>NC_082707.1:177127160-177437160 GCF_030144855.1 Hypanus sabinus
TTTTAATTTCCAAGAGTGCGGGTCCTGTCACCTTATAGTCCTCATAAGAGTATAAGAAATAGGAACTCAATTAGGCCATTTGGCCCATCGAGTCTGCTTCGCCATTTGATCATGGCTGATTTATTATCCCTTTCAACCCCATTCTCCTGACTTTTCACAGTAACCCTTGATGGCCTTACTAATAAAGAATCTATCAACCACAGTTTTAGATATATCAGATGGCTTGGCCTTCGCAGACTTCTGTAGTAATGAATCCCACAGATTCCCACCACCTTCTGGTAAAGGAATTCCTCTCCATTTCTGTTCTAAGGGGAAACCCTTCTAATCTCAGGCTGTGCTAAACGTCTAGTCCTAGATTTCCCAACTGTCCACCCTATCTAGGCCTTTCAATATTTCATAGGTTTCAATGAGATCCCCCTTCATTCTTCTGAACTGCAGTGAGCACAGGCCCAGGGCTATCAAATGCACCTCATATGCTAACCTTTTCGTTCCCAAAATCATGCTTGTGAGGCTCCTCTGGACCCTCTCCAATGCCAGCACATCCTTTCATAGATATGGGGCCCAAAACTGCTCACAATATTCCAAGTGTTGTCTGACTAATGCCTTATAAAGCCTCAGCATTACATCCTTGCTTTTATATTCCAGTCCTCTCGAAACGAATGCTAACATTGCATTTGCCTCCTTTACCACCAACTCAACCTGCAAGTTAACCTTAGGCAATCCTCTTCCCTGGAACGAGACTAGTGAATCTTCACTCCCGCTGAGGCAATTGGATCATTTCTTTGGGAAGAACACAAACATTGTGCACAATACTCCAGGTGCAGTCTCATCAAAGCCTCTTATAATTGTAGTTGGCTGTGTATAAGCACACCTTTTCCTTTTGAACAACTGTCATCTTTCATCACATAACAAACTCGCTGTTTTTTTTCTGTTCTGTGCAATAAAGGAATTAAATTAATAGTTTTCCATTTGAATCTATCAAGTTCTTGCTCTAACTAGCTTCCCAAAATCTTTTTATTACAGGAGTACGTACAGTATTTCTAGGAGTAAGGAGGTCTATCTACAGTTATACAGGGCTACGAAAAAAACCTCACCCAATGAATTCCTGCAGATTTGGACTTCTTATGTGAATGTATTTGTCACAGACAACTCATACAAGACTGTACAGTATTACGTAAAAATCTTAGGCACATATATCTTAAGACTTCTCACAGTACTGTAGTAATTGTATGTATCGCACTGTACTGCTGCTGCCAAACAAAAACAAATTTCATAACATATGTGAGTGATGATAAACCTGATTCTGATATGGGTCTCTATTGTGGACTGAGAGTGGGAAGGGGGACAGAAGAGGGGAGTCAAGGTTGGGAAAAGGTGGAGGAAGTGCAGGGGGAGCATGAAGCACCAGAGAGACATTTTGTAGTGATTAATAAACCAATTGTTTGGAATGAAATGGCTTAGCCGGGTGTCTCAGGGCAGGGTGTGTCTGCACCCACATCACCCCCGTCCCTGGCATCGTTCTCTGCCACTTTTCCCACGATCCTCCCGCAGTATTCCACCCTCACTATTCACAACATCCTTTGCTCCCTTCAGATTTATAAACTCGTTCTCCGCTCCATGTTGACAAACACAGTGTTGTGCAAAAGTCTTAGGCAACCTAGCTAGCTATATATGTTATATATAGGTTGCTATATATATTTGCACAGTGTTGTATTTGTCATAGAGGGGGTGGATTGAAGATCTGTGAGACTGGTTTCAGGGACAGCAAGTTTGCTGTGATGGAAGATTTAAGGTGCAGCTTCTGGAGGGTAAGAAAATGAATGGAGATTTCATTGAAATGTACAATACACCCAGAGAGCTCAACAAACCAAAACCGCCATGCAAAAGGAGTGTAAACCGAGGAGACATAGTCTCTGAATGAGAGGTACTTCTTTGGGACAAATGAGGAGGAATTTCTTCCATCGGAAGATGCCGAACCTTTGTAATTCTCTGCCATTACAGAATAAATCAATCAATGAATTCATTCAAAAACAAGATCAATAGACTTCTAGATGTTAAGGTGCTCAAGGGTATGGGAATAGTACAGGAAAATGGTAGAACATAAGCCACGATATTGATGAATGGCCAAGCATGCTCTCTTTTGATATATTCTTATCCAACCACCACATGAAATATTAGTTAGGCCATGGATGGAACATTGGTGATGCAATATTAATGATGGAATAGATAGAACACGTATTCCCACTTTCCAGTCAAGATGGCACAGAGTTGCTGTCTCCATCAAGGGCATGGCTCAGATTTAGTTGTTCTTTAAGCTTGCAAAAATGGTTTTGGAGACAGAGAGGGGAGTTAGAGGTCAGTTTAGAGTTTAATAACAGGACAATAGGAGTTTAAGCCGAAGTCTAGGCCACTATTTTGTGCTCCACATTCGAAGGCCCATGACATGTGATGAAGAACATCTATGTTTGGGTGTTGGGTCAGTTGGGTCAGTGGACCAGCAAAGACAACAGCTGCCCCCCCCCCCCACTATCACCATGTCAGCGAGTCATCAACGGATTCCAGGGTTGGAGCTCAGTGCCTGTAGGAGGCACGAGG
Organism: Hypanus sabinus; assembly: GCF_030144855.1. NCBI lineage: Eukaryota > Metazoa > Chordata > Chondrichthyes > Myliobatiformes > Dasyatidae > Hypanus > Hypanus sabinus. The sequence goes on from NC_082707.1 coordinate 177,129,756, forward strand.
TCCACTGAGCCCCAGGTAAGCATTTTCAAAGCCTGTGTTCAGGGTCCTGACATCGGCGAGTCTAGTTCAGGATCCTCATCCAGGCTCCTCATTCATCATCATAGGTGAGTCCTGGGGTTGATGCCAAAGACAGCAGCCTGAAGGTCGATCTGAAGTCCAGGTACTGAGGCCCGATGGCCAAAGCCTGGTTCGGCGAATCTCTGCGAGTCCACTGAGGCTGGAGGCCCAAAGGTGGCCTAACTGGGATTATAGGACTGTCTGTCTGTGTGTATGGGTGAGGGATGTGGGGAAGGAGGTAAGGGGTTTGTTTTGCTGTTGTTTTCTTTCTGCTATTCTGTGTGTTCTGCAGACATGGTGCATATACTAATGTTGGCACTGTAATGTGTAGTGACACTTGTTGGCTCCCAGTACATCCTTAGGTTGTGTTGATTATTAACACAAAGAATGCATTCTACAGCAGAGTATGTATAGATGTACATAAATCTGAATTTTGCTCACCACAATGCAGGAAGGAAATTATATCATAAATATGGTTCAAAAGAGGACATTTGCCAACACTGCAAGGGCTGGGGCTGTTTCCCTTGGAAATATTCATCGTGAGAGGAGATTTGACTGAGGTCTATGAAAGTCTGGACAAGGTGAACAATAAGGACCTACTTTGCTAATTAGTAAGCATAGCAACTAAAAGGTGTGGATTTAAGCTGTAGAATTAGAGGGTTGAGAAAAACTCAAGTGACGAATGTGTGGAACTCACTACCAGATAGGAGAATGGAGGCAGAAGCTGTCACCTGATCAAACACTTCAAGGCCTGTTACCAGTACCTCTCTGCACCCTGCAGTGGAATTAACCCAAGGCCTGCTTTTGGCCAGTAAGGCCACAATCAGCCAAATGGCCTCTTCCAGTCTTTTAAATGTCTATGATTCTATGATGCAATGAATGTACCAAAATCCTCAACAGAGGATTAAACTGGGTAATTAGCTTGTCTATGCTGCTCAAAAAACTTTGAATCACATATTCTGTGGGTATGAAACCTCTCTATCACTGTATGTGGACAGCTGGCATTACAAATAATGGGCATTTCAGAATGCTAATTTGAAACTAAACTCTTTTCAGTCATTTGTCAGTTTGAGAGAGTATTCTAACTGATTGAGGCTGTCATCAAAATCTAAACTCACTATCCCTGTCAGAATTGTCATTATCAGACATAATTAGCTATGCCCACAGATTGTCAAGCCCAGGAAGAATTCTTTAAGTTTCAAAAGAAAACTTCTTTTAATTCACAAGAATGCATGTCCAGTCACCTCTTCCTCCTCATAAGACCATAAGATATAGGGATAGAAATAAACCATTCGGCCTATTGAGTCTGCTTTGCCATTCAATCATGGTTGACTTATTACCCCTCCCAAACCTCTTACTAATCAAGAGTCTTTCAACCGCAGTTTCCAGTATATCCAATGGCTTGGCCTCCACAGCCTTCTATGGCAAAAATTCCACAGCTTCACAACCCTCTGGTAAAGGAATTCCTCCTCATCTCTGTTCTAGAGGGCATCCTTCTACTCCCAGGATGGGCCTTCTAGTCCTAGAAATCCCCACTCCAGGAAACATCCTCTCCACACCCACTCTATCTAGGTCTTTCAATATATGATAGGTTTCAATGAGATTCCACCCCTCCCCATTTTTCTGAACTGTAGTGAGTAGAGGGGCCCAAAGCTGCTCACAATACTCCAGTTGTGATCTGACCATGACTTCTAAAACCTCAGCATTACACCCTTGCTTTTATATTCTCGTCCTCTCGAAATGAATGCTAACATTGCATTTGCCTTCCTCACCACCACCAAATGAACCTGCAAGTTAACCTTAGGCAATCCTCGTCCCTGGAACGAGACTAGTGAATCTTCACTCCCGCAGAGGCAATTAGATCCTTTCTTTGGGAAGGACACAAACATTGTGCACAATACTCCAGGTGCAGTCTCATCAAAGCCTCTTATAATTGGAGTTGGCTGTGTACAAGCACACCCTTTCCTTTTGAACAACTGTCATCTTTCATCACATAACAAACTCCCTGCTTTCCTGTTTTGTGCAATGAACAGATTAGAACATAGAACACAAAACATAGAAATTTATAGGACGTTACAGGCTCTTCGGCCCACAATGTTGTGCCGACCACGTAACCTACTCTGGAGACTGCCTGGAGTTTCCCTAATGCAGAGCCCTCTATTTTTCTAAGGTCCATGTACCTATCTAAGAGGCTCTTAAAAGACCTGATTGTATCCATTTCCACCACCACTGCCGGCAGTGCATTCCATGTACCCACCACTCTCTGTGTGAAAAACAAACCACTGACATCCCCTCGGTTCCTAGTTCCCAGCACCTTAAAACTATGCACCCTTGTGTTAGTCATTTCAGCTCTGCGAAAAAGCCTCTGGCTATCCACACAATCAATGCCTCTCATCATTTTATACACCTCTATCAGGTCACCTCTCATTCTCTGTCGCTCCTAGGAGAAAAGGCCGAGTTCACTCAACCTATTCTCGTAAGTTATGCCCTCCAATCCAGGCAACGTCCTTGTACATCTCCTCTGCACTCTCTCTATAGTATCCACATCCTTCCTGTAGTGAAGTGACCAGAACTGAACTCCAAGTGGGCTCTAACCAAGGTCTTATAGAGCTGTAACATTGCTTCATGGCTCTCGATCTCAATCCCACAGTTGATAAATGCCAACACACCATACGCTTTCTTAACAACACTATTAACTTGCGCAGCAGATTTGAGTGTCCTATCGACATGGACCCTAAGATCTTTCAGATCCTCCACACTGCCAAGAGTCTTACCATTTATATTATATTCTGTCTTCAAACTGGACCTACCAAAATGAACCACTTCACACTTATCTGGGTTGAACAACCATCTGCTTCTTCTCAGCCTAGTTCTGCATTCTATCGATGTCCCACTGTAACCTCTGACAGCCCTCCACACTATCCACAACACTCCCCAACCTTTGTGTCATCAGCAGACTTACTAGCCCACATTTCTACTTCTTCATCCAGGTCATTTATAAAAATCACAAAGAAGAGAGGTCCCAGAAAACACCACTGATCACCGATCTCCATGCAGAACACGGACCATCCACAACCACCTTTTGCCTTCTGTTGACAAGCCAATTCTGGATCCATAAAGCAAGGTATCCTTGGATCCCATGCCTCCTTACTTTCTGAAGGAGCCTTGCATGGGGAACCTTATCAAATGCCTTATGGAAATCTATATACACTACATCCACTGCTCTACCTTCATCAATATGTTTTGTTACGTCCTTATATTCCTATACCCACTATTGCATGGCACAAACAGCATTCCCGAGATTAATACCTTTGAGGTCCTGCTTCTGAGCTTCCTTCCTAACTCACTGTATTCTGCATTCAGGACTTCTACCTTTTTTCTACCCACGTCATTGGTACCAATATGTTCCACGACCGCTGGCTTCTCACCCTCCCATTTCAGGATACTGTGGACGCGCTCTGAAACATCACAAGCCCTGGCACCTGGGAGGCAAACTACCATCTGTCTTTCTTTTTCCGTCCAGAGAATTGCCTATCTGTCCCCCTAACTATAGAGTCCCCTATTATCTCTGCCCTCCTCTTCCATTCCCTACCCTTCTGAGCCACAGGGCTGGACTCAATGCCAGAGGCACAGCCACTGTTGCTTCCCCCAGGTAGGTCATCCATCCTGGAGTACTTATTGTTGAGGGGGATGGCCATAGGGGTGCTCTCTACTAACTGATGCCCTCCCTTCCCTCTTCTGATGGTCACCCACTTACCTCTCTCCTGTGGCCCCGGGATGACTACCTGTAGCTCCTGTCCATCAGCTCGTCACTCTCCCTAACAAGCTGAAGATTAAATTAATAGTTTTACACATTATACTTGCAGCTATTGTGCTCTTGCTCTAACTTGGCTTCCCAAAATCATTATTACAGGAGGATGTACGGTATATCTAGGAGTAAGGAAGTCTACCTACAGTCATATCAGGCTATGGTGAGACCCACACATGATGAACTCTGTATCCCACAGTTTTAGTCTACTTACATGAATGTATTGTCACTGACAGCTTTTACAGGACTGTGCAAAAGTCTTAGGTACATATAGAGTATATAAGTAGGGTGCCGAAGACTTTTGCACTGTACTGTAGTAATCTTACATACTGCACTCTAATGCTGGTGCCAAAAAAGAAATTCTGACATGTGAATGATGATAAACTTGATTCTGATGTGGGTCTCTATTGTGAACTGAGAGTGGGAAGGGGGCAGGGAGAGGGGAATCATGGTTGGAAAAAGGGGAAGAATTAGGGGAGGGAGACATTTGTAATGCCCTGGTTAAGACTTTTACTGCAATTCTGTAAAAACGTGTTCTACTTCAGAATATTTTGGTTTTGGCTCAAAGATAAAGGGCTATGATACTCAACTTAGGAATGTTGTGTCAGCCAATCAGGATGGTGGAAATGGAAGAGAGCTGGATGGAGATTTATGACACACACTGGTAGGGTTCGTGGTCATTTTGGCAGGAGCTGCGGAGAGGACAGGAGGGAAGATGGATGAGAATGCCAAGGGTAGGAGCGTCCCTGTGCAGATGAATGGCTCCGAGGAGGAAGGGCCAATACTCCTGAGAGAGAGCCTGTTGGTTTGAGATGGATTTCGAGCAAAGTTCAGGATGCAGTGTGTGTTTTCATGCAGACCATGGGTCTAACGCGTGAGTAAAAGGACAACTTGAAGGTGAACTCCAAACTTATGTGCATGTTTGGACTGGGTTAACTGTAATGGGCCCTTTAATTTATTTTTTATCTTATTTTTCCTGTTAACTGTTCCATAAAGCTGAAATTTGTAAATATACTTTCCTTATAATTTTATGCAGCATACAATCTGTTATTTTGTGCCGACTGACAATTATGTATGAGCAGTATTTACACGGCATTCACTCAAGTCAAGGTTTTTTAAAAACAGAACAACACAACATTCCTGTTTGGCTGAAGCCCAAATCATTTCAATCCTAGACCTATATTATGTATAAAAGGTGGACTTCTCACAACTGAGTCCAATGGCTCTTAGCAGGGCCAGGTAACAGGTCAAGTTTGTATCTGGGCCCAGTGCATTGTGCCCATATCCCTGCACATTCTGAATGACCAATAATCCAATTGGATGGAATCAAATAACCTTGCCTGGTGTCTCAGGTTTGTGAGTGTCAACACACATGCCACCCCCAACTCCTGGCACTCTTTCTCTGCCACCTGTCCTACGCCCCTCCCACGGTACTCCACTCTCATTATTCTCAGCATCCTTTGCTCCCACCAGATTTATAAACTCGTTCTCCACTCCACGTTGACAAATACAGTGCTATGCAAAAGTCTTAGGCAACCTGGTAATATATATGTGCTGAGGACTTTTGCACACAGTATGTATTTGATATTTCAGTAATCTTGTATTATATATATAGTTTAAGCAAGCTTGTCTATTTAAATAAATAATTATGAGTTATATGTAAAAACATGTTAATTCCATTCGTCATGATGCTACTATGTGATATGTCGGCACCTTACTGAAAGTAGAGATGAAGCTGGACCTGCATTTGGGACTCCCATGTCTTCTTTGAATTAGTTTAGTGTTTTGAAGTGTCATGATCCCAGCCCCCTCCTTTGTGAGAATCGCAAGAGCACCCGTCGAAGGGGGGGGGGGGGTCAGTAGACCCATTCGGGGAGAGAGAGAGAGAGACGTGCCAAATTGCAGGTACCACCAGGGATACAGAATAAAGACAACAGCGACTATTGTCTCATGGAGACCATGTGAAAAGCCCTCGGGCAAGGTGGGCTGGTTGAGAGAGAGATTGCATCATCCCAACCTGATTGACACCTGCGACCCCGTGAGGAGGTATAAAGGAGAGTCTCAGGGGGACAGCCCCTCAAACGCACCAAGAAGACACGAGAGTGTTCCCGCAGCAGCGGGAAGCCATTCTGAAGGAAGCCACATGCGTTAGATTCCGGGATTGGAATCTGTGGCTGGTATCACAGCTTTAACTAACATCGGGGAGAGGAAACCAGCGCTCCCCCGATTTCACGGAAGATTCATCGAGACTCGGCAAGTTTTTTCTCTTCTCCACCCAATCTCTCTCTCTCGGTCGCCCCACGTGAAACCCAGCGATTTTCAAAGGGCTGAGGCCGACAGCCTTCTGAGTGACTTTTATATTTCCAACGGACAATCTATTAACCCCTAGACATCAGCAGAGCTCACTTCTTAATGATGATTATTAATATACCCGCGCTTTTAGATTGAGTGTTGACAATGTGCCCTATCTGAATGTATGTATTAACCCTACTTTTGTGTCCCTTTACGAATAAAACGTTTGAAAATAGTGACAACAGACTTCAACGGACCTCTCTATCTTTGCTGGTAAGTTATCCAGTTACGGGATACATAACAATAGTTACAAAACATAACATTCTAAAATGAACCTGACACATTTATTGACCTATTGCAGCGCAGTATTTGAAATAAAACAAAACACAGCAAGAGCAATGTTAAAATAGAGCACCATGCGCTCTTCAGAAGGAAAGGCATGATCGAGCTAAAAAGAAGCTCATTAATGGAAGAATTCAGAGATCATAAAGAGTGAGTACTGAGTGATAATAATCATTAAAAAAACAAATCAGAAATGGCTGAATACGTCAGAAAGATTGACGAGTTTGATCATACAATGTATACTGAGCCATTGGAATAGTATTTTGAAACAAATGGAATAGCCAGTGAGAAGCGAGTACCAATTTTACTAAGTGCATTGGGTGAAAAGGAATACAGTTTACTTTGAGGTTTGACTGCTGCATTGCAGATATTGTAAAACATAGGAACACTTAGAACTGAGGCCACTGTTGATGTAACAACGCTTTATGTTTCATAAGTGGAATCAAAAAGAAGGGGAGTCCATTTCATCTTGCGTAGCTGAGTATTGTCAGTTTGGTAATGGGCTTAAAGATTCACTGAAAGATTGTTTAGTTTGTGGAATCTTAAAAGAAAGCATTCAAAAACAGCTCCTAATTGATGCATATTTAAAAGAACAGTGGAAATTGCTGTTTCAATGGAAACTGCAGACAGCAACACAACTGAGTTGCAGTCAGGAATGAAAGTGAGCATGAACAAAATTGCATTGTCTAAACAGAAACCTGGCTGGGAGATCTAATTACATTACCGCCATGGCAGGGGCTCACATATGTCAATGAAGTGCAAATTTAAAGGAAAAACTTGGGGAAAATACAACAAGGTTGTACACATACAAAGAGCATGTTGGTCAGATAAAAATAAATGCACTGCACAGGAAAGAGAAAAAAGAGAAACCAATGCAGTTTGGAAAAAAAAGCACTAATCTGCATGCTGTTGATGAAAAATCTGATGATGAGAGTGACACAGAATTGTGTAACTTTGAGATTTAAAATGTGAAAACTACTAATAGACAAGCAAGCAACACACACAAAATGCTGGAGGAACTCAGCAGGCCAGGCAGCATCTAATGAAAAAAGTACAGACGATATTTTGGTTCAAGACCCTTCTTCAGGTCTTGGCCCAAAACGTTGACAACATTCTTTTCCACAGATGCTGTTTGGCCTAGTGAGTTCCTCCGGCATATTGTGTGTGTTGCTTGGATTTCCAGCATCTGTAGATTTTCTCCTGTTTGTGAATAGACAAGCAACATGGTTTATGCCAAAATCTGTGCAGATTGGTGATAATATCTCCACCTAGCCCACTGCTCTACTCTTTCTATACCCATGACTGTGTGGCTAGGTATTGCTCAAATACCATATAAAAATTTGCTGATGTTGGTAGAATCTTAGATGTAGATGAGATGGGGTACAGGAGTGAGATAAACCAGCTTGTTGAGTAGTGTCACAGCAACTACCTTGTACTCAATGTCAGTAAGACAAAACAGCTGATGGTGGACTTCAAGAAAGGTAAGACCAGAGAACGTGAACCAATCTTCACATAAGGATCAGAAGTGGAGAGAGTGAGCAATTTCAAGTTCCTGGGTGTCAAGATCTCCAAGGATCTAACCTGGTCCCAGTAATCGATGCAGCTATAAAGAAGGCAAGACATTGGCTATATTTCATTCAGAGATTGAAGAGAATTGGTTTTCCAACTAAAACACTTGAAAACTTCAACAGATGTACCGTGGAGAGAATTTCGACAGGCTGCATCACTTTTTTGTATGGTGGGGGAGGCTACTGCAAAGGACTGAAAGAAGCTACAGGAAGTCATAAAATTAGTCAGCTCCAGCTCCATCTTGGGTACGAGCCTCCATGGTTACAAGACATCTCCAAATAGCAGTGCCTCAGAAAGACAACATCCATTATTAAGGATCCCCAGCACCCAGGGCATGCCCTCTTCTCGTTGCTACCATCAGGTAGGAGGTGCAGAAGCCTGAAGGAGCACACTCAATGATTCAGAAACACTTCTTCCCATCTACCATACAGTTCCTGAGTAGACATTGAACCCATGAATACTACCTCACTTTTAAAAATATATATTATTTCTGTTTTTGCTCTATTATATATATCTATACATATACATACACACACACTCCAAGTGATTTACTTATTTATTTTTTTCTTTTTATATTATCATGTATTGCATAGTACTGCTGTCGCTAAGTTAACAATTTTCATGACACGTGCTGATGATAATAAACCTGATCATGATACTGAAGTGAATGGCAAATCCACAAAATGAGTTTAAGAGGCATTTCATATATACCAAACTAAAGCCTGCAGATACTCGACTAAGAACTTACTTGGGAGAAAAGATGACTCCTGTGGGAATGCCACTTGTAACTGTGAAACCAACAATCAACAAGCCACATTGAGCTTGTATGTGGGAAAAACAGAAGGACTGCATTGTGGAGGCACAATAGGCTGAAACAACAAGCTGATTGGGGATCCATCCACAATTTGTATGCCATATCCCCTGCAATGAAGCCATCTGACAGTGAATTAAGAAAGGTACTGGATGATGCCACAACTATCTCCATGCTGTATGCCATGAACTATCACCCAACAGAGGGCAAACACGTGTTGTTGAAAACCTCTGTCCACCTGGTTGGAAAGCTTATTGGGCCAAGGAAGGACAATGTTGCTCAGACGAAGCGTGAGAGTTATGAAAGCACTAGCCAGACTACAATAGTGTTTGTATGCAAAATATCTGAGATGGTTTCTGATATGTTATTCAAGCAGTAACTTGCAAAATGTGGCTTGGTTTTAAGCTGGAAGGTAGATGAAGGAGCTTCAAGAAAGTTGCAAGCATTTGGCTTTGGTGAGTATAAAGAACCAGAATCTATGATGCAAGCATTACGGTTATTGCATGAACTTTAAGTGGGAGACAAAAAGCTGCTTCCAAAACTTGATGCAAAGACCAAAGCCCAGCTGGATAAACAGTCATTGGAGATATGAAAACAGACGATTCGTCAGATTGTGCTATGGATGATGGCAGCAAGGCAAAAGATCAGATCATAAAAGGTGCAAGAGAAGGATTACGTAATAGGAGAATACTCCAGCGACCCAAATGCTCCTTCCCAGGATCAAGATGCACAAACTAGAAGAAGAAAGAGGAGCAAAGAGTTGAGGGAAAGAATGTGAATGATGAAGAGGAAAGTATGAAAGAGACAAGGGATGTCAGAAAGAAAAAGAAAGGGGTCAGAGTTGATCTAGAGAGAGAAAAGTAGAAAGAAAGGTGGGGTGGCTACTACTGTCAGAACCACTTCCTACAGTCTCAGAGTCAACTCCTACGACCACCATGGAGGAGTCCCCAGAACCTGAGATTGTTTCACAGCCACAAGTCTCACCTGCCAAGCAGAGTGACAACCTTGTCAGGAAAGACGTTATCCCACAAGAGTAAGAAATGCACCAGGGCAATTAAATATTTAGGCTTGAAGGGGACAATTTAAAATTTGCTATAGTGTAGATGTTTGTATAGAGTAGTTGCATTGGATAATATACTGTGTATGTAGTTGAGATGAATTCTACTCATTGACCCCCAGCACATCCTTAGGTTGTGTTGCTTATTAACACAAAGGATACATTCTACTGTAGAGTATGTATAGATGTAAAGGTGATAAATTAATAAAACTGAATTGTGTACTGCTTTGGTCACCAAAATGTAGGAAGGAAATTATATCATAAATGTGGTTCAAAAGAAGATTTTGCCAACATCTAGGCATTGCAAGGGATTGGGCTGTTTTGCTTGGAAATATTGAGTGTGAAAGGAGATCTAATTGAGGTATATAACATTATGGGAATTCTGGACAAGGTAAACAATAAGGACTTACTTTGTTAATTTGTATGCAGGAGTGTCTGGAACTCACTGCTGGATATGAAGGTAGAGGCAGAAACTGTCACCTGATCAAACACTTCAAGGCCTGTTACCAGTACCTCTGCACCCTGCAGGGGAATTAACCCAAGGCCTGCTTTTGGCCAGTAAGGTCACAATCAGCCAAATGGCCTCTTTCAGTCTTTTAAATGTCTATGATTCTATGATGCAATGAATGTACCAAAATCCTCAAAAGAGGATTAAACTGGGTAATTAGCTTGTCTATACTGCTCAAAACACCTTGAATCACATATTCTGTGGGTGTGAAACCTTTCCAATATTGTATATGGACAGCTGGCATTCCAAATAATGGGTATTTCAGAATGCAAATTTGAAACTAAACTCTTTTCAGTTATTCATCAATCTGAGAGTGTGCTCTAGTTGATTGAGCTGTCATCAAAATCTAAACTCACTATCGATGTCAGAATGGTTATCATCAGATCAACAGAGGCAGCAAAGGAACCTTTGTCACACAACAGATAGAGGAGATTCAGATAACAAAAAATAGCCATAAATAAATAATGTAGCAGATGATGATCTAGAGCTGGATACGTGGAACGACCTTTTCACATTCTTATCTTCTGCTATTCATATTGCAAGAGATCAAATAAATACATCAGTTATTTTGTTTAATTCATTAATGCGATATTCTGCCATCATTTGCAAAGCTTTCACAGGAGCCATGTAGCAACTGCACCTGATTAACTCAAATGATCAATTGCCATCCAGCTACAATGCCGGCATGCTCTCCAGCTTTTTATACAATAGGGGCATTGATCCTGATAATACCAGCTGAGGCAGACAACGCACACAGCTCATTGCGGAAATATAAAGTGGTGGGGGAGGGGAACAATAGAGAGTACCCACCACAGATCACTATTTATCAGCATTGGCAGCAGGAACTTGACCAAAACTGCAGGTGGCTGCTAGTACAGTTACATCACTAAAAACTCTACACTGAGCTGGTAGGAGGAGACCATGTACTACAACAAAAAGATAAGCTGAATGAGTTGCCAAGGACTTGGCAGACAGATGAGAGTGATGGTCAGGCAAGATGTGGCATGATGAGTTTGCTCCGATGTTATACTGCTCTGTGTTCTAAGTGGAAGAGCCATTGTGCTCTGGTCACAGACATAACAATGATTAATTATTGAATGGCTCTGTTCGTGACATCAGAAAATATGTAAGCTTACAAAGTGGATATTGTGGCTGAAGTTAGAGATATGGTTCAGGATAACATGAATGGTCATAAGGTAAATCACATGTAACCAATTTTTCTTCAATTCTATCAGTCCAGTAAAATATTTTTTCGTTTCAAAGTGATACTTCAGTAAAAACTGGATCTCTTGGAAACACCCAGCAGTTCAGCTGGCATCGGTAGGAAGATTAAACTAGAATTTTCCAGCTCTGAAGATAGAATGTCAAAACCTTTCCTGAGTAATGACTTGTGGGCAATAGACCATTTATGTGAGGCACTGCTGCAGAGCAAAAGCTAAAATTGTTACAGGGTATGTTAAGTTTGAAAACTGCATTTCCAAGTCTGATGGAGATGTAAGAATCCAACTAAGGAAAAATAATGTAATTTTCAAATAATAAAGCAATTGCAACTTAGTAACTTAGGATTGCGAAAGCAATGGTCATATATTAAACAGCTTACAAATTTCCATATGCTTTGATTCTTATACAACCAACAACAATGACAAGGCAAATATGCATGTTTGTTGTAGTAATGATTTAAAATTGCTTCAAACCAGAGTCGATATTTCCTCATACTTATTTATTTTAGAGAAAATATTATAAAATAAATAATTATTTAATGTTAAAATTGCAAGGAATATAAAGTGACCCAAATTTTGATGAAATAATGACAAGAGTTACGCACACTTTTAGTTGAATGCAAATCAGCTCGCAAAGTGGCAAGGAAGAAAAAGCTTGTTAACTGCAAATTGCCACTCCACCAGAAACACAAGAACAGGATCTAGGTGTTAACTGCCTGCTGATTTTAATTAAATTACTGTATGCATATAATAATTGGCTGTGAAACCCTCCACAGAATGATAAATCTGCAATTGGTATATTTTAATTTTGTTATAAATGTTATAAATGGAAATTGGAAAGTGACCAATTAGCTTAAAGTTCAAAATTCAAAGTAAATTTATTATCAAAGTACGTATATGTCACCTGAGATTTATTTTTTAGCAGGCAGTCACAGTAAATACAAAGCAATACAATAGTATCATTTAAAATCGCACACACAAAGATGGACAAACAACCAATGTGCCGAAGACAACAAAATGTGCAAATACTAAAAAAGAGAAAAAAAGCCAAAATAATAATAAATAAATCAGGAACAAGAGCTTTAGACTCCTTAAAAGTGAGTCCATAGGTTGTGGTATTAGTTCAGCGTTGGGGTGAATCAAGTTATTCCCTTGGATTCAAGACCCTCATGGTTGAGGGGTAATCACTGTTCCTGAGCCTGATGGTGTGGGAGCTGAGGCTCCTGTACCTCCTTTCTGATGGCAGTGGCATTAAGAAAGCATGGCCTGGATGGTGGGGGTACTTGATGAAGATAAACAACACACAGCAAATGCTGGTGGAACACAGCAGGCCAGGCAGCATCTATAAGAAGAAGCACTGTCGACGATTCGGGCCAAGACCCTTCGTCAGGACTGATGATAGATATTGCTTTTCTGTGACAGCACTCCTTGTAGATGTGCTCAGTGGTGGGGAAGGCATTACCTGTGATGGTCTGGGCTGTATCCACTACCTTTTGTAGGATTTTCCATTCAAGGATATTGGTATTTCCATACCAGGCTGTAATGCAACCAGTCTGTATATTCTACGCCACACATCTATTGAAGTTTGTCAAAGATTTAGATGACATGCTGAATCTTCGCAGATTTTTAAGAAGGTAGAGTTTGGTGCCTTATTAAGACTATAAGAACTAGGAGTAGGAGTCGGTTGTCTGGTCCATTGAGTCTGCTCCATCATTCAATAAGACTCAAACAGATTAGGCTGTGGACTCTGCTCCATCTGCCCACCTTTTCTCCATAAGCCTTAATTCCCCCACTATGACTGCTAAGAGAATCACCAGGGTCTCTCTTCCCCCAATCCAGGATATATACCAGAAACATTGCTTTCGCAAACCCTCAACATGGTCAAGGAGCCCTCCTATTCACCCTGCAATCTCTGACCTCCTACCGTCAAGCAGAGGGTACCATGGCAGAGGAGCAAAACTGCAGGACTCGGTAACAGCTTTTTCCCCTGGCTGAGAGACATCTAAGCAACCTGCTACCACCTAGTACACACTATTTATGACAGTACCAGTAACATTATAAGACTGTATGACCTTAAGATATAGGAGCAGATGTAGGCCATTCAGTCCAACAAGTCTGCTCCACCATTCAATCATGGGCTGATCTAATTCTTCCAGTCATCCCCACTCCCCTGCCTTCACCCCATACCTTTCATGCCCTGGCTAATCAAGAACCTATCTATCTCTGCCTTAAATATACTCCGACTTGGCCTCCGCAGCCGCTTACAGCAACAAATTCCACAGATTCACCACCCTCCGACTAAAGTAATTTCCCGGCATCTCAGTTCTAAAATGATGTCCTTCAATCCTGAAGTTGTGCCCTCTTGTCCTAGAATCCCCTACCATGCGAAATAACTTTGCCATATCTAATCTGTTCAGGTCTTTTAACATTCGGAATATTTCTATGAGATCCCCCCTCATTCTCCTGAATTCCAGGGAATACAGCCTAAGAGCTGCCAGGCGTTCCTCATACGGTAACCCTTTCATTCCTGGAATAATTCTTGTGAATCTTCTCTGAACTATTTCCAATGTCAGTATATGCTTTCTAAAATAAGGAGCCTAAAATTGCACACAATACTCCAAGTGCTTTATAGAGCCTCAATATCACATCCTTGCTCTTACATTCTATACCTCTAGAAATGAATGCCAACATTGCATTTGCCTTCTTCACCACTGACTCAGCCTACAGGATAACCTTTAGGGTATCTTGTACAAGGACTCCTAAGTCCTTTGCATCCCTGCATTTTGAATTCTCTCCCCATCTAAATAATAGTCTGCCCATTTATTTCTTCCACCAAAGTGCATAACCATATACTTTCCAACATTGTACTACATTTGCCACTTCTTTGACTCTCTAAGTCTCTCTGCAGGCTCTCTGTTTCCTCAACACTACCCGCTCCTCCACTTATCTTTGTATCATTGGCAAATTTAGCCACATATCCACTAATACCACAGTCCAAATCATTGGCATACATTGTAAAACACCAACCTCTGTGGAACTCCACTGGTAACTGCCAGTCAGCCAGAATAGGATCCCTTTATTCCCACTGTCTTTTTTCTGCTGACCAGCCAATGTTCCACCCATGCTAGTAGCTTCCCTGTAATTCCATGGGCTCTTATCTTCCTAAGCAGCCTCATGTGCGGCATCTTGTCAAAGGCATAATGAAGATCCAAGTACACCACATCTACTACATCTCTTTTGTTTACCCTGCTTGTAACTTCAAGTCAAGTCAAGTCAACTTTTATTGTCATTTTGACTGTAACTGCTGGTACAGTACATAGTAAAAATGAGACAAAGTTTTTCAGGACCATGGTTTACATGACACAGTACAAAAACTAGACTGAACTACGTAATAAAAAAAAAACAGAGAAAGCTATACTAGACTACAGACCAACCCAGGACTGCATAAAGTGCACAAAAACAGTACCGGCATTACAATAAATAATAAACAAGACAGTAGGGCAAGGTGTCAGTCCAGGCTTCGGGTGTTGAGGAGTCTGATAGCTTGGGGGAAGAAACTGTTACATAGTCTGGTCATAAGAGCCCAAATGCTTCGGAGACTTTTCTCAGACGTGCCGTACCGCCTCATGGTAATTTCCTCAAAGAATTGCAGTAGGTTTGTCAGGCAGGATTTTCCTTTCAGAAAACCATGCTGGCTTTGGCCTACCTTCTCATGTGCCTCCAGATACCTGATAATCTCATTGCTAACAAACAATTCCAACCACTACTGTTCTATATTTAACTATATGTTATATATACACTTTATGTCAACCAGTACATCTACAGATAATTTGAATTATCTGTTAATATTATTTTATGTGTTGCATGTGATATACGTACTGTGTTTTGCACCTTGGTCCCTGAGGAACATTGTTTCATTTAGCCGAAAACATGTGTATGCTTGAATGACAATAAACTTGAACTTGAAAAATCTATGTGTCTTAAAAGTATTTAGTGAGGTCATTTCTACTGCTTCCCTGTACAGAGAATTCCACAGATTCACTGTTCTCTGGGAAAAGCAGTTTCTTTTCTTCTCTGTCCTAAATCTATCCCCCCGAATCATGAGACTATGTCTCCTAGCTCTAGTCTCATTTACCAGTAGAAGTAAGTTTCTTGTCTCTATCTTATTTGTTCTTTTCATAATTTTAGGTGTTTCTGTAAGATTGTTCTCATTCTTCTGAATTCCAATGAGTACAGTCCCAGGCAACTCAATCTTTCATCTCCAGAATCAACCTAGTGAACCTCCTTTGCCCTGTCCTCAAAGCCACCACGGAGACCAGAACTGCACACAGTACTCTCGGTGTGGCCTCACCAGTACCCTGTTTCGTTGCTGCATAACCTCCCTACTCTTCAATCCATTCCCTTTGCAGAACAGCATGCGGCAACCTTTCAGCATTTGAATAATAATCCAATCTTCCATTTTTCTTCCAAAGTGCATTTATTACTTTTGGTTGTGATTTTTAATTCTCTGAATACACTTTTCTTTCTCCTATATTTCATTCTTTCTCACTTCAGTTTAGCTTTTACACGTTCTTCGTAGCTGACTATTTCTCAGTCCTGCAATCCCATTGGCTAAAGAATTACACTGCAGTCCCATTGGTCAGCTCAGGTTGCAGATACCATGTTGCTCTTATTCTCCATCATTGTCATCACGTGTCATGTTGTATGACATAGGCCATCATGGTGACCATGAATGTTTCTGGCAATATTTTCTACAGAAGTGGTTTGGCATTGCCATAGGTGGTTGGGTGGAGATACATCTCTACCAAAGGAGATGTAAAGTGCTCCTTCCCTCCACTAGCCTGAAGGTCACCCTTGGGAAAAGTGCAGCACCTGCTTAGCCCCCAAACAGTGTCCCATGAAGCCATGGGAATAGTGGTGGATGGATACATGAGCAGCTGGTGCCTATCACAACTCCTGGTTATGTGACCACTGACAATCTCTGAAGATTATTGATAATGACTGAGGTAACCTATCCGGTAAAGACACTGCCCAGAAGAAGACAATGACAAACCACTGTGCCATTTGCTGTTAGTACTTCCAGCAACGATAAGAGAAAAAAATACAATAAAACCCAAAAAAGCACAGGAAAGTCTAACTAACAGGGATACATTGCTCTAGCAAAAATGACATCAGTACAACATCTTACCACATAATTGATATAAGAATTTAAATTAAATGCTTTGCAATTCACCTTAAATAGCATTTAAAAAAAAATACATGTACTCACAGCCAACCATCATCATGGCCACAGAAAATATCTTCTCTCCATCCGTGGTAGGAGCAATGTTGCCAAATCCTATTGTAGTAAGGCTTGTCATGGTAAAGTAAAGGGAAGATATATACAGTGAATCCTTTGTGGGTCCTCCTTCCCACTGTCCAGTGCCACTGGCATTAAAATGGTAGGGTGTTCCAATACTTAGTCCAAGCTGGTAAAGCCAGCTGTCTGTTTTTATTTTGTTGGTGACCTCATCGATGACTTCATAGTCCCCGATACTGTACCAGATGCAGGCAAGCCAGTGAGCCACCAAACCAAAGACGCAGACCAGGAGGACCAGCACAGCCGCACCATATTCCAGGTAATGGTCCAGCTTCCTGGCAACCCTGCCAAGTCGCAGAAGACGTACAACCTTCAGGGAACTGAACAGGCTGCTAATACCCTGAAATCGATAGATATTGAATCATGTTATTTTGTAAAAGATACCAAACTGAGAGAGAGAGAGCAAAACACACATTTGTTTGACAAATCTATGTAGAAAGCCTATGGGCCCAGGGATTCAGTGAGACTATTTGATGAGTTCCAAAAAAAAATCAGTGCAGTTATGATGGGCTAAACGACTGTGTTCTGTGCCATGCTTTAATAATTCCCTAAAGTGCATTAAGTTTTTGCATGTCCATTAATAATGAAAATGCAAGTATGATCCACTGATGGGAATCCAAAGTGTTGTTTATCGTACAATTATTGACACGTATTGTCACTACGATGAATTGTTTTTACTTGGTGTTCAATGTTATTTGTTGTCCAGGTTGAAATGGGCAAATTTTCACAGCTGAAAGGAGTCAGAGTGGGTCTGAGTAGGTTGCACAGCTTCAATAAAGGATGTCCGATCTTTTTCGTCGTCTGCTGACTGATTGATGCTGAAATCAGCAGGGTCTATAAATGTGCTTTGCTCGGGCAATTGTTTTTATCCAAGTACAACACAGAAGCATCTGTCTCACTACAACTGGTGCAGCAGGAAACATTACACAGTGAAAGGACACGAAGGGAAGCTTTTTGAATTTACAAGGATGTTGCCAAAACTTGAGGACCTGAGTTATAGGAAAAGGTTAAGTAGGTTAGGACTTTATTCCCTGGAGCATAGAAGAATGAGGGGAGATTTGACAGAGGTTTACAAAATCATGAGAGATACAGATAGGGTAAAAGTAAGCAGACATTTTCCTCTGAGGTGAGTGAGTCTAGAACTAGAGGTCATGGGTTAAGGTGAAAGGTATTTAAGAGGAACATGAGGGAGGCGTTCTTCACTCAGAGGGTGATGAGAGTGTGAGCAAGCAGAACTGGTGAATGAAGGCTCAATATCAACATTTAAGAGAACCTTAGATAGATACATGGATGAGAGAGTTATGATCCAGCTGCAGGTGGATTGGACTAGGCATGGTAATGGTTTGGCACAGACTAGATGGGCTGAAAGGCCTGTTTCTGTGCAGTAGTGTTCTACAACTTTTCTATGACCCTCGGAGGATTAAATTATGCAGGTGTGATGCGTTTAAGGTCAGTCATCGAGTCATGTGGCTCTATTTATACAATATTCTTCTTGATAATTTCAGAATTCTGACAACGCTTTATTCATCGTCAAATTAAACTTATAAAAACCAACGTGAACTAATAGACCTTAATCTACCATATATTGTTTTTTATATTATTTTTCTGATGTGCTTTTTACCAGAAGTATTTATTTGCAATTGCAGTACATTCTGCCAGCTGACGTAATGATATCAGGGTAAAATTTGGTCCAAAAATTATATGAGTAAATGATTATTTTACACTCTGCTCTACTGATGTTGATACCATTGTGGGATCTGCAGGCTGTTTTTATTGTCGTTCTTCTTCAAGTCCATTACAAATTAAGCACACGTGTGTACTATCATATATGGACACAGCTAATTAGAAGAGTATGTTCAACCCTAAAGAATATCAGTATTACAGCTCTGCATTTTAGAACCAATCTGCAGCCTCGCCTTAACCCTAATTCTTTCAGAAATTGGTAAAAGTTCAAAGTAAATTACTTTTCAAACTACTGAATACCTTTCAAAACAACGGTTTTGTATTCCAGCCACTAAAAATTCTGACCCTTACACTAGCCAAATCCAAAAAATACACAATTTCCATTACTGTTTTGGATACTCTGTCCGCAATTAACACTTTGAAGTAGTCGATTTGTGGTAAAATATCCAGGGTCCATCTTTACATTGTCTATCCTATAATAACTTGCTCTGGCATTACAGAAGCTTTGACCAGCATGAAATAAAACTCAGAAACCTAATGTTAGAAACTGAAATAATGTAGAACATCTATTTATTGATTTATTAAGCTACAGCACAGAATAGGCCCTTCAAGCCGTGCTACCCAGCAATCCCCCGATTTAATCCCAGCATAATCAAAGGGCAATTTATGATGAACAATTAATCTGCCAACTGGTGCACCTTTAGACAGTGGAGAAAGCCGAGCACCCAGAGGAAACCCATGCAACCACCGGGAGAACAAACTCCTTACAGGCTTTGCTAATCAAGACTGAATCAATATCCACTAATTTCCTCTCCATCTTATTAAATTACATTTAATTTCACTTTGGAATCCTTTTTGTGTCAGCAAGCACTTGTTCATTAATTAATGTTGCTCAGATAATGGATATGACCAGAATGTCTGAATTCAACTCCAGGGAGAAGAAATGAATCAGAATCAGGTTTATTATCACCGGCATATGATGTGAAATTTGTTAACTTAGCAGCAGCAGTTCAATGAAATACATAATATAGAAGAAAAAAATACTCATAAATAGATAGGTAAATCTTATTCAGTATACTTTATAGAGTATATGTATATTGAATAGATTAAAAATCATGCAAGAAACTGAAATACTATATATTTTAAAAAGTGAGGTAGTGTCCAAGGGTTCAATGTCCATTTAGGAATCAGATGGCAGAGGGAAAGAAGCTGTTCCTGAATCGCTGAGTGTGTGCCTTCAGGCTTCTGTACCTCCTACTTGATGGTAACAGTGAGAAAAGGGCATGCCCTGGATGCTGGGGGTCCTTAATAATGGACACTGCCTTTCTGAGACACCGCTCCTTGAAGAGGAAGCTAATTCAATTCCTGGACCAAAATGTTCCTCCTTCCACAAATAACTGTTTTTAATTATGCACAGTCACTTGCAGATTTGATTTTGTATCTAAATTTACCCACCCCTTCCAAGAGTTTGGTTTGTTCCATATTTCATTCATAACCTCAAGAAAATTCGGATTTACGACTCGAACCTTGAGACTAGACAAAAACCTTGTCAAACTTCTAAAGATGTATAGTGGAAAGTGTGCTGACTGGCTGCATTATGGCCTGGTATGGGAACACCAATGCCTTTGAGCGGAAGATTCTATAAAGGTAGTGGATTCGGCCCTGTACATTGCGGTAAAACCCTCCCCATTGATCACATCTACATGAAACATCGCGTAGAAAAGCAGCATCCATCAAAGATCCAAGTGCTTTTCTTGCTGCTGCCATCAGGTAGAAGGTACAAGTTCCTCAGGACTCGCACCACCAGGTTCAAGAACAGTTACTACCCCTCAACCATCAGGCTCTTGAACAAAAAGGGATAACTACATTCATCCTATTTCTGGTGTTCCCACAACTGATGGTCTCACTTTAAGGACTCTCTATCTTACTACTGCTTTTTATTTATATTTGTATTTGCACAGTTTGTTGTTTGTTGTACAGTTTCTGTCCTATAGATTTGCTGAGTGTGTCTGCGGGAAAGATAATCTCAGGGTTTTATGTGGTGACTTGTATGTACTCTGATAATAAATTTTACTTTGAAGTTTAAAACAAAAACCTCTTTCAACTTGTTGTTCTCCACAGGCCAGGTATATGAGGTAATGGGAATTATCCAGATGTTGTTATTAAAGACAAAGCCAAATATAATTTTAGTTTTTTGACGGCTATCATGCAAACAGAATCAGAGTTATATAAGACAGATGTAGTCTATTTGGCCCATCAATCCTGTGATTTTTCTGAGAAAGTATTACCTATTTAATTTCAGTCTTCCAATATCTAGACCTTTAGTTTAAATCATGAACTTTAAGTTCTGATTGCTGCAGCATTTCCATTAAAAAAGCATCATGCAGCAATTGTTGGAACCCTTGTAACCCAGATCGATTGAGGCTATGGATCATAGGGGAGGGATTAATAATCAAATGTATTGATGTTACTTTTAACTGAAGTCTTGAAAGAACCATATATTTCCACACACAGACACACACACATGCACCAATAAAAATTTGAGATAACCTTCTGATCCTGTGTAATAATAAAGTACAAGTCAGTCATTTAACAGTAATTTAGGCATAAGTACTTGAGGATATTTGAAATCACAATAAAGGCAGCAAGAATTCTCCAATTTGTCTGTTCTTGTGACAGGTAGCTTTCAGGTTCAAAAGCCGTTAATTATTCTAGGCGACTCCTGGCAGACACTGGGCTTCTGCAAGGAATTTAGATGATTTTTTTTTCCTACAGCTTTCAAGGCATTTAGAGGTTGGAATATTTTTCTTCAGTTCCACATCTCTCCTCCCTCCCACCATCCCATGCCATCATGACACAGTAATCTCAAAAACAAAATGCTTGCCACAGAAACAGATGGAGTTTTTAAACACAGACTAATGTTAAGGTTAAAAGCAGTTATTATGTGTCTGGATTTCAATATTAATAAGTAAATGTCTACTGGATGAAAACACAGATGATAATATCAGTGAAAGTAATAGCTAGAAGCTGACCTATATTCTGATATAAAACAGTTGCGCAATTAGAAAAGGGGGTAGAATCTGTTTGTGTGTACAAAAGGAGCACAAAACAGTACAGCCAGCATAGATTTTCCCTTTACCGCAAGCACGTGATACTTAGTAGTAACGCCCAAGTTACTTTAATTATTGTTTTTGAAGAGTACTGTAAAGGTATGTTGGACTGAAATAGCAAATGGAAAATAAACTTGCAGATCTACAGAAAGAGAAAATGTTTAAAAAACTCAAAAAGATCAGGCAGTATCTGTGGAAAGAGAAACAGGTGAGAAATCTTTTGTTGTTAGCCTCAGGTTTCTAACCTGTTTCTCTTTCTCCACTTACTTCCTGACCTTCTGAGTGTTTCCAGCATTTGGGGGGTTTTATTTCAGACTGTTACAGCACAGTATAGACCCACAGAATTTGAGACTACTTTGCAGCTTGGTTACAACTGACAATGTGAAGCAAATTATGGCCAGAGAAAGAAATGGCTGAAGGGATTATTGTAACTGCACTGTCAAATTATTTAACAAGAATGTATCCTTTGAACCATGAAAATATTAGTGATACCACAGCAAAAGAAAAAATGCTCTAGTTGTATTTGGCAACAACTCAGATAAACCCAAGATCAAAGTGAAGAAATAACACTTTAAAGTGAAGAAATAACACTTTAGACTCTGGCATTGTTAAGAGCTTAGCTCGCAAGGGCCAAATAACCTCGAAGCAAGGCCTACAGTATTTAATTATCATGATGATAAGAAGTCTTTCAGTAATAGCTACTAATAATCCTGACTTCACCCCATTACAAATCCAACACTGATGTGTTCATTTATTGAATGTTGCACATCAAAAATATTTCATATTATGCAAATAAACTTGGTTTGGGAAAGGAATTAGAGTTAAAAATAAACCTATTAATTTGTATTTTTGAATTTAAAAATCACATGTATGATGTTTTTATTAAGATAGATTATCCTTTTGTGAATTAACCTGCAAACTACTTCTGCTAATAAATGAAAAATAGACTGTGATCAGATGACTTTTTTGGCATTTTATTCTACCTGTTCCTTTCTGAACCATTGTTTACTCATCTCTGGATGTGTGGAAATCACAAACTGAACTTGTTATTTCTCCCTGACTGTAGCAGATAAAAATACTGGCAGTTCTAATGATGTAAAATAAAATTAAACAGATCAGTACATTCTTCCGTTAAAGGATTCCTCACAGACAGTCTGCTTGTATGTCTAATTTTCTATGTATATTGGTTGAATATAAAATAGCCATAAGAATCAAATGTAGGATTATATTTGTATCTAATTACAATGTAACAAAAATAACACGATTTTATTTTGAAATTTTGAAATGGCATAGCTTAGCACAATTGCAGCAGTGCCAGAAATGCTTTTTTGCTATTTTTTGAAAATGTGAAAACAAGCAGATTATCCAATTTATTTTATGTGACTTGCGTTCCCATTAAATATATGATTGGCGGACAATACACTTACAAATTTCATGCCAAGTAGCATTCCATTATTACAAATGATTATTAACAAGTTTCTCTGCTGAAATTCCCCCTTTCCAAGCGATAAGTAATTGTATACATCACATTTTATCTGCTATGTATGTTGTGACCACTCTCATTTTAAAGAGTTACATTCTCAGTAATTGACATCAATGAACAATAAAGATGCATAGTCTTTGATTCAAAGTTTTGAATATCAGTAGTGTTAATAAATGATTGAATTGTTAAAAAAACGTTAAATATCATTAATTTAATATTTGAATTACTATTTTAAAATTATTATTTAACATATTTACATTCAAAGCTTATTGTCTAATTGTTCATACTTTAGAAAGGGGGAACAGCATACCAGTAGAAGCAAAGCTTTAGTAATTCCTGCATGACTCGGATGTTTGTTCTAATCATATGTATGACCACTGAATACTTAAGTAGATGTGGATAACTTGCAGCTTCACTAATAAGCAGAATTTAAATGTAACCATTTTTAATTTTAGAAAAACAAGTTTCATCATAAAGCCATCAACACCAGCTAATTAGTTTTTAACATTAAATCAATCAAAATCAGCATTTCCAAAATAACTCATTCTGGAAAATAATGTTTTTCCCCCATTGTTAGGGGTCAGGACCTAAGTTGAGTATTTAGCTTAATTAGCTGCTGTAGACAAAGATAGTATAAGATTATGGAGATGTCCAGATTTAACATAATTGGCCTGATAAAAATAATACAATTTGCAAAGGGCAGTTCGTGCCTGGAAATATTAAAAAGCAATAGTTGCTTTTCCACTGTGAAACTGAAAATTAACTATTTTTTTAACAAGTACCTCCTCACAAGAAAAACTCATTAACAACTTCTGGATTTCAACGCTGTCAAATATTCCACTCGGTGATTTTTTGATATAGATAGTTAGGCATCGAGCTTACCTCGGCCTCTTTTTCCATGCTCTTCTTAAACTCACGGGGGCCTCAAATCCTACACTCTTTAAATTCACCAGGGGTGTATTTCCAATGCTCTCTTTAGATTCATTAGAGCTTGCTTGCCTCTGCTCCCCATAAATTTGCTAAGGCCCCAGTTACCACACCCTCTTTAAATTCACTAGCGCCCTGTTGCCCACTCTCCCTTCAAACTCACTGGGGCCCTATTTCCCACACTCTCTTTGTAGTACTACAACTTTTTATTAATTACTTATTATATCAACAGGTAACATCTCATAATAAAAAGAAACAAATTGAATGTGCATTGGGTCAGTAATAGAAGTTAGATCTATCAATCTAGAAAATCTGTCAGTCAGGCATCACCAAGTTGCCAATGGAAATGAGGGATGCAGGTTTGATTTCGACCTTCTTAGAGAAATTTGGAGAGGAACATGGATGATAGGGGTATGGAGGGCTATGGTCCAGGTGCAGGTTGATGAGACTAAAGAGATTACTAGCTTGGCAGGGGCTAGATGGGCCAAAGGGCCTGTTTATGTGCTGTAGTACTCTATGACTCTATGAACTAATGTTTCGAGAGTGCCACTATTTCTACCTTACTGATAGGATGCCAGAACACACAGCTGGACAGCCAAACTAAAGGCAGTGGATGGGGAGAAAGAACAGGCCACTTTCAAGTGGAAACGACTATAGATGGTTGAAAATAGCACTGGGAAAAAAT
Source organism: Hypanus sabinus (assembly GCF_030144855.1). Classification (NCBI taxonomy): domain Eukaryota; kingdom Metazoa; phylum Chordata; class Chondrichthyes; order Myliobatiformes; family Dasyatidae; genus Hypanus; species Hypanus sabinus. Next base: position 177,154,667 of record NC_082707.1, read on the forward strand.
GATAAGAGTTTTGCAATTCCAAGAGAAAAAACACAAGAATTGTGTGAAGAAAGGGAAGATGTGTTAATAGAGAACATGTAAAAAGGGAGAGAAGACTTCTGAAGCAAAAGAGATGATGGAAACAAAAGCAAATGGAAGTAGAAGCACTGACCCGTTAGAGGAAGGGAAGCTGATAGTTCTACCTCATTCATTTAATGTTAAGAACTGTAAACACACTTGCTGTTTAAAAGTAGCAGATGATTTTTCTTCTCAAACAATATTACAGTAGGTCAATACAATAAAGATCAGTATGGGAATACCTATGGAAAATTTTCCTTGCTGGGTATTCAAACCCTTTAAGGATCTAGTCAGCTCCATCTTGGGCACTAGCCTACAAAGTACCCTGGACATCTTTAGGGAGCGGTGTCTCAGAAAGGCAGTGTTCATTATTAAGGACCCCCAGCACCCAGGTTACTGTTACCATCAGGTAGGAGATACAGAAACCTGAAGGCACACACTCAGCGATTCAGGAACAGCTTCTTCCCCTCTGCCATCTGATTCCTGAATGAACTTTGAAGCTTTGGACACTACCTCACTTTTTTTTAATATACAGCATTTCTGTTTTTGCACATTTTTAAAACCTATTCAATACAAGGAATTGATTTACTTGTTCATCTATTATTGTTTTATTTTATTTACTACTATTATTTTTTCCTCTCTCTCTGCTAGATTATGGATTACATTGAACTGCTGCTGCTAAGATAACAAATTTCACATCATATGCCGGTGATAATAAACCTGATTCTGATTCTGATAAGTGTTACTGGAATTTCTTCGAGCTCATTTTAAACCATGACCATTTTATTGCTGACAAACAGATTGCCTTTAAGTTTCACTTCCTGCTAGAACCTTCAGTAAGGAATATTCTAGTGTGTCAAAACACATTTCCATTGTGTTGATCATTCAGATACTGGAAATACATTCCACGAGCTGACAAACTTGCAAGGCGTGTCCTTGGAGACTTTTTATGCATTTTTCAGAGATATATATTGCACTGTTAATGTTGGGATTTAAATTTCAGGTACATGCAGCCTAAACTGGGATTTCTGTGCACAGTGCATCAATGGCTATCAAGGTGGGAAATGGCAATCCACAGAGGGCGACAACTGTAAAACAATCTCCCTTAAGACTTGGTAATTCTAGCAATGGCTGAATCATGCCATCATATCAATGCCTGGGTCTTACCACTTGTGACAGCAAGCTCCCTGAGGCTTTCATCAATGTACTAACCTTTATCTACTACTGTGATTCAATCACATAAATCCTGACACACCGTTCACTGCAAAGAGTGCATCTGCTAAAACCTTGCACCATTTATTATTTAAAGAATATTCTTATCTTGCATTTTTATTATCCTGTTCTCTGTAATATTCCCCTCTTACTCTTGATTAGCACTGCAGCAGTAGTGGCCTCTCAAAGTCAATCACTCAGATTAAGGTCGTGCCTCTGACTGTATCTGCTTTCTGATTTACAAATGCATACAGTAAGCACTGAGGTTAATCCTTGCAGACCTTACACCTGGCTCCATATATTTAAAAAAAACAACAAACAGAAAAAGAAAATCATAAAAATCATTCTTGTGTGGGAAAAGGAAAATACCTAATCTTAAATTATATTTTCCGGTTGATAGTCTATACTAGAACGGCTGGAAGCAAAGGCAAAACTCAGTAAAGCGTAATTTTCAGCATCACCTGTTGGATTTTAATTTTAATTAACTCTGCTGAGGAGAAAAGGTATCTGCACTGGGTGATCACAGCACCTGATTTTTTCTAAGCAGATCATTAGTATCATGATTCACACTTGTATGTCTCGGACCCACAAAGCAGAGACTCAGTGTGGAGAGAATGAAGAGACAGGAGTCAGAACATTCCAATCCGCTGTGATTTGGAGGGATACGGCCAGCTGAAGTCAAAGGATTGAATGTGCGACTGAAAATCCTAGATGTTTTGTCAAATAATGAAAAAGAAACGTGTGGCCTTTTTTGCAAGGCATATGAAATTGTGAAGCAGAGTGATGGAGCAGCTGACACTCGAGTCGGCATCTTAAAGTTTCTCAATAGGTTTGGGTTCTCTCCACATGTTGAAATGAATCTCAAGGTAGAATATGGTGACATGAATGTACTTTGATAATAAATTGACTTTGGTGTTGTGAAGCATGCTTATGGCCTTGGTTAATTGATGCAATCCACATCTATGGCAATGTGCACCATATCTAAATCAGATGCAGATCCAAGCTAACCTGTATCAGCTTAGTTCTGCATCTAATTTACTGCTCTAGGTATTTCACTGCTAATGACCATTGATAGGTTAGTGCACTGGGCACTGTGAACTGGTCTTGTGGCATTTTCCGGCTGGAGATCAAGTGGACTGTTTGGACTGTTGTCTATTCCAGTTCAAACTTCACAGAACTACACTACAAATATATCGTGATTGGTGCATTTCCAAAGAACACATCAGAATCAGACTGGTTAGACCTTCACAAGTCGATCTGTGCCAGAACATTGTATCAAAACGTTCCTTTGGAAATGCAACCTCTACAAACTGTTCTTCTTAAGCATAACTTTCAAATTTCATTTGTTTAAGCTAAATCTCTTGTGCAGAGACTGTTGTTAGAGCACTGAGAGGATCCATAAGGAGAATTACTAATCTATAAATTGCATGGCCATGTTTCCTTTTATTAATTTAAATAGAAGAAAAGTCAGCCAAAGAACATCATGAGCATTACACACAAAATGCTGGATGAACTCAGCAAGTCAGGAGGCGCCTGTGGAAAAGATGAAACACGCAACGTTTCATGGCAAGACCCTTCTTCAGAACTGAGAAGAAAGGGTTAAGATGTCAGGATAAAAAGGTGAGGGGAGGGGAAAGAGGCTAGCTGGAAATTCCCCCTTCTTTCTCAGTCCAGAAGAAGAGTCTCAGTCTGAACAATCATTGCTTACTCTTTTCCATAGATGCTGCCTGGCATGCTGAGTTTCTCCAGCATTTTGTGTGTGTTGCTCTGCATTTCCAGCATCTGCAGACCTTCTTGTATTTATAACCAGCACTGACTGATTTTCTCCTCCCAAGGTGTACTCTGGTACTTACCGTTTTTCAGTGTTGTGCCACAAGTGAGTGAAGGAGTGAGGTTGGGAGCACTGCGAGGAGTGCAGAGGGCAGGAACTATGATCAGGAGCCTTCGTCTTTGCTTGCCATGCAGCCAGTGATGCTGACAGGCAGCTGGTGACTGTACACCAAGGTAGTGGTGTCAGCCAGGAGAAGGTAAGGAGGGAGGGAGGAAGAAAGAGGGGTAAAGTAAGGAGAGGAGAATGGACGAGAGGATGGGGCTAAAGGATTGGGAATTCCCAGAGTTATGAGTAAACTGGTGGGGGGGGGGGGGGGAGAGGATTAAACCTGGTGAGTGGGAGGAGATTGGCTATTGGTGGGCTATAGGATTATTTCTAGAATATTTGTAAGAACAGGGAGTGAAAGGATGGGGCAACAAATGGTAAATCCTTTAATGGGTGTGGGGTAGAGACATAGAAGATTAAAGATTAGCTCCCTGTGTCACGTGTACATCAAAACATTCAGAGAAATGCTTCAATTGTGTCAAATCACATCAGTGAGGATTGTGTTGTGCAGTCCACAAGTGTTGCCACACTTGCACAACTAATTAACCCTAACTGTATGTCTTTGGAGTGTGGGCGGAAATTGGAGCACCCACGGGAAACACACGTGATCACCATGTTCCAAGTGTACTTCAGAGTCAGAGAGTTGTAGAGAAGTAAGGTGCAGAAACAGGCCTGTCAGCCCATCCAGTCCATGCCGAAATCACTTAAGCTGCAAACTTCCAATGACTTGCACCTGAACCATAGCCCTCCATATTCCTACCATCCACCTACCTATCCAAGCTTCTCTTAAACCTTGAAATCAAGCTCGCATGGACCACTTGTGCTGGCAGCTCATTCCACACTCTCACAACCTTCTGAGTGAAGACACTTTCCCTCATATTCCCCTTAAACTTCTCACCTTTCACCCTTAAGCCATGACCTCTGTAGTTCCACCCAACCTCAGTGGAAAAAGCCTGCTTGCATTTACCCTATCTATATCCCTCATAATCTTGTATATCGCTATTAAAGCTCCTGTCAGTCCTAACCTATTCAATCCTTCCTTATAACTCACATCTTCCAGACCCGGCAACATCCTTGTCAATTTTCTCTGTACTCTTTCGACCATTTTTCCTGTAGGTCGGTGACCAAAACTGCACCCAATACTCCAAATTAGGCCTTGTCAACAGCTTATACAACTTCAACGTAATATCTCGTCTCCTGTGCTCAATATGTTGATTTATGAAGGCCAATGTGCCAAAAGGTTCTTTATGACCCATGACGCCACTTTCAATGAATTATGTACCTGTATCTGCTTTAGAATTAGTCCCAACGCATATTGCTGTTCCTACAATAAATGGATTTGTTTTGCAACATTGATTTTCTACTTCAGCCTGCTTTGAACTTGAAAAAAAAGCTTGGATAGGACTCAGAAAGATGGGGATGGAGACATGGTCAAATCATCAATCATTCAAGGATTATATTTCAAACCCTAAACTTTTTAGCTTCCTAGCAAATCCCAGATCCCTTTTGTTTTCAGAGCCAATCTACCTTTGTACAATTCGCAATACAATGTAAGTAGCCATGATTTAAATTTATTTCCCAATACACATTGCTGTTCCTACACTGCACTGAACAAATGGATAGGTTTCACAATAGCCACAATAGCATCCTACTTCCAAATATTTTGTGAGGCACGCTTATCAACCTCACACAAAATATTCTTAATACAAATAAAATTGTATTTAGAGGCTTAAAACTTGTTTACTACGCCCATTCTGGTATGACTATCCATAGCCTCCTCCACTGTCGGGATGAGGCCACACTCAGGTTGGAGGAACAACACCTTATATTCCATTTGGGTAGCCTCCGACCTGACAGCACGAACTTCGATTTCTCAAACTTGTGGTAATGCCCCCCCAATCCACTTTCTCCTTCACCATATCCCATCTCCTTTTCCCTGTCTCGCCTTATCTCCTTGCCCACCCACTGCCTTCCTCAGGTGCTCCTCCCCCCTTTACTTTCTTCCATGGCCTTCTGTCCCTTTCACCAATGAACTTCCCAGCTCTTTACTTCATCCCTCCCCCTTCAGGTTTCACCTATCACCTTGTGTTTCTCGCTCACCTCTCCCCACCTTTTAAATCTACTCCTCAGCTTTTTCTCTCCAGTCTTGCCAAAGAGTTTTGACCCAAAACATCAATGCTGTCTGGCCTGCTGAGTTCCTGCAGCATTTTGCGTGTGTAGCTGCCATTTTACCTTTAAGCTTTCTGTTCTAACTTTACAAGCCTATTCATGCCAGGGTTTGACTGGGGTCTTCACTCATTTTCCATGGGAAATTATGTGCACTTTTGTCAGGGCCTGACACATGTTTATAGTGCACAAAGCTCTGTCCTAGAAGTACTAGAGATGATTCATATGGTCTCAAAAGAATGAAGAAGCCTTTTGCTGGAACACGATGAACCCCAGGAGAAAAGCCTAACCTTGGATGGGAGTACACACCTTCAAATTAGATCTGGAGTATAGCTTATTGTTCTGGTCACCCTATTATAGGAAGAATGTCAAGGCTTTGGAGAGGGTGCAGAAGAGATTTACCAAGATGCTGCCTGGATTAGAGGGCATGAGCTATATAACAAGAGGTTGGACAAACTTCTATTTTCTCTGGTGCAGCAGAGGCTGAAGAAAGATCTGATAGAGATGTATAACATTATAAGAGGCATAGATGGAGTAGACAGACAGTATCTTTTTCCTATGCATTCCTGAGATGGGTAAGGTCAAAGGAGATGTGAGGAAAAGAGAGTGGTTGGTGTCTGAATGTGATGCCTGGAATGGTGGCAGAGGCAGATACATTGGAGACGTGAGGAAAATGGAAGGATATGGACATTATTTAGGCAAAAGAGCTTAGTTTAGTTGGCCACTTGATAAGTAATTTCATTGATTAAGCACAACATTGTTGACCAAAAGCCCTGTTCATTTGCTACACAGTTCCATGTTCCACATTATTTTCTATATTATGCAATGGCATTAAGATGACCAGGTAGGTAATATTATTTATCCACCCAGTCATCTAATATAATATTAAGGTAAACATTTATATAATTTTCTGCTGTGTGAACAAAAATCTTGTTAATTCATTTTAGTTTTGAAAGACACTGTGGTTTTAGGGATAGTGGTGCAGTAATGGTACACTTGCACAGTCGTACACTTGGTACACTTAAGATCAATCAACTTCTTTCTGGAGAACACCCTAACCTGGGGTGTAAGCTGTCCAAAGGTCACTGGCTGAATGTGCTTCAGTGAAGCTTCTGCTGGGATCTGAAGCAACAATTTCCCCGAACAAGACGGATGGTCGTCCTTTCACAAACAGAACAGGCTGGCTGCTGTTGTCAGGTGGTGTCAAAATGGCAGTGCCAACTGTGACACAAAATGCCACCTTCACTTCAGATTTCAGCAACCTGGAATATATTTCTAACGTCAGATTTCCAGCATCCGTGGCTCTCCTTTTAGTTTCTGACTATTGTAGGCATAGCAACAAAACGTTTCAGCTCACTATGTGTGAACCTTCAGTTGGTAGCTATTTTACTAATCATTTTAACCATACCAAAAACTGTGGGTGATCATGCAGACTTGCACATTTCAACTACAACTCTAGTTATAAAGATGATTGAATAATTGATCTTTTTGTTTATTTCCAAAGAAGGTGCATAGGAGGGGTGATTGATAAGTTCATGGCCTAAGGTAGAAGGAGATGAGTTACTAACTTCAAACTTTCTGCATAATCACTCAAAGAGTTGACCTGAATGTACACATAACGAGAGTTGTATAACTCATCTCCTTCTACCTTAGACCACGAACTTATCAATCACCCCTGCTGTGGACACTTTCAGGAGGTCCAAGATCCGTATGCTCCATGACCACTAGACTAAGGGTGTAATCGTAGGAGGGGACTATTTTGAAAAATTAATGTGCTAGGTTTTCTAAAACTGGCTCCTTCTACCTTAGGCCAACAACTTATCAAACACCCCTTGTAGTTGCAAAGCGTTCAGTTCCCCAAACTTTACTTGTAAATTCTATCAGGGAATTGCTTCAAGATCTACAATGTGTTTGAGTCCACCATAACTTTTTCTTTTGCTTTATAGACAGGAAACCAAACATTTTGCGGAACCGCTGGCCAGCATTTCATGAAGTGCTATTCCTGTCAGAAACCCGCAACGTTCACTGTACAAGATAAATGAGGTGGAATCTCAGCAAATTCAGAAATGTAATTTAGCTCTAACAGGACTACATCACAAAGGGCTGCCACAAATCAAAGCTAACACTGACAGCACAATGCTGAACACTAGCAAGCTAAACAGAACTTTGTTATTAGCTGCAATAAATCCAAAACTGGCAACCTACCTCATCCACGTTTTCAAAGGCATTGATGATGTCATACGGCAAGCAGGACAGCAGGTCAATCACAAACCACGTTTTTAAATAGTTCATCCTAATTAGTTTAGGATCGGATATAACTTCCCCTCCAGGTCCCACAAAAGTGGTGTGAAAGTTTAAGACAATATCAACTAAGAAAATCACATCCACCACACTGTCCAGCACTAGCCAGGCAATATTGTTCTGTTTTGTTCTGAAGGACACATTGTAAGGAACCATAATTGCAGTGTAGAAGGTTAAAATAAGGATGATCCAGTCCCAGGTAGTTTTAAATGTGCAGTAGTGTAGGATGATGTGGGGTGGAGTCTTTGGAGCCTCTTGTTTATACTGAGGAAGGATGTCAGATCCTAGCTGCAGAACCTGAAACACACAGAGAATATTTTGAAACATTATGCAAATACTCCACAACTTCAGAAAGCACAGCATGTCTAAATCAGCTTTCTTTCACATCCATAACTCAGATACCTGATGCACCATCAATAACTCACACTGAGACGTAGGCGAGATATCGGCTTTTATTGACTGGAAGAAGGAACCAGGAGTGAGTGTCTATCATACAAGGTCCTGGAGACTGAGGCCGATCTTCAGGCCGCAGGTCTCCTTTATACAGGGGCCTGTGGGAGGAGCCACAGGAGCAGTCAGCAGGGGCGTGTCCCGACAGGCACATAGTTCACCACAATACCTTTCTGAACTCATTGGCAAGATGCCGCTGGCGAGACACGGAGGTGTTTTGCGGGCAGCAAATGAAACGACTGACTAAGCAGCAGATCCTTCTTCAAGCTACATTCACTATACTGATTCTGGACAACGATCACTGCAATCCGCAGCCAATTACTTCCGTTTAAGGAGTTGTGTCTTGGAACCACTTGCAGTTTTTATGCAGTCTCCTGATGGATTCAGTGACCTGGACTCTCAAGAATGCAGGTACGACTGCAGCGGCCTTTCTTGGAACTGACTTGGGGCCCGATCGAAGCAGTGGGGCCCGGGCCCAAGAGTGAAAACTTAACCTCGGTTTAGCCAATTTAAGTGCTGAGCCAGAAAAAAAGGTCAATATGTCGAAGGCGAGGGTGAAGGAGGGAGGGTCTACTTGCCTCGGTGCCAGACTGGCTCAGTGGCTGCGGACTCACTTTCGGGGACTCTGCAGTTCCTGTTCTCTGTGCTGTTTGTTTACTCTTTGCACAATCTGTCCCTTTTGCGCACACTGGGTGTTTGACAGTCTTTGTTGTGTGGGTTTTTTAAAGTTTTTTTCTTTGCTTTGTGGCTGCCTGCAAGAAGATGAATCTCAAGCTTGCATGTGGCATACATACTTTGATCATATATGTACCTCAATAAATATGTGGTGGAGAGAATACTGACTGGTTGTGATACAGCCTGGTATGGAAACACCAATGTCCTTGAGTGGAAAGGCCTACAAAAAGCAGTGTCTACGGCCAAGTCCATCATGGGTAAAGCCCTCCCCGCCACTGAGCACATCTTCATGGATCACCACCGCAGGAGAGTAGCGTCCATCATCACAGATCCCCACCCCCTAGGTCACGCTCGCTTCTCGCTTCTGCCATCAGAACAAAGGTCCAGGAGCCTCAGGACACCAGGTTCAGGAATAGTTATTACTCCTTGACCAGCAGGCTCATTAAACTCATTAAATTTCACTTGCCACAACCTATGGACTCCTTTTCAAGGACTTCATCTCAAGTGCTCAATATTTATTGTCTATTTCTTTATTATTATTGTTTCTCTTTTGTATTTGTGCAGCTTGTTGTCTTTTGCACACTGGTTGCTTGTCCACCCTTTTCTGTGCACTCTTTCATTGATTCTGTTACGGTTCCTGGATTTACTGAGTACACCTGTATGAAAACAAATCTCAGCATTGTCTATGATGACATACATGTACTTTGATAATAAACTTTCCTTAGTCTTTACCGTGAACATTGAACTTTACATTTGAGAAATGGAGCTCGAGATCATATTCATCTCCCATCCCTCTACAATTAAGTACTGCCAACCATCCTTTCTCTATTGTGGCTGTGAGCAAGCTAAATGTCACATAACAAAGTCCCTGAAATCCCAAAGTGATGGGAAAACTGAAGGGATCCTTGCCCCTTTCCCTCTGAGTTTTACATCTAATCAACAGATTCCTGGAGGCAAAGAGTCAAAAGTAAAAGAGAAACTCTCAAATACAGAATATTAGTAGGGGATGAAGTATTCTCTGGCAGTCTACAAATTGCTGTTCTGTTCTACAGTCCTGTCATGAATTTTGGATTGAGCTTCATTCCCCTATAAACTTATTGCCCAGCCCAATCAGAAGGAATTCAAAACTTACCTCTGCAAGTCGTGAATGCTTATGAACGCCATCAGATTTGTTCATTGGAGTCAACTGCTGCAAAACACTTCGACTGTTTGTCAGCGCCCGGGTCAGTCGAGCAAATTTGGCCCACCCTTTCATTAAAGAAAACACAGAGTAACTGCCTGGTCCAAAACCCTTCCTTACAGTGCCTTCATTTTACTTGTTTCACATCAGTTCTGGTCACCTCACTACAGGAAGGATGTGGAAGCCATAGAAAGGGTGCAGAGGAGATTTACAAGGATGTTGCCTGGATTGGGGAGCATGCCTAATGAGAATAGGTTGAGTGAACTCGGCCTTTTCTCCTTGGAGTGACGGAGGATGAGAGGTGACCTGATAGAGGTGTATAAGATGATGAGAGGCATTGATCATGTGGATAGTCAGAGGCTTTTTCCCAGAGCTGAAATGGTTGCCACAAGAGAACACAGGTTTAAGGTGCTGGGGAGTGGGTACAGAGGAGGTCAGGGGTAAGTTTTTTTACTCAGAGTATTGATTGCGTGGAATGGCTGCCAGCAACAGTGGTGGAGGCAGATACGATAAGGTCTCTTAAGAGACTTTTGGATAGGTACATGGAGCTTAGAAAAATAGAGGGCTATGGGTAACCCTAGTAATTTCTAAGGTAAGGAAATGTTCGGCACAATTTTGTGCTGTAAGTTTTCTATGTTTCTAGTTGTTAACCTGTAATGCTGGCAAAGCAATAAGTGTATCATTTCAAATAGATGCAACCCAGATTGTGTAAGTTACGTACAGTTTATGTTAACTTAGTTCACTGTTAAATCATGTTTGTAATATACTGAGCTGTTGCTGCAAAAATCTAACTTGCATGTTATGCAGACCCTGTGCATGTATGTAAAGATTGTAAACACTAAACTTGAACATGAACTGCAAAAGCAGTTAAAACATTGCTTAGCACAGAAAAATTGATTTCTAAGAATCCATTGACTGCTTATTCTTTATCACCTCTTCTATACTACTTAAAAAACAAATTCAAGTGTAAGCAAAACACACGAGATGCTGGAGGAACTCAGCAGGTCAGGCAGCACTTTTGGAAGCGAAAAGATGGGCGCTGTTTCGGGCCGAGACCCTACTTCAGGACTGGGAGGGAAGGGGAGGAGGAAGCCAGAATAAAAATGTGGGGGGAGGGTACGGAGGCTAGCTGGTGGGTGCTGCCAGGTGGGAGAGAAAGGTCAAGGTGTGGAGAAGAAGGAATCTGATAGGAGATGAGTGTAGACAAAAGAAGACAGGGAAGGAGGAAGCAACACAGGACAGATAAGAAGAGGTAAAAGGTCAATGTGGGGAATAGAGGAAGGGGGGAATTTAATAATATGCGTTAATTTATTCTCTAATCTCTATCCTACATCATTTGATGAAAGGTATTTGCATACTACCACTACTATGAATTCTCTGAGTGGTTTCCTAGTGGTGTTCAGAGCATCCCAAACGTGGCATTATTTTCTGCGCTGAATGGAAATCTTTTAAAGGTACATGAAGGAGGAGACCCACAAATGGTGATGAGAACAACAAACAAACCTGAACATTTTGCTTTTCAAGAAGTACAACACATAGTTATGCACCAGGCTTTTCAGTGTTAAGCAAATAAGTACTGAGCTGGGAGCCCAGCCCAGGGGAAACGCATGGGCATTGAGATACAATTTCAATACCTTTGCCTATTACTATAAAATTTCCAACAGGGTGCTTGGTACCATGTGGCAGATTGGGTTATATGGAAAGCGTAAGTGAACATTGAGATGTAATGCTGTCTTATTTTGAAATCAAGCACAAGTTATGTGTCGGTCTTAATAGAAGTTTCGGGGCCACCAGCTGCCCTTAGCTTGTATGGTGGGATGGTCTGTCAAGGTAGGAGGCTTATCCAAAACACAATCTCAGGCCTTTAGCTTTGACAGGTATTGGAATCGGCCTTCAAGAAACAGCTCGGTGCTGGGTGGAGGGGATGACAGGCGGCAGTCACTCCCAAGATCACTGTGGAACAGGTTGGGTACTGCTGCTGCCTTCCCAGTCTAGAGGCACCTCAAATGGTTGTGGGCTAGCCCATTTTACAAAATGTAAGTGGAGCAATACAGACAGAGCGGTTTTATTGAAAGACCTTGTCAACATCTCAAGGTGATTTTAGGTAGCAGAAAGATCACATGGATATTACTGTGTGCATTATGGGGTTAGAATTATATTGGGCAACCTGAGTTTCAAGAATTTTTCCACTGAAGTTAGAACTTAATTCTATTTACCTAGAATGTCCTTTAAGTAGTCATTGAATACAAAGATTCTTAGAGAATTTAGATTTATGTTACATTTATTGACTGTTTTTGTTCACTCAACCTACATTGTGTTTATGCGATGACAACTTGGCTGTCTACTCCATTCTGCAGCAAGTTTACAACATAAAATAATATGAATTGTTAAAGGACTATCTGTCAAAACCACCTCGGATTGTTTCTATGTTAGGCATAAATCAGTTACATGGATCTTTAAAAGCCAATAATTCCATTTTTTTTCACGGGAACACAACTCTAGAGTAGGAGAGTTGTGTCTCAACAATTCAACGTTAAGGAGGTAATTTTAATCTAATCTACCTGGAGGAAATGTAACATGTTTCAGACAAAGGCTTGTTTTACACCCACACTTTATTGACTCCAATAGCGAGCTAAATCAAGCAGTATAACAAGCAGGCTTCTGATCCAAACCTGTCTTATTTTTGCCAGGAAGGTTAAAACTGTGCCCTAGCTGTGGCTCACCCTCACAAACAAACATGAGCTCCTGCTCTACTCGAGAAGATAATTGCATAATTTGGGGTGACACTTCAGGACACTGATGCATAGAGAGGAGACATTTTAAATTAAGGCCTGTGCGTAGGTTCCAATTGATGTTAAAGATCCCACTGCAGCATTTGATGAATTATCCAAAAGCAGTTTAACCAATCAGTTATCAGTGCTGTTCGAGGAACTCTGTGTACAAATTACCTGTTGTGTCTGTCTAATAACAGCAGTGACCATAATTTAGAACTATTGTAATGACAGAGAGTGATGTTGGAACAATATGAAAACACAAATGTTATTAAGTAAAATGTTGGTTTGATTGGATACATCACTTAAATATTTCTCCGTATTTTGAAGTTTTACATAGTTAAATATCAATCTTTGTTTTTGATTTATATCTGCAGATCATAAAGTGTGGCAATTTATTTGAACTTTTATTGAAAATTTTATTATTAATTACCTAATTTTAAAACATCCTTTTGCAAAGTATTGAGGTTGCAAGAAAGTGGAAATAAAATTCAAAATGCTAGAAAACTCAGCAGGCCAGAGAAGAGAAGCGGATTTAACAGAGCTGGTAACTCAAACAGTTGTCTGTCCTGCTGAACAGTTCCAGCAATTTTTGTTTCCACTGCTCTATTTTTTCCTGTTTAGTAAGAGGAAGATGTTTGGTCTTCGTATAATTCTCATCCATCACAGCCCAATCCTCTGTTGAAATTGGGACAAGTTGTATTCATTTTGTTTCCAGATTTGAAATTCTTGCCTGTCATCTTAAGCTCCAAATGTTCACTATCAGCCGTTTGGATTCCAATGTGGATATCAGATTTATTTATGAAGTGTCTGCATTAGTCCAAACCCCAGTAGAGAACCCATCAGAAACATCCCATCACCCTTACGATGGGCTGGGTGAAACCGCTGCCGAGGAATTCATCCGCAAACAGTAGTGCTAAACTAGCAATGTAATGAATTTCTGAAGCCCAGTAAAGTGTAGGTACACTATTACACCTCCTTTTTCTCAGGTATTCCCTGAGAAATGAGGAGGACTACAGTTTTGTGAGTAATGAAGTGATTGATTAAGCAATAAAACTCTTCTACAGTTGGGGCAGGAGGACTAAATGGATTTACTCTGGACCACTGTGTATTCTCAGTGCATAAGCTCAATACCATCCTGATATCATTTCTTACCCTAAGCTGAGGAAGACTCGAATGTCAGGGGGCTGATGCACCATCAATAACTCTCGGAGACGTGAGTCAAGATAGGCTTTTATTAGCTGGAAGAAAGCACCTTCAGGAGCAAGAGACCATTAGACAACATCCCATCCTGGAGACTGAGGGAGGAGCAGTGCCTCCAATCACCTTTATACAGGGGTCTGTGGGAGGAGCCACAGGAGCAGTCAGCAGGGGCGGGGGGGGGGGGGGGGGGGAGGGTATGTCCAGACAGGTATATGTAGTTCACCACAGGGGCTTTTGCATTTTTTTCCCCAAAGGTTTTGATGACTTTTGCTCTGTCCCCTGGGTGATCTCTTGACAACATAGTCCTCATCTAAACTTCTCTTAAATGTTACAATTGTATCTACACCTAACTCTTCGCTCGGAACTCCACATTCGCACTACTCTCTGAAGAAGTCATCCCTCATACTCCTTTTAAGTATTTCATCTTCCACCCTAAAATTCACCTATCGACACAACCGATTGACAGACGACGCAATAGCCACAGCTCTACACCTCGTTCTTACGCGCCTGGAGAATTGGGATGCTTATGTGAGAAAGCTGTTCTTGGACTACAGTTCAGCATTCAACACCATAATTCCCTCCAGGCTCGACAGGAAGCTCAGAGACCTCGGCCCTCACCTTGCCTTGTCCAGCTGGATCCTGGACTTCCTGTCAGATCGTTGGCAGGTGGTAAGAGTGGGATCCTTCACCTTTGCCTTGCTGACCCTCAGCACACATGCCCCTCAAGGCTGTGTCCTAAGCCCCCTCCTTTACTGTCTGTATACCCATGACTGTGTCACCAACCACAGCTCCAATTAAATTTGCTGGCAATACTACACCGATTGGCCTAATCTCGAATAATAATGAGGCAGCCTACACAGAAGAAATCATCACCCTGACATAGTGGTGTCAAGAAAACAACCTCTCCCTCAATGTCGCAAAAACAAAGGAGTTGGTTGTAGACTACAGGAGGAATGGAGACAAGCTGACCCCTTTTGACATCAATAGATCTGGTGTTGAGAGGGTGAACAGCTTTAAGTTCCTCAGCATAAACATCACCGAGGATCTCATGTGGTCTGTACATACTGGCTTGTGGTGAAAAAGGCACAACAGCACCTCTTTTACCTCAGACAGTTGAAGAAGTTTGATATGGGCCTCCAAGTCCGAAGAACTTTCTATAGGGGTACAATCGAGAGCATCCTGACTGGCTGCATCAATGCCTGGTATGGGAACTGTACTTTCCTCTGTTACAAGACTCTGCAGAGAGAGCTGCGGACAGCCCAGCACATCTGTAGATGTGAACTTCCCACTATTCAGGACATTAACAGAGACATGTGTCTAAAAAGGACCTGAAGGATCATTGGGGACCCAAGTCACCCCAACCACAAACTGTTCCAGCTGCTACCATCTGGGAAATGGTAGCATAAAAGCCAGGACTAACGGCCTCTGGGACAGCTTCTTCCACCAGGCCATCAGACTGCTTAATTCATGCTGACACAACTGTATTTTTATGTTATATTGACTATCCTGTTGGACATACTGTTTATTATAAATTACTATAAATTGCTCATTTAAACAGAGACGTAATGTAAGGATTTTTACTCCTCATGTATATGAAGGATGTTAGTAACAAAGTCAATTCAGTTAAGCCTATTTTGAGTGTAGGTCTCTTGTCCTTCCAGTGAATTTGGAGATTTTGCATGGAGAGTTTTGGGAATATTTCCAGGACCTCGAGTTGCCCAGTGTTGGTAGTCTGGAAGCACCTCAGGAAGCAGAGAGCTTTGCTGCCAGAGGACCAGAAGTTTTGTGGCTTCAGACAACCTTTTTCTCCCCTCAGTCCACCAAAGGCTGATGATGCACGGAAAGCAATAGCGGATTTCATCATTGATACAGTATGAGATTTTCAAAGTGATATGAGAATTGGTCCACAGCTGCCAGGGCCTCACTATGAACTTCTATTGTTGGAGGTGTAGGCTGGTAGTGGATATTTGTTTTACAGGGGTTGGGCGTAGGGCCCTGGCTCTCATACACTTTCATGAATGAATCAGTTGATTGCCTAGAGATCTGCCACCTGGCACACTTAACACCAATAATCAGCAATTAATTTTTACAATAATTCAAAGTTACAGCAATGGAAATCTGAAATGAATTAAAATATATAGTATTTTATCACAGAGCCAGTAAGATCTAGAGATCATTGTGATCCAGCCAAAAATATATAAAAGATGTAATATACAAGTTGAAACTTCAGTTAATCTTTTTGTCATTTTGAAAAAATATGCAATGTTATTCAAAAGTCAAAGTCTAGACACAACTAGAGAATGCAACCTAGAATTAGCTGATTAATCATTTGCCGGTTTTCTAACCCTTTACCCAAACACTAAAGGGATTTAGTATATATGAAACAAATCAAGTGAAAGGGATTAGTTTTTGACAAAGAGATAAATATTCAACCATCTTCCATTAATTTGAGATGTGGAATACAGCCAACAAGAACGGCTGTACCATTTGATTAATACTCTAGAAAACAACTCCGCACTGCAGCAAATACTGTAAATCTGCAGCTGCTGTGTATGGGCTGCTCACTGAATGTAGTCAATAAGCAGACTACATCAGCAATTAGCATTTAACGTCTGCCATATTCAAAAGACCCAGTTATATATCTCTTCAGAATTTTCCTGTTAACATTTTGATTTGCTGATCAACCATCTTTTTTATTATTATTAAATTAGTTGACATTACCTTTTTATTGCTCTGGGAATTGGAAAGGAAGGTGGAGCTTAGACCAGGAACATACAATGTAGCCAATTAAGTACAGTACAGTACAGAATACTGTAGAGTATTGAGTACAGGAGTTGGGATTTTATGTTGAAGTTTTATAAGACATTTGTCAGGTGAGCCCTAATTTGGAGTATGCAGTTCTGGTCAGGAAAGATAAGACTGAAAGAGAAAATTTGCAACGATGTTCCTGTGACTTGAGGAGCAAATTATAGGAAAAGGTCAAATAGATTAGGACTTTATTCTCTGGAGTGCAGGAGAATGAGGGGAGATTTAATAGAGGTATACAAAATTATGTGAGGTGTAGATAGGGTAAATGCAAATGGATTTTTTCCACTAAAGTTGGTTGAGACTAGAACTGGAGGTCATGGGTTAAGGATGAAAGGTGAAATGTTTAAGGGAAACATGAGGGGGAGTCTCTTGTCTGAGAGGGTGGTGAGAGTGTGGAACAAGCTGCCAGTGGAAGTGATGCATGCAAGCTTAATAAGTTCTTCTGCACCAACTAGTGCACAGGTGTCTGAACATCCAAATACTAATCAGGCCTGAGTTGAATCAAATTCTGATAGCAGATAGTAACTAGTAGGGCTAATGAGTGGGTGAACTACCATCATCCAAATAAAATTATATGTGTTCAGTGATTATCTGTGCAGTAATGTACATATTTTATTTACTTAAGGACAAAGATTTAAATCTGAATTGACCAAACAAAATAGATCAATACACGTTTTCCAAATCTATAATTCTAAGTTGGAGTCCCTACATTGTTCTGTTTTTAAAAAGTCTTGTGTTATGTTGCATCTCTGCCTTCTAAAGTGATTTTATTTGATCCTCTGCTTGGTTTAGAATCACTTGTTTATCTTTCAAAGGGAGAGTGAAGTTTTCACTCTTTCCTCAGTTTCTATATGGAATCTAAAGATCTAGAAATGGTCATTTTGGAATAAGTGATTTCCCCCCCCCCCCAAAAGTGGTGTGCAATGGATGTGATACCCTGCACTTGACAGCTGAAACCCAGGACATCTGTGGATTCTGTTTCATTTCCCACAGGAAACAGTGAACAGATAAATGTATATTGAATTGCTCACTTGCCAGCAGTCCTTGGGTAATTCAGGAGACTGCTGGAGGGAAGAAAAAGGGAGGAGTGGTGCTTAGAGAGTTTGAAGAGTGGGATGGTGGTGAGGTCTGAAACTGGAAGCTGTGAGTTGGCAGATATTAGAAGTCTGAATCAAAACATTGAAGGAGGAAGGGAGGGATGGGGGTATGGCGCAGCAGGCGAAGAGAAGTCAAGAAAGATGGTGGAGGTAGGAGGCTGAGGGAGAGACTGGAGGCCAGCTGATTGTGTGCAGGAAAGGTGGAGGGGAGTCAGATGCTGAGAAACTTGTGTGAGGCTAACAACAAAAATCAGAATGAATTGGAGCATCATCTGGGAGTGAGGGGGTTGTGCAAGTTTGGAGTGAATGAGAAAGCTGAAGAAAGTTTTGGAACTAAAGGATCCTGTAAGTTTTAAAAATACAGAGGCCAATGTAAAGAAACCTGATCATGGGAAGCAATATACAGCACAGAGAGTAGCTGGCTTCAATAAAGAGGAAAATAAACTGTGACAAGTAACTGTAATTGGAACACCAACTTCAGCATTCAAATGTTTTCCACATTAAAGGAATGAAATGTATTGTCTTTGAAAGTGCTACTCCTAAGACCCACTGTCAAGGGAACTTTGACTCTGTGGCTACGTCAATGAAACCGTGCATGAACTGGGTAAGGGGATAGATTGATAATCTCAATGCAAAAGAATAATTCAGAATTTGCGCAAGTAACCACAGGACCACAATAACATGTGGACTAGTTGTCAAGGATAGGTTATAATATCACGAAGGAGAGCAAACAAATTGATGCGCAGCTGTAGATAGATCCTGAGGGAAGACACGCCGATAGAAATCTAAAGACAGATAATATATTTAGATATTCAAGTGAATTACAGAATGAAGCAACATTAATTTTTTGGAATGCACACTGAGCAATTGGTAGAATCTTCTAATGTAACAGTCATCATCTCTCTTCTGTCACAGCAATCAGCCTGCACATAACCCAATGATACAATAGGCAAACTATACTTAATGAAAACCACATTGAATTTTCTCACAGCAAACATATCAATTTAGCAATGGAGAAGAAATATTACCTTTTGTTGACTCATCCTCAATGGGTTGTTTAAATATGGTAATGTCTTTGAAAGTGCATAAAAATAAAACCACCTTGTCAAATTCATTTCTTATGGGTGCAATTTGCATATAGAACCAGAGTGGAGTCCCTGCCAATAGAGAGAAAAAATGCAAATACATTAAAAAAAAGGCCATTAAACGAAAGGAAATCAACACATTCCACACAAATGCATCAAAGTTTGATCAGAATGAACAATTGGTCTTGTACACTGCAGAAACTGTAATCACTGCAGATGGTTGATTATCTTCTACACTATCAATTAACTCTGCTAACCCAAAAGCTCCCTCTTGCTTCAAAGGATTTCAATTTCTGACCCATATCTTACTCCTTTCTATTCTCTCACACCACCTGTCCTCTCGTCTCTTTCTTTTGGTGAACATAATGAAATTCAACCTGCTTGCTTAACTGCAAGTCATCTCGGCAAATACTATTAGATTCTAGCCTGCAATCACTGTAACGAAGTCTGATAGATTCCCACCACATATTAGATGTGAAGAAACAGACAAAATATTGTCATTTATAATTACTCATCAGTATCAGGACAAAGAGGAAAGGATGATGCAGTCTTTCATTGATTCTGTTATGGTTATTATCCTGTATATTGATTGAATGAGTACACCCACAAGAAAATGAATCTCAGGGTTGTATATAGTGACATATATGTACTTTGATAATAAATTTACATTGAACATTGATAATGTCAATTATTACTTATGTTCCCTGTGAGAACAGATAAAAAGTATTTAGTCTTCTTTGAACCTAAGATTAAGATAGATCCATCTAAAGGTAAAAATACTGTGCATTTCAGGACTGCAGAATGAAAATTGAAACTGCTAGAAATACTCAGCATGGCAGGCAGCATACGTGGTGAGGGAAATGGAGCTAATATAAAGATGAAGACATTTCGTCAGGTGTATGGCATTTCTTTCTCCATGGGTGCTCACTATTATTTTAGATCCAGTAGAAGCTAGACCAATGTGTGATTCGTGTCGAGTTGCCTCTGATTTTAGCATGAGTCAAAAATCTTTCCAAATCCAGTTACTGAGTATGTACCACATTGTAGCTAAGGAAAGCAAAATGGCTTATCCTGTAACAGGATGAGCCTGGAAATGTTTCCAATGCAAATACAACATCACCATACCTACAGGTGAAAATTGACACACAACTTTAATTGATAGCGAATTTTATACACGACAACTGTTAAAAGGAGAAAGAAGTTATTTGGCTTATTAATATAAATCTGACTGTGAGATCACCACAGATAGTCTCTTCAAAGAGGACCACAAGCTTGTCGTAGGGTTTGAACACTTGCATACTCTTCAATGACCTGGAGAGCCATGTTAGCTGGACTCGTGGTAGGGTCACCGAGGCCAAACAGGTCAAAGGGTAGAGGCCAAACTAAGAGCGGTCCACTGGTCCTCCGGGTACGGGGTTCAGCTCAGGGCTAACCCTGACTGGTAAAACAAAATTGAAACAACGATAAATAATCTCTGTGCGCGACAGTGTTCCTGAACTCAAGTGGCATTATGAACACCCTCTCCTCTCGCTCAGTGATAGTCTACATTTAGACTCAATGCCAACTTTATGAGCTACACTTGTACACCTGCTCATTAATACAAATACTTAATCAACAAATCAGGTGACAGCAACTCAATGCATAAAAGCAAGCAGACCTGCTCAAAGGGTTCAGTAGTTGTTGAGACCAATCGTCAGAATGGGAAGAAAATGTGATCTAAGTGATTTTGACCATGTAATGATTGTTGGTGCCAGATGGGGTGGTTTGAGTATCTAAGAAACTGCTGATCTCCTGGGATTTTCATACTAACAGTCTCTAGAGTTTATAGAGAATGGCTCAAAAAAAAACATCCAGCGAGTTGCTGTTCTGTGGACTAAAATACCTTGTTAATAAGAGAGGTCAGAGGAGAATGGCCTGACTGGTTCAAGCTGACAGGAAGGCAGCAATAAATCAAATAACCACACATTACAACAGTGGTGTGCAGAAGAGCAACATCTCTGAATGCACAACATGTCAACCCTTCAAGTAGATGGGCTACACAGCAGAAGTCCACATGCATACACTCAGTGGCTACCTTATTAGGTACATCTTGTACCTAATAAAGTGGCCACTGATTGTAAAGCTCCGGGCAATTTCTGGAGTGATGAATAGAGCTCGGAGTACCAAGAACAGTTCTGTTATCGCAAGAGCAGTGCAATTTCAAAAAAAGGAAGTGGAAATCTGTGATAATTCTGACAGACTTACGGGAAGGAAAAATGACAGCTTTACTTTTGTATTACTTGCTTTCCAAGGAATTAGCATTCATTTTATGATTTTAAAATCCACAGCCTATTTCAGTCTCAAACTGAAGTTCAAGTCCACATAGGAAAGCTGCCCATATAGACAGAAAAGCAGTTTTATTATAGAGAAGAATCAAAAGCACAAGTATAAGAGGCATTTATTCACACATAGCAGAGCCGCCAACTCACTGTGTGAATAGACAAATCAAAATGGGCAGAGTTCTAAAAGCACACTGGTTTACTGTAAAGATTCAACACTTAAAAATGTGAGCAGAAAGATATGCAAGTGTAACCAAAAGGACTGTTTTGTGTGTTTTTAAACTTCTTTCTCTCAGAAGAAGTGGAATTATTAGAATTCCACTTGAGGTCACTGGCTGATAATGTGTTTCTCAAGGAACTTGTCAGTTTTGTTCATGTTGGATGTAGTGATTTGTCCAATTGGACATTCATTTATATTAGCTACAGGGAATTAATTAGCTAGGTTTTAAAGGTATTCTGAGAGGCACATGAACAAACAGGGGACCAAGGGAAATAGACTACATGCAGGCAGATACGCAGTTTGAACTGGCAGTACTGGTTGACACAGACCTCATGGGTTAAAGTGATCTGTTCCTGTGCTGTACTATTCTATGTTATACGTGGGGGCCGAAGGTTAACATTCTCTGAAACATCACTGCAGGGAGATGAGACAGGATGCTGAACACTTTGCACGTGAGCATTTGTAGAGGGTGCAAGATAGGGTCAATGGCCTGAGTTTTTAAGGAAAAGTGTGATTTCGGGGACAGAGAAAGCTTGTTCTGCTTGGATTTTTTCACTTATGCAGAACTAGAACAGAGGGACTAGGGGAAAGAATGGAGATATTAATAGAGATATATTTCTTTCCTAAGGATGGGTCAGCAAGACTCAAATAAGAAATCAACCCTGTGGTGACAGCAGAGTACGGAATCTTAGGCGGCCTTCTCATACTTGCCGCACCCCAAAGAACAAAGGCAAATGCCAGGGAAGTTGCATGAAGGAAAGGTCAAACCTAATCAGAAAACTCAATGACTTGAAGGTGTTTACATCTTCTTCTACAGCATCTCATGAGTTTTGGAAAGCTTGAGTTGCAATGTTTTGTTGAGGGGACTGGAAATGAGGCAGAATCTCATTCCCATTTGGATCTAACACTGACCTTTATTACGGGGGCCTTTTGAGGTTAGGTACACACAGAGGAAAGTGTTCTTGGGATCAGCTGGTGTTGGGTAGGGAAAGTGAAGTATTATATCATCAGAAAACGTAAGAAGAAATGCAGGCCATTGTGGCACATAGATAATGGGAAATCCTATTGGGGATCATAGTAAATTCTATCATATTAATTCAAATTGCTAAGGAAACTGGCACAAATGGAAAACAAGTCAAGCATATTTAGCATCAAAAAAAGGAAAATGACGTTTATTACTAGGCAGTTCTGACTGACGAGTCTGATTGATGAAGTTACGGATAGAGCAGATCTCAGATAGGGTAAGAGAAGGGAGCATATACCAGTCCTCTTAGAAGAATCAGAAGCGGAAAGACTAAGAAATTTCAAGTTCCTGCGTGTCAATATTGTAATGTCAGGATCTACTTCTGTCTTCTGCACCTATTGTCTATTGTCTATTGGGATATGGGGACAAGGCAGGGACTGGGTATTGATAGTGAATGATCAGCCATGATCTCAGAATGGCAGTGCAGACTTGAGGGGCCGAATGGTCTACTTCTGCACCTATTGTCTATTGTCTATTGTCTATTATCAATGATGACCCCCTGTAAGTAATACATATTGGTCTGTTGTCTACGTATGCACATTGCGCTCTCTCTCTCTCTCTCTCTCTCCCTTCCATTTCTCCCTCATCTCTCCTTCCCCATCTCTCCCATCTGCATCCCCACCCTCATCCCCCTCTCACCCATCCTCATCCCCATCCTCCTCCCTCCCATCTACATCCCCATCCCCCTCTCACCCATCCTCATCCCCATCCTCCTCCTCCCATCTCCATCCCCATCCCCCTCTCACCCATCCTCATCCCCATCCTCCTCCCTCCCATCTCCATCCCCATCCCCCTCTCACCCATCTCCATCCTCATCCCCCTCTCTCCTGTCTCCCATCACAGTACAGAGAAGGCAATCAGAGGCGCTAACAAATGTGTGGCTAACAATGAAAGACACACTGAATTTAAAGTGAAAGTAATGTGGTGATGGCTTTAGTTGGGAAAGCTGATGAACTTCACAGTGCTAACGAAGGCTGGGACTCATATATTGAGAGGATTGAACCGTACTGTAGCATGAACAATGTGGAGGAACAAAGGAAAGCTGCTACATTTCTTAGCTTAATGGGCCCAAGAATGTACAATCTCTTACACAAACTAACCCCTGGAAAGCCTGCAAGCAAGACTTTGGATTAAATCATTACAATTTTACAGAATTGCTTGAGCCCTAACTGCTGGAAATAGCTGAGAGATTTATATTTTACAAAAGGAACCAGTCAAAAGATGAAAGCCTTTATAAATACATTGCAGAACTGTGCAAACTTTTCCAGTACTGTGACTTTCCAGATGGATTTCCTGATGCACTAAGGAACAGGCTTGTATGTGACATGCATAGTCAAAGCACTCAAACAAAGCCACTGGCAGAAAGAGGCCTAACTTTAGAACAGGCTTTGACCATTGCAGTATCATTAGATACTGCAAAGGATGCCTCAGATCTACAGAAAAGGAGGTTAGAATGTGAAATACACAGAATGTTCATGAATGGTGCAAAAAGCCAAAAATGTTATCATGTGGCAAATCCTCCCATGGTGCAAGTGACTGTAGATTAAAAGGAAAAGTTTTCAGAAGGTGTCACAGACAAGGTCACATAGAGAGAGTGTGTCGGGCAGACAAAAAGCACAACTAAGTGAAAAGTCTCAAACACAAAACTAAGCAAGTGCATAAAGTGACTGAATGTAAAACAGAATCAGACAACACAGAGTATGACAAAGGTTAACTGCCATGCCTAGAAGTGCATAGTATTACCAAAGCAGATCACAATATAATATGAATCACAATAAATGTGTCCACTGTAAAACTGAAAATGGAGCTTGATACAGGGTCAGCTTTGTCCATAATGCCAGAGGTTGATTACAATAGACTGTTTTCTAAAGAAGATCTCAGTATTGCTAAAGACCTGCACAGGTGAAAAAGTGTCTCCCAAAGGCAAACTGAAGGTAAATGTGACATACAGAGGCCGAACACAGAAAAGTAGAGAGCCATCATTTTTTGGATGTGAATGACTGAGAAAAATCCAACTAGACTGGCACTCAATCAAAGCTCTCAGTGTGACTTCAACAGGCAACTGCAGCACAAATGGTAGCACTAACGGTCACAGCTGCTTAATGCTAGTCAGAAGATGTTTGAGTAGGGAATGGATAAGCAGATCAAAGACTTGCCGAAAAGCTGTTCAGGATGCCACAAAGTTCAAAATGCACCCCCAAAGGCACTGTCACACGCATGGGAGCGGCTGTCATCACCATGACAAAGAGTACATATTGACTTTGCTGGGCCATTCATGGACTTCATGTTCCTGATTGCTGTGGACGCTCATTCAAAGCAGCCAGAGGTTATACCAATGAAATCAACCACCTCAGCAAAGACTGTCTCTGCTCAGAGGCTATCTTTGCCAGAAGTGGCTTACCAGAGTGACAATGGACCACAATACACATCAGAAGAATTCTGACTGTTCATAAAGAAAAATGGCATCAGGAACTTCAAATCAACTCCTCACCACACAGCAATGAATGGGTTGGCTGAAACGTTTAACAAAACCTTCAAAAAGCCCATTAAAGCAATGGAGAAGGGGGACATTTCTCCACAGCACAAGGTAAACATCTTCCTTTTTGTGTATGAAAACACTGTACATGCAATGACAAATCAAACACCTGCAATGCTGTTCATGAACAGGGGTCTGAGATGTCGCAGAGACCTTCTGAAAACAGATCAATGGAGAGAAGTACAGAATAACCAGTTCAGTCAGTTACCAACTGAAGCAGCAGGGAGCTTCAAGATTGGACAGGAAGTCTTAATGCATGGTTACTGAGAAGACAAGCGGGCACCCAGTAGAAAGTTACAAGAACTGGACCACTGATGTACGCAGTGGATGTTGGAGATCATAAGTTGAGAGGTCATGTGGACCAGATACTGGGTGTCGAAGCAAAGAACACACATGAGTCAATTGCATCCAACAAGATGGACAATTTACAGTCACCAGAATTAGCTCTCAGGGGTGATTTCACTGACAGCAATGTGACACTGGAAAGCAAGAATGTTGTCTTAGACAAGACACCTACCAAACCTGATGCCAATCCACAGGTCCAGAGGCTCTATCCTAAAAGAAACAGAGCGCCACCCAAAAGATTGAACCCTTAGAACTATGAAGTTAGTTATGACTGTTAATGTGAAAGCACGTTTATTTGGAATATGGATTTATGAAAAGGAAATTGAATGTTTTGTACATATACAGTTTTATGTTGCATTAATCTAAGAGGAAGTGTAATGTATGGGTCTATTTCTTTTAGAGCAATGACCCTTAGTACTACATATCGATCTGTTGTCTGCGCATTCACTGTTGTCTACATAGACGCTTTGCTCTCTCTCTCTCTCTCTCTCTCTCTCTCTCTCTCTCTCTCTCTCTCCCTCTCTCTCCAATATGAACACACCAGTAAAAGCCATCTCCCACATGCATGCTTTTACATGTAGTTTTGCAGAGACATCACAAATATCTCTGAGGATCTATCCTGGACCCAACATAATGATGCAGCTACAAAGAAGCATGACAGCAGCTATACTTCATGAAGAGTTTGAGGAGATTCTGTATGTCACCAAAGACACTCGCATACTTCTACAAATGTACCTCATTTGAACTGCCTGCATCACCATCTGATATGAAGACACACACTCAAAAATTCAAGAACAGCTTCTTCCCCTCTGCCATCCGATTGGATTCATGAAAACTACCACACTACTTGTTTATTTCTATTTTTGTATGAATTATTTAATTTAACTATTAAATATATATTTACTGAAATTACATAGAAACATAGAAAACCTAGAGCACAATACAGGCCTTCAGCCCACAAAGTTGTGCTGAACATGTCCCTACCCTAGAAATTACTAGGCTTACCTATAGTCCTCTATTTTTCTAAGCTCCATGTACCTATCCAAAAGTCTCTTAAAAGACCCTATCGTATTCTCCTCCAGCACCGTTGCCGGCAGCCCATTTCTTGCACTCACCACTCCAAGTAAAAAACTTACCCCTGACATCTCCTCTGTACCTACTCCCAAGCACCTTAAACCTGTGTCCTCTTGTAGCAACCATTTCAGACCTGGGAAAAAGCCTCTGACTATCCGCACAATCCACGCCTCTCATCATCTTATACACCTCTATCAGGTCACCTCTCATCCTCCGTCGCTCCAAGAAGAAAAGGCCGAGTTCACTCAACCTATTCTCATAAGGCATGCTCCCTAATCCAGGCAACATCCTTGTAGATCTCCTCTGCACCCTTTCTATGGCTTCCACATCCTTCCTGTAGTGAGGCGACCAGAACTGAGCACAGTACTCCAAATGGGGTCTGACAGCTGCAACATTACCTCTCAACTTCTAAATTCTGTTCCACGGTTGATGAAGGCCAATACACCATACGCCATCTTAACCACAGATTCAACCTGCGCAGCTGCTTTGAGCATCCTATGGACTTGGACCCCAAGATCCCTCTGATCCTCCACACTGCCAAGAGTCTTACCATTAATACTATATTCGTCCATCATATTTGACCTCCCAAAATGGACCCCACTTCAACTTATCTCTGTTGAAGTTCATCTGCCACTTCTCAGCCCAGTTTTGCATCCTATCAATGTCCCACTGTAACCTCTGACAGCCCTCGACACTATCCACAACATCTCTAACCTTTGTCTCATCAGAAAACTTACTAACTCATCCCTCCACTTCCTCATCCAGGACATTTATAAAAATCACGAAGAGTAAGGATCCCAGAACAGATCCCTGAGGCACTCCACTGGTGACCGACCTCCATGCAGAATATGACCCGTCTACAACCACTCTTTGCCTTCTGTGAGCAAGCCAGTTCTGGGTCCACAAAGCAATGTCCCCTTGGATCCCATGTCTCCTTACTTTCTCAGTAAGCCTTGCAAGGGTACCTTATCAAGTGCTTTGCTGAAGTCCATATACACTACATCTAGGGACTAGTGGTGTGCCACAAGGATCAGTTCTGGGTCCATTGTTATTTGTCATCTATATCAATGATCTGGATAATAATGAGGTAAACTGGATCACCAAATTTGCTGATGATACAAAGATTGAGATGTAGTAGACAGTGAGGAAGGTTTTCAAAGCTTGCTGAGGGATTTAGACCAGCTGGAAAAATGGGCTGAAAAATGGCAGGTGGAGTTTAATACAGACAAATGTGAGGTATTGCACTTTGAAAGGACAAACCGAGGTAGAACAAACAAGGTAAATGGTAGGGCACTGAGGAGTCCAGTAGAACAGAGGGATCTGGGAATACAGATACAAAATTCCCTAAAAGTGGTGTCACAGGTAGATAGTGTCATAAAGAGAGCTTTTGGTACATTGGCCTTTATAAATCAAAGTATTGAGTATAAGAGTTGGAACATTATGGTGAGGTTGTATAAGGCATTGGTGAGGCCGAATTTGGAGTATTGTGTGCAGTTTTGGTCACCGAATTACAGGAAGGATATTAATAAAGTTGAAAGAGTGCAGAGAAGGTTTACAAGGATGTTGCCAGGACTTGAGAAACTGAGTTACAAAGAAAGGTTGAATAGGTTAGGACTTTATTCCCTGGAGCACAGAAGAATGAGGGGAGATTTGATACAGGTATATAAAATTATGATGGGTATAGGTAGAGTGAATGCAAGCAGGCTTTTTGCACTGAGGCTGGGGGAGAAAAAAAACGAGACGACATGGGTTAAGGATGAAGGGGGGAAAGTTTAAAGGGAACATGGTGGGGGGGAGCTTCTTCACACAGAGAGTGGCGGGAGTGTGGAATGAGCTGCCAGATGAAGTGGTAAATGCGGGCACAAGTGGTAACATTTCAGAAGAACTTGGACAGGTACATGGATGAGAAGGGTATGGAGGGATAAGGTCCAGGTGCAAGTCAGTAGCTCTAGGCAGAAAAATGGTTCGGCAGAGCCAAGAAGGGCCAAAAGGCCTGTTTCTGTGCTGTAATGTTCCATGGTTTTATCTACTGCTCTTCCTTCATCAATGTGTACAATCCTCAAAAAATTCAATCAGGCTCAGAAGGCACGACCTGCCCTTGACAAAGCCATGCTGACTATTCCTAATCATATTATACCTCTCCAAATGTTCTTAAGTCCTGACTTTCGGGATCTTCTCCATCAACTTACCAACCACTGAAATAAGACTCACTGGTCTATAATTTCCTGGGCAATCTCTACTCCCTTTCTTGAATAAAGAATAATATCTGCAACTCTCCAATCCTCCAGAACCTCTCCCATCTCCATTAATGATGCAAAGATCATCGCCAGAGGCTCAGCAATCTCCTCCCTCACTTCCCACAGTAGCCTGGAGTACATCTCATCTGGTCCCAGCGACTTATCCAACTTGATGCTTTCCAAAAGCTCCGGCACATCCTCTTTCTTAATATCTACATGCTCAAGCTTTTCAGTCCGGTCAATCACCAAGATCCTTTTCCATAGTGAATACTGAAGTAAAGTATTCATTAAGTACCTCCGCTATCTCCTCCGGTTCCATACACACTTTCTCACTGTCACACTTGATAGGTCCTATTCTTCATGTCTTATCCTCTTGCTCTTCACATACTTGTAGAATGCCTTGGGGTTTTCCTTAATCCTGCCCGCCAAGGCCTTCTCATGGCCCCTTCTGACTCTTCTAATTTCCTTCTTAATCTCTTTCCTATTAGCCTTATAATCTTCCAGATCTCTAACATTATCTAGCTCTCTGAACCTTTTGTAAGCTTTTCTTTTCTTCTTGACTAGATTTATTACAGCCTTTGTACACCACGGTTCTTGTACCCTATCATAACTTCCCTGTCTCATAGGACTTATGCAGAACTCTACACAAATATCACCTGAATATTTACCACATCTCTTCCGTACTTTTCTCTGAGAACGTCTGTTTCCAATTTAAGTTTCCAATTTCCCGCCTGATAGCCTCATAATTCCCTTTACTCCAATGAAATGCTTTTCTAACTTGTCTGTTCCTATCTCTCTCCAATGCTATTGTAAAGGAGATAGAATTATGATCACTATCTCCAAACTGCTCTCCCACTGAGAGATCTGACACCTGACCAGGTTCATTTCCCAATACCTAATCAAGTACAGCCTCTTGTCTTGTAGGCTTATCTACATATTGTGTCAAGAAACCTTCCTGAACACACCTAACAAACTTTACCCCATCTAAACCCCTTCCTGTAGGGAAATGTCAATTGATGGTATTTTTGTTGTTATTATTATATATTGCATTGTTCTGCTGCCGCAAACACAAATTTCACGGCATATGTCGGTGATTCTGACTATGATTCAGTGTTTTCCAAGAACCTAACATTACAGGGATGTTTGATTCATGAACAATAAAGAGAGTGAATTGTATATACCCTACTGAGATTGCAAAGAATAAATCACAAAGTAAAAAACATAGAGACTTATCCTCAAGATACTCAAGTATGTGAGTTTCTTGGGGATATATCATATGATACCACTGGGGCAAGCATTTCAAAACTCTGTGGATAGGTTTGTGTACCAATAAGCTATGAAAGACAAGTGCAGTGTCCTTATTTAAAAGGAGATCTGAGGAAATCTTTATCTCTATCCTGAGATTTGAAGAGTGTCAAAGGTATTGCTTCAGCTTCAGTACTGACAGTGTTACTATCATGTTTTTTAACACAATTTAACTCCCATTATTTTTTAAATCAGCTGTGCCATAACAAATTCCAGGAGTCTAAAGATAAAATTCCCCAATTCTAAATCTTACCAGCTTCTGAGTCAGCAGAAGGTAGAATGTTAAAAGCTGCTATATTCCATCATCTGCAGCTGGATATAATGAAATTCACTCGGTGTGATAAGAACACTGTCTGACTCCTCAATAATAAAATACAAAGAAGATGTTCTACAAGAGTGGTTACTCCCCCACACTTTTCTCCTGCACAATGACAGTGGCATCCAGAGATTAACGGAATCAAAATAACAGCAAATATATGTTGAAACTATTGTTTGAAATATGACAAAGATAAGTTTATCCACCTACATCCTATCCACCAACATTCCCAACCAAAACACTTAGTTTGCAATGGACCCTATGCTACACCATCCTACTCGTTAGACAGCTGTCCCATCCCAAGAAATAACCAAATAGACCTCTGCTGTGTTTATCCTTCCTGACGTCAGATGATCAAGGTTGTCCTCAATAGCCCAGATTTGGATCCCCTACAGCATCAGAGTGAGACTTTGCACTCATGTACTCAGTCTCTTACAATACAGGCAAACAATGTACTTGCATGCTATTTCTGCCCATTAGCCTTCAGCAATCATGTTGGGTGCCACAAAAACACAGCAATTAGCATAACGCTATTATAGCTTGGGGCATCGGAGCTCAGAGTTCCTTTACGATGTCAACTGTACATCCTCTTCGTGCATAGGCTGTCTCAGGGTCCTTCGGTTTCCTCTCTAACTACAAGAGCATACCGTTTAGTGGGATAATTGGTCATTGTAAATTGTCCCGTGATTAGGCAAGAGTTAAATCAGGTTTTGCTGGGCAGTGTGGCTCAAAGGACCGATTCTGCACTGTGCCTCTAAATAAATAAAATCTGTAAGAATTCTTCTCAATCTCAGTATTTACTGCTTTTCCATCATTCCAGTCTGAGAAGGTCATTTCAGATTTCTCTGCATTGTGTTCTATGTGACATCTTTTGGCTCAGGTACTCAACTGGAGTCTATCCTTTCATGCCCACGGGATGCTTTGCCAGCTAGCGTTATATTGTCAACAAGCTTGAAAACATTATTTTCATGTTGATAATAAATATGTATGTCCCAAGCGACACTCAGCTATATTGCTGCCTTGAAAATGATATCTTTATTTATGTGCTCCATTTTCTGCTCAATAACTAAACCACAATCCATGCTCATACTTAATCCACAATCTCACAAGTCACAGACCTGTCACACAATATATTCAGCAGGTTGTGCCCTTAGAAGACTTATGTGCAATATCACAGTTTACCTTTCATAGAGACTGCTCAAATAAAACATTGCTAACTAAATTGTCCGCTTTTTTTTAAGTATGGTTTCCCCTTTGATCTCGAGGACTGTTAATTGTCCTTGCATAATGTCTGAAAGCCTCTGTCCTCTCATTGTTTTATCCCCCTTCTTTTGCAATTATTGGAGGAATTTCAAAGCAAATGTGAATTTGAATGGGATTGGAGCTTCCTTATTAATACTGACTCAGTGATATAACAAAACCTTGTTTAAAATTGATTAAAACTGATTAAAATGTTATGATGATGGCTGTTCAATGTGTTTCTCCAAGCATACAGCACAAAAAATAAAATGCCTCTTGTATTTCTGGGTATCTTTAAAATAAAGTAATGGTGACTCTGCACAGTTTCCAGATACTATGCATTAACACAGTCAAGCTAAAATATTATTTTACACCACATAGATTACATATGTTGTCAGTTGTTTATGCATGCTAGACTAGTCACATTATCCACAAGGAACTGACTGACATATTTGACTCTTTCTTGTAGCCAAGGCTAGCCAAAACTACAAATTGGTGTAATCACAATTGCAGATCATCATCTCTAACAAGAGAAAATCTGCAGATGCGGGAAATCCAAAGCTACACACCCAAAATGCTGGAGGAACTCGGCAGGCCGGGCAGCATCTATAGAAAAGAGTACAGTCGACATTTCAAGACAAGACCCTTCATTAATGGTCACAGTCATAGCCCAGAATGTCCAATGTTTACTCTTTTCCAGAGATGCTGCCTGGCCTGCTGAGTTCCTCCAGCAATTGTGTGTGTGACTCATCTCCAATCCTCCTTCATAGATCTGACCTCTTGCTTGAAATCGGTATGGGAACTGGTGTATTTTTGTCACATGTACCAAAATACAGTCAAAAGCTTGTCTCACATACTGTACAGTTCTGTTTATTCCCTTCCATGGATGCTGCCTGACCTGCTGAATTTTTCCAGCATCTTCTATGTGTTCCTTGCATACCGTTTATAAAGATCAAATAATTATACAGTGCATTCAGATAGAGTAAGAAAATCATAGCAATGCAGAATAAAGCCATCAATGAAGTGCAGTGCAGAAAAACAACATTCTCTACATACATCAGGAACAAGAGGATTACTAGGCAGAGGGTAGGACCACCCAAGGGTAAAGGGGGAACATTTGCTTGAATGTGGAGGATGTGGGTACCTTACAAGTGCTTAATGAGTACTTTCCACAAGTATTTACCAAGGAGAAGGACGTGAAGGACTGGGAGATCAGTGCTCAGCAGATTGATATGATAGAGCATTTCGAGATAAAGGACAAGGTAATGTTAGGTCTATGGATAAGTCCCTAGAATCTGATTGGGATATACCCCAGGTTATTGAGAGAGGCAAGAGATGAGATTGCTGGGGAATTGGCTGTTTGGATTCAGTCAGGATTGTGTGTTGCTTACAGTTCTGGTCTGTTCCATTATAGGAGTGATGTAGAGGCTTTGGAGGGGGTTCAGAAGAGGTTTACCAGGATGCCGCCTGGATTAGAGGCTAAAATGAGGGTTTGGACAAGCTTGGGTTGTTTTCTCTGGAGCCGCAGAGGCTGAGAGGAGATCTGATAGATTATGAGAGGCAAACATATAGTAGACAGAAAGTATCTTTTCCCAGGGTCAAAAATGTCCAATACCAGAGGACTGCATGTAAGGTGGGAGGGGGTAATTTCAAAGGGGGTGTGGGGTGCAAGTTGCTTTTTTTTAAATGCAGAGTATAGTGGGTGGCCTGGAATGCACTGCCTGGGGTGGTGGTAGAGACAGAAGCATTAGGGACCTTTA
Source organism: Hypanus sabinus (assembly GCF_030144855.1). NCBI lineage: Eukaryota > Metazoa > Chordata > Chondrichthyes > Myliobatiformes > Dasyatidae > Hypanus > Hypanus sabinus. Next base: position 177,187,922 of record NC_082707.1, read on the forward strand.
CAAGATGTTTAGATAAGCACAAAAATGTGAGGAAATTGGAAACATCTGGACATTGTGTAGTCGGAAGAGATCCGTTTAGTTGGTCGTTTGATTACTAATTTACTTGGCTTGGCACAACTCTGTAGGTCAAAGGGCCAGTTCTTGTGCTGTACTGTTCTACATTCTATGTTCTATGATAAAGTGCAAGGTCGTAATGAGATAGATTATGAGGCCACGAGCCCATCTTATCATACAAGTGGTCTGCTCAAGAGTCGATTAACAGAGGGATAGAAACTGTCCTTGAGCCTGGTGCTGCGTGCTTTCAGGCTTTTGCATCTTCTGCCCAATGGGAGAGGGAGAAGAGAGAACGTCTGCAGTAGGTGGTGTCATTGTTTATGCTGGCTGCTTTGCCGAGGCAGCAAGATAAGGTCCATAGAGGACAGTCTGCTTCCTGTGACGTGCCAGGCTGAGTCCGCAACTCTACAGTTTCTTGCTGCTACTTGCTGTTATGCATCTAGACAGAATACTTTCAATGGCGCATTCATACAAATCAGGAAGAGTAAATGGGGACATGTTGCATTTCTTTAGCCTCCTGAGGAAGTAGAGGTATTTGTGAGGGTTTCTACCAGTGACGTCAATGTGGCTGGAGCAGGACAGACATTGGTATGGTTGCACCTGGGCACCCAAAACTCTTAACCCCCCCCCAAACTTCAACACCATTAATGTCAACAGGAGCATACGCACAGCCCCCTTTGCAGAGCTGCAGATGGTATAAACACGCTCTTGCTGGCCCAACCTCCCCCCAAACACCTCATGCCACCAAAGCACAACTTCACCCATTTTCATTTATCACTTTGGATCACCAAGACTTTCAATGCAGTCTGGCAATGCAGGAGGAGAAATAGATCAGTGATGACAAGGACACACCATCACTGAAACTTGCATTCATCACCTTCTTTATTATGATGAGTTTGAATAAATTCAAATAAGGATGTCATTGCTAGAATTAGAAAATAAAAATGCATTTTAGCTGAAATGTATTTTCTGTTGTTAGCTGAGTTTAAATGCAGGAAGAAAGAAAGAAATACATAAGACAATCAATGGCCCAGATTATTTTATTTATGAAGACCTTAATCCATTGACTTTACATTTTCATTCTAAAAAATTTCTATTTCTCTCATAGCAGACCAAAACCATGTGCTGAGGAGCTTAGTTTTATCTCTCTGTGTTCCAAATAAAAAATCCATTGGGCAGTCTAAAATAAATCATGTATTAGCACCAACTAAAGTCTCTCCCCATCCAAAACAATTAAATTTACAGTTTTTGTCTTAATATTTAAGATTCTAGAAAATCAGCTGAATGAACGTCATTTCTTTCAGCATTCTAAAAAGTTTTCTTCACAAGAGTCAGTATTAAGGTATCTAAGCCAATTAATATTTGATGTTTTTCCTTTATTGTTTTTGTTTTTATTTTAACAAAATGAGCATATTACAATTAAAACTATTTCAAAACTATCATTCTCTTTCCAAACCCACTCACATGTAAACAGTTCTACAGCATCATTCCAAAGTATACTTGGAACAAGTTGATCAGCAAATCAAAATTTCCAGCATACGGAAACAAAATGATTAAGATTCTGTAATTTGATCCAGCTTGTGAATGCAAACCCCTTTTAGAAAATCTAATACTTAGGCTGTCCCACTTTATTTGATTATACTCTGGGTTGAGCTCAGGATCTCTGAGATTATATCACAAATTAAGGTTGCAGAAAATCTAAGGGAGCATAGGGCTTCTTGGTAGATAGAGTTGATGTGCCAGGGCATTCAACTAAGCATAGACTAAATAAGGTTTAAGTAATAAATGTTAATTGAAGATGGTTCAGAAGGCATTGATGAAGTGGAATGTCTCTGCTCAATTAACAAATGCTCCTTCTGTCTAGATTAATGAGTATAGAATTAAATCACAGTAAGGAATGGACATATCTTTATGGATTAAAACAAATTCTTCTGTCATAAAGGGGTTCTTGTACTTTCAAAAGCATTTAAGAGGAACTTACATATGCTCAATAATTAGTGGGATTATTTTATCAGCCTTTATAATCTTATTTCAAATACATCCCAAGAACAGTCATAAAGTAATGGATTTATAATAGAATTATCATTACTTACTGTTTTTATGATACAGAAGAACTTCAAAGCAATTTGATTCATAGTTGTCAAATGTTTGCCTGACTTTGTCTATGGTCTTCTTATCCGTTAGGTCTCCATACATGAAACTGGGCAATATAAAAGAGAGAAAGGAATTACTATATTAGAAAATCACCTGTGCTTTCTTTTGCTGGCATTGTACCCGTCATCTTAATCAGAATTGTATTGGATTGAAAGTGCAGGACAAAATAATATTTACTATTGGGAACAGCTAAATTACTATACAAATATTTTCATGATTCAGTCAATAAAGATGATTACCTGAAAATAATTCTGAACTTTAATTATTCATGCATGCCCAGAAGCAAGGAACAATATGCTGTTACCCATCCAAAGTATCTTTACTTCCCTTATCCGAAATCCTTGGGGCCAGTTGCATTTCGAAACTCAGAATTTTTCAGTTTTCGGAATCCCTCCTTATTGGTTCCGGGAACCCCCGCAGATACCAAAAAACATGTATGCTCAAGTTCCTTATTTAATGTCTCAGTGTGGGTGGACTTTAGGACCCAGTGGAGCTCCAGACCTACACACATCCTCCCGTTTACTTTAAATCATTTCTAGATAACTTATAGTAGCTAATACAATGTAAATGCTATGTAAATAGTTGTTATACTGCATTGTTTAGGGAATAATGACAAGAAAAAAATTGTTTCCAACAAAAACATTCAATAAAAAATAAAAAATATACAGCTTCAAACAAACCGAATCATACACATGGTAAATGACTTATTGGAATAAATGTAGAACATCATTGTCATTATAAAGCTTCAGTAACTTGTTTTTCTGTTTCTTTATCATATACAGTGATAAAGATAATCATATACAAGTGGTAGTTCCGACACCATATTCTTCAGTAAGGCGCCGCACAGCCACACCACGATCAAGCTTCTGCAATAACTCCACTTTCTGCGTTATTGATAATGATAGATGCTTCCTTCGTTTTTTCTCATTGTTACCCATAGGGGTTCCTGCAGCTCTTTTTGACATTTTCACAGTGAAATTAAACACAAAGTTAACAGTGAACACAAAATATAAGTGAACAGCAAATGCATGTGTAACCAGTATGAGCGCTGAGCCACGACTGATGTCTGGCGGCCTCTGCTAGCGCTGCTACATCACTCCTAAGTGACGTCAGCTGTTGGCGGAAAGAACTTCAGTTTTCAGAGATTTTTGGATTTCAGGATTTCGGATAAGGGATTGTGGACCTGAACTGCCAATTGGAGATGATCTAAAGTTCAAAACTCAAAGTAGATTGTATTATCAAAGTACATATATGTCTGCAAAACTATGTTTTCCAAAAGCTCCCTACTGGACAGCACCCTCGGGCTATTAAGTGAAAAACTTCACACCATCTTAAAGCTTCTTCCTTGTGCAGTTAATCTGATCAACCATCCTATTCAGCCCCCCCACCCCCCACTATCGAAGTTGAAAGTAATTTTTTTTATCAAGTACATACTGTATAGGTCACAATATACAACCCCGAGGTTCATTTTCTTGTGAGCATACTCAATAAAGCTATAAAATAATAATCATAATGGAATCACTGAAAGACCGTCAAGAAGTGCAGAAGGCAAAAAAACTGTGCAAATACAAAAAGAAAGAAATAATAATAAACAAATAAATAAGCAATAAATATCGAGAACATGAGATGAAATGTCTGCGAAAATTTGTCACTGATTGTGGGAACATTTCATTAATGGAGAAAGTGAAGTTGAGTGAAGTTATCCTAATTGGTTCAACAGCTTGATGGTTGAGGGATAGTAACTGTTCCTGAACCTAGTGGTGTGAGTCCTGAAGCTCTTGTACCTACATCCTGATGGCAGCAGTGAGAGGAGAGCATATCCTGAATGGAGGGGAGGTGGAGGGGGGGGATGTCCCTGATGATGGATGCTGCTTTTCTGTGGCAGCATTTCATGTAGATGTGCTCAATGGTGGGGAGGGCTTCACCCCTGATGGACTGGTCCGTATCCACTGCTTTTTGTAGGATTTTGCATTCAAGGGCATTGGTGTTTCCATATCAGGCGTGATGCAGCCTATCAAAACACTCTCCACAACACATCTATAGAAGTTTGTCAAAGTTTTAGATATCATGCCAAAATAGCGCAAACTCCTAAGGAAGTAGAGGCACTGCCGTGCTTTCTTTGTAATTGTGCTAACATTCTGGGCCCAGGACAGGTCCTCCGAGAAAATAACATCTAGGAATTTAAAGTTGTTAATCCCCTTCACTTCTAATTCTCCAATGAGGATTGGCTCATGGACGTCTGATTTCCTTCTCTTTAAGTCTATAGTCAGCTCCTTTGTCTTGCTGATATTGAATGAGAGGTTGTTGTTGGGGCATCACTCAGCCAGATTTTCAGTCTGTCCCCTATATGCTGATTCAGTCAGTGACAGTGGTGTCATCAGCAAACTTGAATATAGCATTGGAACAGTGCTTAGCCACACAGCCCTAAGTGTAAAGTGAGCAGAGCTGAAGAGTAAGTGATTGATGAAGCACACAGCCTTGTGCTGATGGAGACCAGGGAAGACATGTTGCCAATCTAAGCAGACTGGAGTCGACAAGTGAGAAAATCCAGAATCCAATTTCACAAAGAGGTACTGAGGCCAAGGATTTGGAGCTTGTTGATTAGTTCTGAGAGGATGATGGCACTGAATTCTCAACTGTAGTTGACAAAGAGCATCCTGATGTGTGCACCTTTGCGGTCCAGATCTTCACGGGTTGAGTGAAGAGCCTGTGAGATGGCATCGGCTGTGGACCTGCTCCTCCAGTAGGCAAAATGGAAGCAGATCCAAGTTGCTTCTCAGACGGGAGCTGATAAGTTTCATTGCCAAACTCTGAAACCACTTCATCACTGTGAAAGTCAGTGCTACTGTGCGATAGGCGGTGAGGCAGGACACCACACTCCTCTTGGGCTCAGGTATAATTGAAGCCTGCTTGAAGCAGGTGAGTACCACACACTGTCGAAAGGTTAAAAACCTCAGTAAACACAACAGCCAGCCAATCAGCCCAGGTCTTTAGTAAATGGCCAAGTGCCCCATCTGGGCAGAATGGTTTTCGTGGGCACATCCTCCTGAAGGCTACCCACATGTCAGCTTCAGAGACTGAAATCATAGGATCATCGAGGAAAGTGGAAGTTGTGATGGATCCTCCAAGTTTTGAACGGTCAAAGCGAGCGTAGAAGGCATTGAGCGCATTCGGAATCAAAGCCCTGCTGTCTCCTATGTTGCTTGATTTTACTTTGTAAGAAGTGATAGTAATCAAACCCTGACACAACTGTCAATCATCCTTCGTTGATTCAAGTATTGTTTGGAATCGGAACTTCACACGTGAGATGGCTTCCCAGAGATAGTACTCTTATAACATTCTTGGTTGCCAGGTTTGAACGCCTCTGATCCAGCCCTCAGCAGACTGCACATCTCGTGGTTCATACAGGGCACCTGACTGGGGAAGACTCTGAATGATTTTGTGGGGGATACACTCATCTACGACTGTTTAAATAAAGTCCATGACAACCATGGTGCATTCATGCAGATCCACAGATGCGTCCTTGAGCGTGGCCCAGTCCAGCAGCTCGAAACAATCCCGTAGCCACTCCACAGCCTGCCACAACCACCTCTTTGTTGTCCTAAGCTGTGGAGCATTGCTCTTTAGACTGCCTGAATGCAGGTGGAAGGACAGCCAAGTGACCTGAGTTCCCAAAGTGCATATGGAAAAGTAGGCTTTGTTATCTTAATATAACTGTGGTCTAGTACATTGGGAACACTGGTGCTACAGGTTATCTGCTGTTGGCAATTGGGCAGGGTTTTCTTCAAACAAGCCTAGTTGAAGTCTCCAACTATGATTTGAAATGGACAGTTTCTTGTTTGAAGATGGCATAATGCAGTATGGTGAACACTTGATCACTGTTGGCTTCTTTAGGCAGTTAAACATAATTAAGCTGTAAGAGGGAGCTGTAGCTAATTATAACTCAGTGGGATGTTAATTGGCTGTGGCCACACAAAATGGTCTGGTGGAAATGATGAACAGAGCTTTCCAACATAAAATAGGTAATGGCTGCATAGAGGAAAAGAGATCCTTGAAATCTAGCTGAAAAGAGCTGGGACAGAGAGTAAGTCATCAATATTTTATTCAGAGTATATACTAACGTCATTCTAGGCAGTACTTACAGGTGCCTTTCTCAAGAAAATAGTGGTGAGCCTAAGACCTCAATGGAAAGCATTTCAGGATGTTCAGATACCAGTAGCTGGGGTTTAATGTCTTACACATTGCTTGTCTGTGCTTAGAAATGAAGGTCGGTTGGGATTCATTTCTCCCATTTCTCCAGAGATCATGACACATAATCCATGATGGTTATGCAGTGCTGCTCCTATGATTTGGCAGAAAACTTTAGACAAAGAACAGGATTGGGCTTCTTCTGCAGGGGCTATACCAATCTTATTATGTTTCATTTATCTTTTAAATCACAACGGATATGTGGCACGTTAGATACAAAATCATGAACTCAAGGTAAAGTTTGAAACATTTTTTAGAAGTCAAGTGGTAGAAGCTTGAGGGAAGTTTTCTGTGGCTTGGAGTGGTAAGGGTGCCAATTACTAACAAAATATTATTCTAATACTTTTAATATTATAAATGTACATATTTTCTGAAAAAAAACGCTGTTTCCCATTTTTACAGAAACAGAAGCTTCATTTAGGCAGAGAGAAACTGCTCAAAAGCTTGAAAATCAAAACATTTTATGGTTCCAGATCTCTCAGAAACAAAGCTTTGGCTCAGGTTTCCAAGTGCAGCAATATCAGGGCTGTGGTGCCTCCGCCCAAAAACTTGGAGAGGGTAGGATTGCTCTTTGCCAGCCATATCTTTTATACCCACCTCCCATTCATCAGGTTACCCTCTCACCATAGGGCAGAAGAACAAGCTGGTGGCTGATTAATTACATGTCAACATATTAACAAATGGCTCTTCAATGGCAATGCACGTCAATCAAGGCAAGTTGTCAGTCATTTTTCCATTGACAGGAGAAACACCAATGAATGTTAAGGATTCCTGGTTTTCAGAGGACACAACAGTTTTGGAGTGAACAAGGAACTCCTTATAAAATTAAACTCCACTCTACACAGATGATAGTCTCTGATTAAACAAATATAGGTTCCAATATTTACCTTATCTGGAAGAAAGACTGGAAAATGTTCAGGATGTCAAAGGAAATGTCAAGGTAAACGCATTTTGAATTCAGGTATAGTGAACCTTCACACAGGGAAAACAAACTCATGGTCCTTTTCTCTACTAACACTGGAAAACAGATTTTGTGTTTAAATACTCACGGTGCTGACACTGCAAATAGTTCAACTAAACTAAAAATGTTCTGTTGATGATTTCCATTTTTATTCAGTGTCTGAAGCTTCTTGGTTAAGTGTCCAACAATGATCAGCATTTGAATATTCAGATCATTGAACGTTGCCGTCCAGAAAGTCAAACTTCAGAAACACGGCTCAGATAAAAATAAATTTAGTGTAGCAAAAGCTTAGTTATAGCAAATTTAGTGTAGCAAAAGCTTAGTTATAGCAAAATTGAATGATGTTCATAAAATACGGATGAAGGAATACAAATGACACTGTTCTAATTATCCCAGTTTTAATACCAAAAGTCAATGTGGCATAATGAAAATATAAAACTAACTGCAGCTGCTGGAAAATTGATATAAGAGTCTTTGAAATGAAACTTATTTAACACTGTTTCTCTTTCTTCAGATGCTGCTTGACCTGCTGAATATTTCCAACGCTTTTGTTTATTTTACTTCTTTGGTGACCATTTGGGAGTAGGGTTATCAATAAAAAGGATCCACAATTCAATATTTATAGTGGTAAGTAATAAAGTTCAAAGCAAATTTATTGTCGAAGTATGTATATGTTACCATATACTACCTTGAGATTCACTTTCTTGTGGGCATTCACAGAGGACACAAAGATGCACAACATAATCAATGAAACCTTCACATAGAGACGGGCAAATAACCAATGTTCAAAAGATGGCAAATAGTGTAAATACAAAAAGTAGAACAAAATAATAATGATAAATAAGCAATAAATAATATTGAGAGCATGAATTGAAGAGACCTTGAAAGTGAGTCCATAGATTGTTGAATCAGTACAGTGAAATTATTTACTCTGGGGATGTGTGGTAGTGTAGATAAAATGCAACTAACCCTCCATTTATAGATGCCATGTAGGGAGCCGAAGACACATCTCTTGTAATTTTAATAAAGCAGGGACAAAAATAAACATTCGATGTGACAAGCTGTAAAAAAAATTAAATGGCATTTTCTTAATGTTTCATATTTTAATTCTGCCAGTGAGTGGAACAATTTATGTGGGATTTCACATCTCATTTCCTTTCAATTCAGCATTAGATGACATATTTACAAAATATGATGAAGGAAACAGCTTATGTTCAAGCAGATGAAAATGCCAATTGATTGCATTACACAGACCATTAGCTACATGAAGCTTGCAATTACAGTCATTCAGTGCAAGGACACTTAAGATAACTCAAGCAAAATTCGTATTATTTATCAATAAAAAGGTGCATTTAAGTCTTACTGGGTTTATGCAAATCTAATAATTGGATCATGAAGTTATAGAGAAATAGATGTACTGCTCAGTACAAGACACTAAGCAAAAGCACACTCTGTACAAATCAGAATTAATGACATGAAACTATTAAATCTAAGTGAGCCACACTAAAGAAAACAATGAATATCATAATCAGATCCAAAATATGAACATGGTGTCATTCCATTTTACTTAAATTTCAGTGTTACTGCAGCCATAAAATATACCTTTCTTGCAATTGTATCTGTAATTAAGAACAAGCTTCACTAACATAGAAATGATCAGCTTTAATAAAAACATAATTACGTTTTCTTATTTCCAATGATTCATTGAACTGATGAAAACATATGCAATCAGAAAGAGTGGTGAATACAGGACTGAGGGTGTTATATTTGAATGTGCGCAGTATACGGAATAAGGTAGATGAACTTGCAGCAAAGTTAGAGATTGGCAGGTATGATGTTGTGGGCATCCCTGAGAGGTGGTTGAAAGATTATAGTTGGGAGCTTAACGTCTAAGGATACACAAAGGACAGGCAGACTGAGGGGGTGGTGTGGCTCTGATGGTGAAAACTGAAATCAAATCCTTAGAAAGAGATGATATAAGATTGAAAGGTGTAGAATCCTTGTGGGTAGAGCTAAGAACCTACAAGGGTGAAAAGACCCTGATGAAAGCTATTTACAGCCCTCTGAACAGTAGCAAAGATGAGGTACACAAATACATCAGGAAAGGAAAAGGCATGTCAAAAGGGCAATGTTTGAGAGAGTCATGAGTGATTTCAGTATACAGGTAGATTGGGAAAATCAGGCTGTTTTTGGATCCTAAGAGGGGGAGTTTGTAGGAGCAGCTCATGGTTGAGCCCACTAGTGGATCAGTTATTCTGGATTGGATGCTGTGCAATGATCTGGAAGTGATTAGAAAGCTTAAGGTAAAGGAATCCTTAAGGGATGGGTGATCATAAAATAATAGAATTCACCCTGCAATTTGAGACGGAGAAGTTAAAATTGGTATTACCATGGAGTAAAGGGAATTACAGGGAAATGACAGAAGAGCTGGCCTAGGTTGATTGGAAGGGGACATTAGGAAGGATGATAGCAGAACATCAAAAGCTGGTGGTTCTGGGAGCAACTAAAAAGTCATAAAGAAAGAAAAGTTGGACTAAGCTAGCCAACAATATTAAAGAGGATATCAAAAGTTTCATCAGATGGATAAAGAGTGAAAGAGAAGAAAGGGCACACATCGGAGCACTGGAAAATGATGTTGGAGAAGTAGTAATGAGGACAAGGAAATAGCAGATGAACTAAACAAATATTTTGCATCAGTCCTCACTGTGGAAGTCACTAGCTGTATGCCAGAAGTTTGAGAGTGTCCGGGGGCATAAGTTTGTGAAGTTGCCATGACTGGGGAGAAACTGAAGGTAGGAAAGACACCTGGACCAGATGGTCTACACCCTAGGGTTCTGAAAGAGGTGGCTGAAGAGATTGTGGAGGCATTGGTAATGATCTTTCAAGAATCTGTTGATTATGGCATGATTCTGGAGGACTGGAAAATTGCAAATGTCACTCCACACTTCAAGAAACAAGAGAGGCAGAAGAAGGGATATTATAGGCCAAACACGAAGCAGATGCTGGAAATTCAAACAACAACACACACAAAATGCTGGTGGAACACAATAGGCCAGGCAGCATCTATAGGGAGAAGCGCTGTCGATGTTTCTGGTCCTGACGAAAGGTGTGTGTTGTTGATATTATAGGCCAGTTAATCTGCCTTCAGTAGCAACACGAGTGAATCTGCAGATGCTGGAAATAAATAAAAAACACAAAATGCTGGCAGATCTCAGCAGACCAGACAGCATCTATGGGAGGAGGTAATAACGACGTTTCGGCCCGAAACCCTTCATCAGGACTCCGAAACGTCGTCACTACCTCCTCCCATAGATGCCGTCTGGCTTGCTGAGTTCTGCCAGCATTTTGTGTTTTTTAGTTTGCCTTCAGTGATTGGGAAGATGCTGAAGTTGATTATTAAGGATATGGTTTCAGGGTACTTGGAGGCACATGATAAAATGGGCTGAAGTCAGCATGGTTTCCATAAGGAAAAATCTTGCCTGAAAAATCTGTTGCAATTCTTTGAAGAAATAACAAGCAAAATAGACAAATGAGAATCAGTGGATGTTATGTACGTGGATTTTCAGAAGGCCTTTGACAAGGTGTCACACATGAGGCTGATGAACAAGATAAGAGCCCTGTATTACAGGAAAAATAGTAGCATGGATAAATCAGTGGCTGATTGGCAGGAAGCAAAGAATGAGAATAAAGGGAACCTTTTCTGATTGGCAGCCAGTGACTTGTAGTGTTTCCCGGGAGTCTGTGTCGGGACCGCTTCTTTTTATGTCATACGCCAATGAGTCCTTAAAAAGCACTGGTAAGGGCTCACTTGGAATATTGTGAGAAGTTTTGGGCCCCTTATCTATACAAAAGGATGTGTTGACATTGGAGAGGGTACAGAGGAGGTCATGAGAATGATACAGGAAAGAAAAGGTTACCAGATGAGGACCAATTGATGGCTCTGGGCCTGTACTCACTGGAATTCAGAAGGATGAGGGCGATCTCATTGAAACACATCGAATGTTGAAAGGGTGTTTCCTATGGTGGGGGAGTCTAGGACCAGAGGGGCTGCCTCAACATAGAGGTATGTCCATTTATAATGGAGATGAGGAAGAATTTCTTTAGCCAGAAAGTGGTGAATCTGTGGAATTCATTGCCACAGGCAGCTATGGAGACAATGTCACTAGGTACATTTCAAAGTTTCAAAGGTTCACTTATTATTGAAGTATACAATTCTAAACTTCTTCTCTGAGTAGCTATGAAACCAAGAAATAAAAGAAAGGCAGCATGGCCATCAACCCCCAAATCCCTCCTCCGGTACAAAAAAAACAAAAACAGAACACGCACATCAATCCCCAAATCCCTCCTCCAGTACAAAACCAAAACCAAAACAGAACACGCACATCAACCCCCAAATCCACCCCCCCCCCACCTGCATAAAAAAAATGCAAAAAAGATCAGGCAAAAAACACAGAATACAAAAAAGCTATAAGTCTGGGGAGAAGATCTATAGCCCGAATCCACATCCAAAACACAGAAAACCTGGGCGCCTTTCTCGGCCACACCGGCTGGCTCTACCCTCTCTGGTAGTGAAGCAGTATGCTCCTGAGCGATCAAAGAGTAGGCAGCAGGTGCTTACCCTCCACACTCACATCAATGCTTCCATCTCCCTCATTGCACAACAGAAGCTTTACTCAGCAAAGTGGAGTCAAACACTGGCTTGCACCCCGTCCCACATCTTGCCCACCGTAAGGTGTGCGCTCACTGCCTCTGTCTCCCAGAATTCTTTCAGAGACTGCAGAGTGCTGAAGCACCCAGACAATACCCAAACTTTCACATTGGCCTCTTTCAGTCTCTCTTGTTGCTTTAATCAGCAAACAATGGAAGCTTTAAATCAACGAAATAGGGTTGAGTGTTGGCTTGCAGCCCATCCCACAGCCTGCATGCCTTGAGGTTGGCGTACGCTGCCTCGGCCTCCTGGAACCCTCTGAGAGCCTGCAGAGCACTGGAGAACTCAGACGATCTCCAAACAGTAAATCACCAGACTCCCAACAGTCCCAGAACCACAAACATAGAAGACATAAAAGAAATTGAATAAAAAAACACGAAATGCTGGCAGAACTCAGCAGGCCAGACAGCATCTATGGGAGGAGGTAGTGACGACGTTTCGGGCCGAAACCCTTCATGAGGAGTGAAGTAACATGGGATGGTCGAGGGGGGATAAGAAGTGGGGGGAGGGATAAAGTAGAGAGCTGGGAAGTGACAGGCTGGAGGGAAATGGGCTAGGGGGAAGGTGGAGAATTATGGGAAATAAAAGAGAAAGAAAGGTAGGGCTGGGGGGAGAGATTATAGTGAGGGGGGAAAAAGAGAGAGAAAGAGAACCAGACTAAAATAATAGATAGGGACGGGGGTAAGGGTGGGGGGCAGGGTTATTAACGGAGGTCAGTGAGTTGGATGTTCATGCCGGCAGAAAGGAGGCTAATTGAATACTTGGTTTTGTGATCTATTCAGAAGATGTCATTCAAAACAGTGTTGTACTCAGATGCCATCTTGAACGGAAGATCAGTCAAGAGAACTGTTCTTTAAGGCAGAGAGTGATACATTCTTGATTAGTCAGGGCATGGAGGGTTATGTGGAGAAGGCAGGAGATTGGGGCTGAGAGGGAAATGGATCAGCCATGATGAAATGACAGAGCAAACTCGATGGGTTAAATGGCCTAATTCCTGTCCTCCTATAGCTTATGGTCTAATTAAATTAAACACACAGTGGTCAATTTATTAGGTACCCTTTGTACCTAATAAAGGGTATAGACGGTTTGTGCTTTCAAAGATACTCTTTTGCACACCACTGTTGAAATACATTGTTATTTGAGTTACTATAGTCTTCCTGTCAGGTTTCGTGCACAGAACTGCTGTTCACTGGATTTTTATTTTTTTGCACTGCTCTCTGTAAACGCGAGAGACTTGTATGTGAAAATCCCAGAAAATCATCTGTTTCTGATATTCTCAAATCACCCTGTCTGGCACCAACAATCATTCCATGGTCAATGTTCCCTCTAACTTGTAATGACCAGTGTACACAAAAATCTTGTGCTGTGTAGTTTTTTGCCCAGTGACAGCAACGTGTGTGCACTGAATTTTATATAGAGAGGTATTCATTTTAACAGCTAGCAAAACGTTGTCAGTAAGAACTTGAGAACTTTTGCACACCATCCATGTGTGATTTGTTCGCTAAATGGCACTTTGAAAAGTCAGGTTTCCAAATATCATTCCATTTCTTCCATTTGCAAATTCACCAGCAATTTTTGCGTCGTGACAATACACGCAGGTAACACCAGTTTTTGTATTGTATGGAAATATTTCTCACAGTTGCATATTCCTGACCTCATGAGCTTTCGGTGTAGCAGTTTCTACTGTTTCATTAAGCCATTCCGCCTTAAATGAACTAGCAGTTCCTTTGCACTTTGCTTCTTTGGAATTCAACATAGTTAACCAATAACGTCTTCAATAAAAGCAGTATAAATAAGCCCGTTCTGAAGTCTGCAGACTAATCATCGCAAACTCCACATTGTCTACACCGTCCGCATCAGAAACCAGAAAAGGAAATGTGATTGTGTACAATCATGAAATATATTTAACATGCCAGCGAGGTGTAGAGTGACAACTTTTTGTGTGCAGTTGAAGTTCTTTTGTGCTAGCAGCAAAAGACAAGCCCATGCATACATGGGCTCACCTGAGAGGGAGCATTGTCCATTGTCAAAATCACTTAGATCACATTTCTTCCCCATTCTGATGATTGGCCTGAACAGCAACTGAGCCGCTTGACCACGTCTGCATGCTTGTATGCCTTTTAGTTGCTGCCACATGATTGGCTGATAAAGTATTTGTATTCACAAACAGGTGTACCTAATAAAGTGGCCACTGGGTGCATTCAGCATATTGAAACCAGTTAAATTGATAATGACCGTAGAGAAAATGTAGGTGTAGTCTTTAACATTTTTATTGTTAATGATAAGTACAATAGCCTCACGATTCCAATGCATGGGTATTTGTAGCTGAAAACGTGCTTTAATATATTCTACTCATAAATCATGCTGTCACTCCAGATGAAATATTTGTGTTTTATCTGACTAACAATGCTTCATTCAGAAATGCTAGTGCAAAACAAACCTGATTTACTTACTTTCATTTACTACCCAATTTCATCAGGTCTTTCACAAAAATAAGACATCATCTGTGGATGTTATCTACAATTTTCACAAAAGAAATAAGGTTCAAATGAACTCTAGCATTATCCCTGTGGCTTTGATTAATTTTCCATTTATTACTAATGTTTTCAGCATTGTTGTAAGGAGTGACTTTTACTCTATTTGCATCTATCATTAATGACCCCACCACCAAGGACATGCCCCCTTCTCTTTATTACCATCAGGAAAGGAGGTACAGGAGCCTAAGGACAGCTTCTTCCCTTCACCACCAGATTTCTGAACAGTCCATAAACTCACGAACACTATGTTGCTCTTCTTTTCACATGACTTTTTTTATGATTCTTATCGTTTAGTTTTTTATGTATTGCACATACTGCTGCCTCAAAACAAATTTCATGTGTTACATACTCGTGACATGTGACAGTGGTACCCTTGTCACATGACTGGGGTTGAAGCTATACTGGACTTGAGGTAATGGTCTTGTGATGGTGGAGTGAAGTCATTTTCCTGCCAGTAGAGGTCATGTGACAGGTTTTTTTTACAGGGTATAAAAGGAGGACCCCTCCCTGTGAGGAGGGGCAGTTTGTGGCTGGATTTGCCATGTTGGCTTCATGCCACTGCATGATTTAATGTTATGACACAGTTTAGTTGAAGGATAAAGTTTTTATCTAATGCCTAAAGTTTAAAAGGTCATTGCCAGCAGTTTCTTTACAATACTGCTAGTTGAGAATCAGTGGAGAGTGAAGATCGGAGTTCGGGAGATAAAAGATCAAGGAGAATCGATTTCGACGGTGAAACGGGTTCGACCTTGTTTGATCCTTATTCGGAAGGAATTCGTTGACTGTTCTCATGTTAACCCCTGTGAAATAGCAGAAAGGATTGAGGACAGTGTGGTAAAGGAAAGGTCAGTGCCTTTAAGCTGTTTCGTTTCGTAAATTCTTTGTGGGAAAAAGTTCGATTTGGGAACCGAAGTAACATGACGTGAAAGAGAATTTAAATCATCTTTAAAAGTCTCTCCCTTAAATGGACTGTGAGCATTTTGAACTTTTGGCAATACTACTTTAAAGAACTGTTTAAGCTTCATCGCCTTAAGAACTGTTTAAGCTTCATCGCCTTAAGAACTGTTTAAGCTTCATCGCCTTAAGAACTGTTTAAGCTTCATCGCCTTAAGAACTGTTTAAGCTTCATCGCTTTAAGAACTGTTTAAGCTGCTGCTCAGCAGCTGATTTCCGGTTACGTTAGAGATTTGTTTACTTTTGGGGGGTTTGTTTTCAATGTTTAATAAACATGTTATTTGTTATAAAAACTCTTGCCTAACTCATATATTTATTGTTGCCTGAATCCGTAACATAAATATGGGGCTGTGTCTGGATTGGATCGTTTGAGTTTAAATACTTGCTAGCTTTTGGATCGGTGTCTTGGAAAAGGGGAATACTCGATTCGTTTGTTTGATTGGCTTGTGAGTGGTATTTGGCAACAATGAATATTGATGAGTTTCTGGTTTCGCCAGGCGCGGAGTTGTTAGCGAAGGCGAAGAAAACTGAGGTATCTGAGATAGCTAGTAAATTGCAACTTAAAGGTATTTTGCAGACTACATCAAAGGCTGTAATACAGAGAAAAATCGCGTCTCACTATGTGGATTTGGGTGTTTTTAATGAATCGATTTTAGAGTCGTTTCCTATAAGTAATCTGGAGATGCAGTTGCAAATCGAACAGATGAAGTTGGAACAAAGTAAAGCTGAATTGGAGTGTTGTAGGTTAGAAGCTGAAAGTAAACAGAGGGAATTTGAATATGCAATGATGGAATTAAGGTCTGGGAATCAGTCTTCTGGTTCTAAAAAGCCATTTGTTGCTAGTCAAGAAATTAAATTGGTCCCTCCATTTAGTGAAACAGAAGTGGAAAGATATTTCCAACATTTTGAAACTATTGCTCGGATGTCAGAGTGGCAGAAAGATAAATGGTCAGTGTTGTTACAAAGTGTAATTAAAGGCAAAGCACAACAAGTTCACACAGCTTTAACTGCTGCACAAGCACTTGATTATGATATTGTGAAGATGCATATTTTAAAGTCATACGAATTAGTCCCAGAAGCGTATAGAGAAAGATTCAGAAGTTTGAAGAAGTCTGTGGAACAGACTTATGTGGAATTTGCCTATGATAAAGCTATGTGTTTTCAGGGAGGGGTTTCTTCTAAAAATGTAAATGGGGACTATGATGCATTGAAAGAGCTGATTCTAATGGGGGAAATTAAAAGAAGCATTCCTGTCGAAGTAAGGACCTACTTAAATGAGAGGGATACCAATAAATTGCAGGACTGTGCTAGATTAGCTGATGAATATGTTTTAATCCATAAGAATAAATTTCCTCAGGGCAGAATTTTCAAGAGGAAAAATAACATGGAGACTCAAGGTAAATCAGAAATTAAGTCAGAAGTTAATGAGAAAGGTAAGGAGGAAGGAAAGCCTGTGAAGGAAAGACAGTTTGGTCTTATATGTAACTATTGTAAGAAACCTGGCCATGTAAGAGCTAACTGTTTCAGATTGAAAAAGAAAGAGAAGGAAGCAGTTCCAGATGCTTGTGTGCAACATACTGAAGCACCTGTAAAATTACAGGGTTTGATAAACACAAACGAGTTTTTGTTAAGAGTCTGACCAAGTTAGAAAGGGATATGATCATTTTATAACTGAAGGGTTTGTATCCTTGAAAGAAGGATCTACTCTGGTGCCAATAAAAATCCTTAGGGATACTGGAGCTTCTCAATCACTGATGTTAGACAGTGTGTTGAAGTTTAATGAAGAGTCTGATACCGGTAAGGTAAATTATATAAGAGGTGTTGGGAGTGATTTTATGCCTGTACATTTACATAAAGTAAATATAAAGTCAAGGTTAGTTACAGGATTCGTTAAAGTAGGATTACAACCTAGCTTACCTGTGAAGGATATTTCTTTATTGTTAGGTAATGACTTGGCAGGTGGACAAGTTTTTCCTGAAGTGCATTTGACAATGGAGTCAGAGGAACCAGAGATGAATTCTAACACAGATTCTTCCTATGTTGTGACTAGAGCTATGGCTAAAAAGATTGATGCGCAGAATGAGGTTGTTACTCATGACTGTTCAACTCAGGATTCGAGTTTTGAGGATGTGTCAGAGACTTTCTTACCTTCGTTGTTTGAACAAGATTCTTGGAGTAAGTCTGACTATGAAGATTTATCTCTGTCTCGGAAGGAGATGATAGCAGAGCAGAATAGAGACCCCGAGATTATAAAATTAAGAGAACAAGCTTTACTTGATAGTGAAATTGAGAAGGTGCCAGTAGGATATTACTTGGAAAAAGGAGTGTTGATGAGGAAGTGGAGATCACCTACAATTCCTGCAAGTGAGGAATGGAATATTGTTTACCAGGTAGTTGTCCCTAAAGTTTATCAAAATGAGATTTTGACTTTAGCTCATAGTGTGCCTTTAGGTGGACGTCAAAGGGTAAGGAAAACCGTGGACAAGATATTAAAAAATTTTTACTGGCCTGGTCTAAGAAAAGATGTGGCGATGTTTTGTAAAATGTGCCATACTTGTCAAATTGTGGGTAAACCAAATCAAGTTACACCAGTGGCTCCATTACAACCTATTCCAGCATTTGGTGAACCGTTTTCTAAAGTTATTGTAGATTGTGTTGGTCCATTACCAAAGACAAAGACTGGTTATCAGTACTTGTTGACTATCATGTGTACTTCGTCTAGGTTTCCAGAGGCAGTACCACTGAGGAATATAAAAGCTAAAACTGTGACAAAGGCTCTTATAAAATTCTTTACTTATTTTGGATTACCTAGGGAAATACAAACTGATCAAGGCAGTAATTTTATGTCTGGATTGTTTCAACAGATAGTTTATAAATTGGGAGCTAAGCAAATCACTTCATCTGCATACCATCCAGAGTCACAAGGTGCCTTGGAAATGTTTCATTCTACCCTCAAGAATATGAATAGGACATATTGTGTGGAAAATGAAAGTTATTGGGATGAGGGTATAAACTTACTTTTATTTGCAGTAAGGGAATTGGTACAGGAATCTTTAGGTTTCAGTCCATTTGAACTTGTATTTGGGCATAGAGTTAGAGGACCTTTAGCTTTATTAAAAGAACAGTGAGACTAGTAAGGAAATGCACACTAATTTGTTGGACTATGTTTTGAAATTTAAGGACAGGTTACATAAAGCTTGTAGCTTAGCCAAGGAAAATTTAAAATTGGCTCAGGAGAAAATGAAAACTTGGTATGATAAAGAAGCTAGGATGAGAATGTTTAAGCCTGGAGATAAGGTATTGGTTCTTTTCCCAGTGCAAACGAATCCTTTACAAGCTAGATTTCATGGTCCTTATGAAATTGTATCTAAAAACAATGATGAGGATTACGTGATTAAAACTCCAGATTGTAGCAGGTCAACACAACTTTGCCATATAAGTATGATAAAACCATATTATAAGAAACAAACTGATACTGTGACTGTTGTGGTTAGTGAGAATGAGTTTGATTTAACTAGGAACATGACAGATGATTCATCTGAATTTCATTCTAAATCCAACATTGTTTCTGTTAGGCTACCAAATTCAACCATTCTGGAAAATATTGATGAGAAACTAGCACATTTACGGCTAGAGCAGAAACAACAGATGAAGGAATTAATTTCTAAATACAAGGATTTGTTTCCAGATGTTCCAAGAAGGACTACTATAGCTTCACATGATTTAGATGTGGGAGATGCTAAACCTATCAAACAACACCCATATAGGATGAACATAGAAAAATGTGAACTTGCTGAGAAAGAAATTGAATATATGTTAGAGAATAATATTATTAGACATTCTAACTCAAATTGGAGTTCACCATGTGTAATGGTGCCAAAACCAGATGGTAGTATTAGGTTTTGTACGGACTATAGGAAGGTGAATGCTGTAACGAAAACAGATGCATCTCCAATTCCTAGAGTAGATGATTGTGTAGATAAAGTTGGAAAAGCAAAGTTCCTTACAAAGATTGATTTATTGGAAGAGTATTGGTGTGTTCCATTAATGGACAGAGGTAGAGAGATTTCTGCATTTGTAACTCCATCTGGGCTATATGAGTATAATGTTCTTCCATTTGGGATGAAGAATGCCCCAGGTACTTTCCAGAGGATGATTAACTCTGTGATTCAGGGATTGAAAGATACAGATGCTTATATTGATGATTTAGTGACAGGAAATGATACTTGGGAAGCACACATTATTGTGGTGGAGAAATTGTTTGAAAGGCTTTCAAAAGCTAACTTAACTATTAATTTAGCTAAGAATGAATTTGGACATGCCACTGTGACTTACCTTGGTTATGTTGTGGGTCAAGGTAAGGTAACTCCTGTTCAGGCAAAAGTTCGGGCAATTTTAGAGATTCCCACTCCAACGGGGAAAAAAACTCTCAGAAGATTCTTGGGAATGATAGGATATTATCGAAAATTTTGTAAGAATTTTGCTAACGTTGCCCTTCCATTAACTAACCTTTTGCAGAAGAATGTGAAGTTTGTGTGGACAGTGCCTTGTCATGAAACATTTGAAAAATTGAAAACAATGATATGTCAGCAACCTGTGCTTAAGGCACCTGACTTTGAAAAACCTTTTTCATTAGCTGTAGATGCTAGTGATGAGGCTGCAGGAGCAGTATTAACGCAAAGGAATGAGGGTGATGAGGTTGATCATCCAGTAGCTTACTTTTCTAAGAAATTTAATAAGCATCAAAGAAACTATTCGACAATAGAGAAGGAATTGTTATCTCTTGTTTTAGCTTTGGAATATTTTGAGGTATATGTTAGTACAACTCAAAAACCACTTATTGTTTACACTAATCATAATCCGTTAGTTTTTCTGAGTAAGATGAAAAAGAAAAACAGAAGATTATTAAATTGGAGTTTGATGTTACAAGAGTACAATATTGTGATAACTCATATTAAAGGTAAAGATAATGTGGTTGCTGATTGTCTATCTCGATGTTGAATGTACAATATAATTTTTTTATGGAGTTTTTTTTTTCAATTGTAACACTCCTACTGTATTGTGAGTTGTAAGATGTTATATGATGGTATTGTATATTGTGTATGTTATAAAATTTATATATTTGTTTTTCTTGTAAATAATTTTTGAAATTTTTGTTCTTGTCAGACCAAAAATGTTTTTTTTTTGGAGGGAGGTGTTACGTACTCGTGACACGTGACAGTGGTACCCTTGTCACGTGACTGGGGCTGAAGCTATACTGGACTTGAGGTAATGTGATGGTGGAGTGACATCATTTTCCCACCAATAGAGGTCATGAGACAGGTTTTTTTTACAGGGTATAAAAGGAGGACCCCTCCCTGTGAGGAGGGGCAGTTCGTGGCTGGATTTGCCATGTTGGCTTCATGCCACTGCGTGATTTAATGTTATGACGCAGTTTAGTTGAAAGATGAAGTTTTATCTAATGCCTAAAGTTTAAAAGGTCATTGCCAGCAGTTTCTTTACAATACTGCTAGTTGAGAATCAGTGGAGAGTGAAGATCGGAGTTCGGGAGATAAAAGATCGAGGAGAATCGATTTCGACGGTGAAACGGGTTCGACCTTGTTTGATCCTTATTCGGAAGGAATTCGTTGACTGTTCTCGTGTTAACCCCTGTGAAATAGCAGAAAGGATTGAGGACAGTGTGGTAAAGGAAAGGTCAGTACCTTTAAGCTGTTTCGTTTCGTAAATTCTTTGTGGGAAAAAGTTCGATTTGGGAACCGAAGTAACATGACGTGAAAGAGAATTTAAATCATCTTAAAAAGTTTCTCCCTTAAATGGACTGTGAGCATTTTGAACTTTTGGCAATACTACTTTAAAGAACTACTTTAAAGGCAACATCACTTTAAGAACTGTTTAAGCTTCATCGCTTTAAGAACTGTTTAAGCTGCCGCACAGCAGTTGATTTCTGGTTACGTTAGTGATTTGTTTACTTTTGGGGGGTTTGTTTTCAATGTTTAATAAACATGTTATTTGTTATAAAAACCCTTGCCTAACTCATATATTTATTGTTGCCTGAATCCGTAACACATGATTCTGACTTATCTATTCGTTAATGGAATGTGGGAAAGTCACCTTATACTCTCCATTTCTGATTAATCAATCAGGCCTGAACAAAGATGGACCATGTGATGAACATGCTCCCTCAGAGCTCTCTGCTAGAGAGTTCCATTATTGAGACCGAGTAATGCTGAAAGAACAATACAATGCACCTGAGTCAGGACACTTTGGATATGAACCTGCAGACAGTGATTTTCCTCTCCATGTTACAGGTTATATTATTCAATGGTTTAAAAACTACCTGATGCACCATCAATAACTCTCTCTGAGACGTGACGGCGAGATATCGGCTTTTATTGACTGGAAGAAAGAACAAATAGTAGTTGACCACCATACTACATCCTGGAGACTGAGGGCTGGGCTCAGGCCTCAATCGCCTTTATGCCGGGGTCTGTGGGAGGAGCCACAGGAGCAGTCAGCAGGGGGCGTGTCCAGACAGGTATATGTAATTCACCACACTACCATTCCACTATGGTTGAAGTGTAATGTGTATCAACACATATGTTACTTTACAGTGGCTGAGAACCTTCAAACTAGTTGAAAAATAAGGAGCTTACTGGTTGCTAAAGGATTCACTTTTTATTAATCTGCATCCCCCTTGCGAGGTTGTTGTGGCAATACTCTTCCTTCTGGGCGGAAGAGGTCATGGCATTGTGAGATGTTGTAAATTTAGCTAAGATGAGCATAAGTTACTGTTCTGGTATCTTCCCCCTTCCTCCTCAGTCCTGAAGAATGGTCTCAGCCCAAAATGTTGACCAGCTACTCATTTCTATTGATGCTGCCTGACCTGCTGAGTTTCTTCTGCATTTTATAAGACCATAAGACATAGGAGCAGAAATAAGCCATTTGGCCTATTGAGTCTGCTCCGCCATTCTGTCATGGCTGATCCCAGTCCCCACTCAACCCCATACACCAGCCTTCTCACCATATTCCTTGAAGCCCTGACCAATCAGGAAAAGTCAACTTCCACCTTAAATATACCCACAGACTTGGCCTCCGCCGCAGTCTGTGGCAGAGCATTCCACAGATTCACTACTCTCTGGCTAAAAGAATTCCTCCTTAACTCCGTTCTCAAAGGTCGCCCCTCAAATTTGAGGCAATAGATAATAGACAATAGGTGCAAAAGTAGACCATTCGGCCCCTCGAGTCTGCACCGCCATTCTGAGATCATGGCTGATCATTCACTATCAATACCCAGTCTCTGCCTTGTCCCCATATCCCTTGATTCCCCTATCCATCAGATACCTATCTAGCTCCTTCTTGAAAGCATCCAGAGAATTGGCCTCCACCGTCTTCCGAGGCAGTGCATTCCACACCTCCACAACTCTCTGGGAGAAGAAGCTCTTCCTCAACTCTGTTTTAAATAACTGACCTCTTATTCTCAATCCATGCCCTCTGGTACTGAACTCTCCCAACATCTGGAACATATTTCCTGCCTCAATCCTATCAAATCCTTTAATTATCTTAAATGTTTCAATCAGATCCCCTCTCAATCTCCTCAATTCCAGCGTGTACAAGCCCAATCTCTCCAATCTCTCCAATCTGCGTAAGACAGCCCTGCCATCCCAGGAATCAACCTAGTGAATCTACGCTGCACTTCCTCAATTGCCAGAATGTCCTTCCTTAAACCTGGAGACCAAAACTGTACACAATATTCCAGGTGTGGTCTCACCAGGGCCCTGTACAAATGCAAAAGGACATCCTTGCTCTTGTATTCAATTCCCCTTGTAACAAAGGCCAACATTCCATTTGCCCTCTTCACTGCCTGTTGCACTTGCTCATTCACCTTCATTGACTGGTGAACTAGGACTCCTAGGTCTCTTTGCATTTCTCCCTTACCTAACTCTACACCGTTCAGACAATACTCTGCCCTCTTGTTCCTGCTTCCAAAGTGGATAACTTCACATTTATTCACATTGAATGACATCTGCCAAGTATCTGCCCACTCACCCCGCCTATCCAAGTCTCCCTGTATTCTCCTAACGTCCTCTTCGCATGTTACACTGCCACCCATTTTAGTATCGTCAGCAAACTTGCTGATATAGTTTTCAATGCCCTCATCTAAATCATTGACATAAATCATAAAGAGCTGTGGTCCCAATACAGAGCCCTGTGGTACCCCACTAGTCACCTCCAGCCAGTCCGAGAAACATCCATTCACTGCTACCCTTTGCTTTCTATCTACCAACCAGTTTTCTATCCATGTTGAAACCCTGCCCCCAATGCCATGAGCTCTGATTTTACTCACCAATCTCCTATGTGGCACCTTATCGAATGCCTTCTGAAAATCTAGGTATACAACATCCACTGGCTTACCCTCGTCTAACATCCTTGTTACACCCTCAAAAAACTCCAACAGATTAGTCAAGCATGATTTGCCCTTGGTAAATCCATGCTGGCTCGGCCTAATCCTATTTCTGCCATCTAGATGTGCCACTATTTCGTCCTTAATAATGGACTCAAGCATCTTCCCCACGACTGACGTTAGGCTAACAGGGCGATAGTTCTCCGTTTTCTCCTTCCCTCCCTTCTTGAAAAGTGGGATAACATTAGCCACTCTCCAATCTTCAGGAACTGATCCTGAATCTAAGGAACATTGGAAAATGATTACCAATGCATCCGCAATTTCCTGAGCCACCTCTTTTAGAACCCTCGGATGCAGACCATCTGGACCCGGGGATTTATTAGCCTTCAGTCCTACCAGTCAACTCATCACAGTTTCTTTCCTAATGTCAATCTGTCTCAATTCTTCTGATATCTTATGACCCTGGCCCATCCATACATCTGGGAGATTGCTTGTGTCCTCCCTGGTGAAGACAGATCTAAAGTACACATTAAATTCGGTTGCCATTTCCCTGTTTCCCATAACAATTTCTCCCAATTCATTCTTCAAGGGGCCAACATTGTTCTTAACTATCTTCTTTCTCTTCACATAGCTAAAAAAGCTTTTGCTATCCCCTTTTATACTCCTGGCGATGGCCTCCGGTTCCAAATACCCCCACCATTAGGAAGCATCCTCTCCACATCCATCTTATCTAGTCCTTTCAACATTTTGTGTGTGTTGCAGAGAGAATTAATGATTAGGAAAACACAAAGGGTGCTAATTAAACAGGGTGCTTTATCCTGGATGGTGATTGGCTTCTGTAAGATTTTCAAATATAAATTTGCAGATGAAAAGTCTGAACATTCCTCCTAGCTTACTCTATCAGAATAACATCTTCAGCACGCAGTACAACTATTCCCACGACTTTCTGCTTGTTTTTTACTACTTCTTCCATGTTCTAGTGGTGCTCTTCGGAGCAACCCAAAATGTTTTGCAATTGCGTGGTTAAGATTTTACAACCTAAGTTCTTCACAGCTGAAGTATTAATTTTGAAGAGTGGTCTTAGTTGTTATGGAGATAGAGTTGCCAATTTGCACAAGCAAAAATATGATTATCTGTTTTATGAATGATAACTAGAATATATGAATTTAGGCTTTTGTCTGTCTTTTCAGATGATGTAATATTCCATGCACGATTTTGACGAGTAAGGGAATTATTTCAACATCATGGCCAATTTTTGTTCATGAGTTGTTACAATAAGGTAGGCTGACGGGATCGTTGGAATGAAAAGGTTTAAAATAAAGAGAGTATTTATGTACAGAATATCCTCACTTGAAATTCAACAGCTCTGCCTGCAGTACTGGATCCAAATCAACCTAGATTTGTGTATTTATGTCTCTAGAACAGGACTTGAACACTCAACCCTCTAAACTGATGTAAGAATACCACAAATTAAGCCATAGCTAATAGCCGTTATAACAATATCTCATCAGATTCAGATTCAGATTCAGTTTATTGTCATTTAGAAACCACAAATGCAATGCAGTTAAAAAATGAGACAACGTTCTCCAGAATGATATCACAAAAAAGTACACGACAAAACAGGCCGCACAAGAAAATCCACATAACGTTTGGTAATCCCCAATCCAGAGTCCAGAGAGGCTGCTGCATATCAATATCGCGCTACCGTCTTAGCACATTCCCCGGAAAGGAACTCCAATCTCATCAGACAAAACAAGACTACCCAGACACACCAAGTCAAGAGACCAGCACTACCACCCAACAAACCAAAAACATACACAAAACCACATAGTTATAGTTAACGTTTAGTTGCAACAGCGCAGACAATACCATAATTGATAAACGACTGACGAAAATTACATAATTATAACATTTTGTTACAACAGTGCAGACAATACCATAATTGATAAAAGACTAACTGACAAAAACCACATAATTATAACATATAGTTCCAACAGTGCAAAGCAATACAGTAATCTGATAAAGAGCAGACCATGGCACGGTAAAAAGTCTCAAAGTCCCGACAGCTCATCATCTCACGCAGACGGTAGAAGGAAGAAAACCTCTTCCTGCCATGAATCTCCAGCGCCTCAACCTTGCTGATACAGCACTCTGGAAGCACCCGACCACAGCCAACTCCGAGTCCGTCCGAAAACTTCGAGCCTCCGACCAGCCCTCCGACACCGAGCACCGAGCACCATCTCTGCTGAGCGCTTCGACCCCAGCCCCGGCTGCCAAGCAACAGGCAAAGCCCAGGATTCAGGGCCTTCCTCCTGAAGATTTTTCAATCACACAGTAGCAGCAGCAGCGGAACAGGCATTTCAGAAGTTTCTCATGGAACTCTTCCTATTTTTTCAACCCATTTTTTTCCACTGTTGACTAAATATTGTCATCACCATAACATCAACCAGTGCCATCCCCTGCCTCAGCTTATTTGCTTTTGAAATCATACATGCCTGCTATTTCTGGATATACTATCCTAATACATCTCTGACCAGCTGATTTGCACCCCCTACCTGCCCACTCCGTCATTTCCATTCCCTGTAAATTCAAAGTTGCTATCCACAATTCAATGGTGGGTGAGGCATCGACCTTTAATGTACTAAATGTACTGTAAGGTCGCTTGGGATGTTTTGCTGTATTAAAGACGCTATTTATAAGTCATTGTTTTGATCATCCCTCTGATCCTAGGTTTGAAACCACTTATTCAAAAGTCAGCTCTTCTGTGGTAATCTGAGATTTAACGAATACCCTGTTTGCATCATCTGCACTCTCCCGTCCTCTCTTTGTTCCTTTTATGTGCTGTGATATTTCACTGACTGTTGGCAGTATGACCTCTTCTTAAGATGAATTCCAAAAGCTTTCTTCATAGAAAAGGTATGCATCAATTGATTGCATTAATAACTATATATTTTTGGTAAATCTTCAAACTCCCTAGTGTTTGCTTTTAAGATAACAGTGTTGAACACTGCCACAAGAAAGCAGCGCCTGTAATGCCTATAATGCCCTGGTTAAGATTTCTACTGCTATGGGATGAGGTAGTTTTATATTAGCAGATTTCCCTTAGCCTTACGATATAATCCTCTAGTGCTTCAGTAGATTAAAGTAATGGTGAGAATGGAAATGCAAGCTCAAAGTTCAAAACTTGGAGCAAGTTTATTATCAAAGTAGGTAAACTGTATGTCACCATATACAACCCTGAGATTCATTTTCTTGCAGGCATTCACAGTAGAATAAATGCAATAGAATAAATGAAAAACTATACACAGAGACTGACAAACAACCAATATTCAAAAGAAGACAAACTGTGCAAATACTACTTATAATAATAATTCATAAATAATTATGAATTTTTAATTCACTGAGAACATGAATTGTAGAATTCTTGACACTGAGTCCATAGTTTGTGGAACCAGTTGAGTGGTGAGCTGAGTGAGGGTATTCATACTGGTTCAGAAGCCTGATGGCTAAAGAGTAATAACTGTTCCTGAACTTGGTAGTGTGGGACTAAGGTTCCTGGACCTCCTTCCCAATGGCAGCAGCAAGAGGAGAGAATGGCCTGAAGTGAATGCTCCTTCTTTCTAAATGGTCACACCAGGCAGAGTAAATTAAAAATCCATTCACAGTCTACTTTCTCAGCAACTGGTTTACCCTATCTACAAGCCTAGAACTAAAATTTCAACCACTGTTCTTCCTAAGACAATTTTGATATTCCCATTGTCATATGTTTGCTTCTACCTATAGCCATGTCGATGCTTCTGTCTTCTATCCAAAATGGCATAGAAAGTCACTCACTTCAAACTCAACAAATGCTGGCCTACCCTGTTCCAGGAAACAAAAAAAATAGGACCTTCATCTGACCAGTTCTTGCCATTAATCTTGTCTATGTCAGCCAAAGTAAGTAAACATTTTTCTTCTGATTCTAATCCCAAATAACAGATCACAACATGAGCAGAAATCTCCTTTAATATAACAAACTCCTACATGAAGGAAACTGTATTTACTTTTTCCTGACCTAATACTTCTGTCTGTCTAAACCTACCATTCTTTCTCCATTGTTCTAGTGTCTCTTCTCATTGCAACCTAAGATCATTACCGTAAGAAACACTTGATTGCTCTTTGCTTTGTAAAAGCCCGCTGTGACTATTATGGGCATCCAGTTTGCCAACTTGCTTCTGGGATGGAGCCAAATTACCAGAAGAATCAGCTTCAAGGCATCTTTTTACATATTAAAATTCAAAGGCTGTTGAAAGTATTTGGGAGAAACAAACTTTGGCAAACCTATCAAAGACGCTACAGGTGAACTTACGCATGCATAGATGATGTAGATAAGCAATTCCATTTGATAGCCAGCATGGTATTGTGGGTGATTTATAAGGGCAGGGCATAAGACTTCATCTACATGGACTTCAGCAAGGTTAGTACACATGCGATCCAGGGTGAGTTAGCATATTGGATAAACAATTGATTTGGTGGTGGGAGGAAGTGGGTGCTAGTGAGGGTTGCTTTGTAGATTTGAAGCCTGTGACCAATGGTGTGTCCACAGATCAGTGATGAGCCTTTCGTTATTTGTCCTCTATATTAATAATAACTTGGGTGAGGATATAGGTGGCATGATTACTGCTGATGAGGCCTCCGTCTGTCAGAGTTGACCACGGATATTGCATCCTAGCTGTCTAGAAACGCAAGCCTGGGCAGTACGATATGGAGAGCAAACCATTGCCCATGTAGCAAGCTCCACATCTCCATGCAACTGATGAACCCAAAGGAATGGCAGAGAGAGATAAAGTTAGGTACCAGCAGCATTGCAGGAGTTGCCAGTCATCATTGATTTCAACGTAGGACTCCAGCTCTGGATTTTTCCCTCAGGGTTTACTCCACCATCAGTCAGTATAGCCGCAAGGAAGCGGAGGTTTGAGGTCACAGTTGTTCTTCTTCCAGAAGAGCTGCCATCCACAGCTGATGAGCTCCATCTGCCCAAAGTGAATGGTTTTAAAGGGTCAGTAACCCACCTTTGCCACTTCTCACGTCAGTAGAAACGGTTCTGCCAGGCTTAGTAACTAAGTCACATGTGAAAGCCAAGAGCTGGTTGGCCGTCAGAGGCAATTTGAGGCGCTCAACATTGGAAGCATTTAATAGACAGTGGGCGCTTGTCTCCATTATCATGCCTGGCTATAACAATCTTAGTAAATTTGCAGATTAAGCCAAATTGGGGGAATAGTGGCCTAAGATTACAACAGGATGTAGACCAACTGGAAAAGTGGGCGAGGGAACGGTACATTACCTTTGATAAGTGTGGAATGATGTATTTTGGGAAGTTGAACTAGGGCAGGGCATACACATGTGAACATAGTGGATG
Source organism: Hypanus sabinus (assembly GCF_030144855.1). Taxonomy (NCBI): domain Eukaryota; kingdom Metazoa; phylum Chordata; class Chondrichthyes; order Myliobatiformes; family Dasyatidae; genus Hypanus; species Hypanus sabinus. The sequence goes on from NC_082707.1 coordinate 177,217,337, forward strand.
TTGTTGAACCGACGAGCTTTGGACTGCAAGTACATAACTGCCTGAAAGCAAAGGCACAAGTAGACAGGGTAGTAAAGGAGGCAAATAGCATGCTTGCCTTCATCAGTAAAATAAATGGGACATTCTGTTTTAGTTGTACAAAACAGAGAAATGTGGAATTAATACAGTAAAGTGGGATTAGTATAAATAGACATGATAGCTGGCATTGACATAATAGGCTGAAGGGACTGTTTTATGTTGAACAACTTTGATCTATTTGCTAATTAGACAACATTAATTCTCTCCTTCTACGGCATTCCATCAGTAACAAATCTTTAAGACTATCTTCCTCATTTGTGCATATAACAATTTTTAAACTCCCCATATTAATCTGCAATTCAATTATCTTAGTCTGAAGTCATCAAAACAGCATTGTTGAATCACAGTTACTGAGTCATATGAAGAAAGCAAATTTATTTCTTTAGAGCAAAAAAATCCCAGGTTTTTAAATCCTCTCTTGGGAAAGAAAAAAAGTCCAGGGTTCAGATATTGCTCGGATATGCTATATGTTTGAATTGTTTCAGAAGAAGCAATGAATGTTAATGAGGCAATTAAGTAAGGTCTAGGATACCGTACACTAAGTATACAATTAATTACAAAAGGTTATTGCATTCTTCCTTTTCATTCTAGTTTAGCCTCTCATTTTAAAACATTCTCATCAGGAGAAATGCCATGCTGATTCCAATCACTTATCTTATTTTTGACATGTTATTTTTAGAAGCCTACTCAAATAAAATCAATAAATCCAGTTACTAAAAGTGATTGCTGTATGATCCTTAGCACAGGTTCAAGAGAAACTGAGCTCTTTTAATTTATGCTGGTGGTGTCTCTCAAGATATAAACTTAGCTCCTTACTTTTCATTTAAGTATATAGGGATTGGCTCCTGATCCTTGGCCCCACAGTTACCATGACAACTAAACGGATGTGAAGCCTCTGAATGAGACAGACCTCACAGAAGGAATGGGTTCACAGCTTCGGTCTGAGACTCAAAGAAGAGGAGAAAAAGGAGCAATGGGGAATGGGCAGATTGAGGGATGGATTGAAAAGTGGAGATGTTGAGGTGCATGCTGGGATGGGGATAGTAATAGAGTTGGTGCAGGAAGTGGAAGGATTACTGGGAAGTGGAGCAATGGAATGAGCTGGCGGATGGTGAGAGTGATAGCAAAGTGGGATGAGAGTGTTAGGTTGGGAGGAGGGGACAATAAGGGTGCTGGGTGATGCAAATAGCTGGGGCCTTTGAATAGAACCACTTACAATCTTTCAGAAAAATTCAATGCTAATTCAATTATGCTGCTTTTATTTAATAACCATCAAGCTCAATATTACAAATTGCAGTGGACTCCAGTTAATTGGGACATTGGTTAATCAGGCAGCCGCTTACTTGGGACAAATTTAAAGAACAAAAACTAATCGAGAAAATAGCTGGGATTCCATATATTTATTTGAGACAGTACGCTTCTTAAGTGGGATGGGAGACTGTTGCTAAAATTTCTAACTAACGTCAGTCTTGTGCACTTTTGTGGCTGTTAAACACTACACTGTGCTTAGAGTGAACAGTTTTTAAATAACATCCATTGTGTGTGTGTTAGTGTTCAAAAAGTACTGATAACTGGTGAGAAATAAACAGCAAGATGATTTGGAACTGTTTTGTTCAATGCAATTTCAAGCTTTCAAGCTTGGAGATGCCAGAAACAGGAGTGAAAATAAAACAATTTCTCTACTTCAACAAGATAGGAACTATGAAAAATTTGAAGGTATCGACAATCAACTTCAATGTTACAATGAAAATAACAATTGGGAGGTGCAATTGTCAAAAGCATTGTAAGAAGGCGATTCATTATCTGCAGGAGGTGTCTGCACTGATTTTATTTATTCACAGTCAATCAAAAGAACACAACAGTGTACCTCCATCAATAAGTGTTAAACTACAGTTTGAAAAATACACCAGATTGAAAACTAGAGTTGTATAGTACTATAGTAGTATTGTTACTTTTCTGATGTGTTCTGTATTCCATTTAAATGCATTATTTCAAAGTTCTAAGTAAATTTATTAGCCAAGTATATATGAATATGCCACCATATACAACCCTGAGATTTATTTTCTTGTGGACAAATACAGTAAATCCAAGAAAAACAATAGAATCCATGAAACACTGCACTTAACTGGACAATCAAACAATCAGCATGCAAAAGACAAAAAGAAAAAATAATAATAAATATTGAGAACATGAGATGAAGAGTCTTGAAAGGGAGCCCATAGGTTTTGCAAACAGTTCAGTGAAGGAGCAAGTGAAGTTATCCCCTCTGGTTTAAGAGCCTGATGGCTGAAGGGTAACAGCTGTTCTTGAACGTCTTGAGGCTCCTGTACCTTCTTCCTGAAGGTGGTAGCGAGAAGAGAGCATGAGCTAGATGGTGGGTGACCTGGATGGTAGATGTTCTCAATGGTGGAGAGAGTTTTACCCATGATGGACTGGACTGTATCCATCACTTTTTGTAGGATTTTCTGTTCAATGGCATTTTTGCTTCCATACTAGGCCATGATGCAACAAGCCAATATACTCTCCATCACACATCTACAAAAGTTTGTCAAAGTTTTAGATGTCATGCTGAATCTTCACAATCTTCTAAGGATCTAGAGAAGCAGCTAGGCTTTCTTCATAATGGCACTTACATGTTGGGCCCAGGACAGATCCTCTGAAATGAGGACACTGGGGAATCTAAAGTTGCTGACCCTCTCCACCTCTAATCCCCCAATGAGAACTGACTGATAAACCTCCATCTTCCTCCTCCTGAATACAATATCAGCTTCTTGGTCTTGCTGACGTTCAGTAAGAGGTTGTTGCTGTGGCACCACTTAGCCAGATTTTCAATCTCCCTCCTATACGGTGATTCATCACTACTTTTGATTCGGCCAGTGACTGGGGTGTTGTCAGCAAACTTAAATATGGTATTGGAGCTGAGCCTAGCCTCACAGTTATAAGTGCAAAGTGAGTAGAGCAGGAGATAAGCACACTGTCTTGTGGTGCAGCTGTGCTGATGGAGGTTGTGGAGGAGATGTTGTTGACAACCTGAACCAACAGGGGGCTGCAAGTGAGGACATTGAGGATTCAATTGTATTGAGGCAAAGGTCTTAAAGCATATTGATTAGTTTTGAGGGGTGGTGGTATTGAATGCTGAGCTGTAGTTGATAAAGAGCCTCCTGATGTACAGTGTTTTGTAAAAGTATTTAATCCCCAACCCTTGGTTCACACAATGAGTACTACAACCATGGATTTGATCAATTTAATTGAGAAATGTTTTCACAGTAGAGCCCACAATACAGGGAAAATTATAAAACATGAAAAACTGAAAATTCAAAAACTGTAATGTCAGCTTTTCAAAAGTATTCATCCCCCTTTGCCCAGCACTTACAGTAGTTGAACCAGCTCTTGGCAGCTATTACATCCAGCTGTCTTTTTGGATAAGTCTATATTAGCATTGCACAATGTGATGGAGCAAGATTCCTCCTTAATCTTCCTTACAAATTCCTTCAAGATGTGCCAGGTTAGTTGGAGAGTGGAGGTGGGCAGCAATCTTGAGGTCTTGTCAGAGACATTCAGTCGGGTTAAGGTCAGAACTCTCGGCCACTCAAGGAAATCAATTTCCTTCATTCGAAGCCACTCCTCGTTTGCTTTGGTGGTGTGCTTCGGGTTGTTGTCCTGATGAAAGATGAACTTCCTCTCCAGTTTAAGCTTTCTGGCAGGTCTTTATCCAGGATTTCTCGGTATTTAGCAGCATTCATCTTTCCATCAATCATGCCCAGATTTCCAGTCTATGCCACTTTGCATGATGTTATCTCCACCAGTCTTTACAGCAGGGATGGTGTTACCTGACTGATGCACAGTATTAGATTAACACCAGAAAGTTCCATTTTACTCTCATCCAACCACAAGTCCTTCTTTCACATCTTTACAGTATCTTCTAAGTGATGCTTTGCAAAGACTTTATAGGCAAGGATATACTCTCTTAGCCAGGGTTTTTCCTTGCCACTCCTCCATCTTTTGTGCAAGGCCTTTAGAGATTGTGGAGCCAGTACCTTCATCTCCAGTTGCAGCCATTGACTTCCATAAGTCAATCAGAGTGATTGTTGAAGTCACAGTAGCCTCTCACACTAGTGCCTTTCCTCTCCAGTGAGTTCAGAGGGGTGGTCTGATCTAGGCAGTGTGCCTGTGGTTGCATATAGCTTCACATTTTCATGATGGACTGCACTGAGCTCCGAGGTGTGTTCGGTGCCTTTGTGATGGTCCTGCACCCTTCACAAGATGCACACTTGGCTATTAGCATTTCTCTGACTCGTCTTTTGTCTTCATTTTGGTTTGGTCTATTGAAAATCTATCATACTGTTGGACCTTACAGAGAGATGGGGTTTTTGTTCTGGTGATTCTCCAACATTCTACATCAACAAATTGAGTTGGTAAGGTAATATATAGTAATGTACCCCGAGGAAAATTAGCTCAGTAATTACAAAGGGGATGAATACTTTTTCAGCATCACAATCTTGGTTTTTAATCTTTAGTAAATTGTTGAGAGGTTTTGTAATTTTTCTTTTGACTTGACATGATACACAACGTTTTGTTGATTAGCTCAAAAATCCTACTTCAATATGCTTCAAATTTAGAAAATGAGACAGTAAATTGCGAAAATAGTTGTAGGGGCTGAATATTTTTTCAGACATTGTTGCTGTCCAGATGTTCCAGGGTTGAGAGAAGAGCCAATGAAATGGCATCTGCTGTGGACCTGTTGTGATGGTAGCCAACTGGAGCAGATCCAAGTCACTTCTCAGCCAGGAGTTGACATGTTTCGTCACCAACCACTCAAGGCATTTCATCACATTGAATGTAAGAACTATAAATGATAGTCATTGTAGCAGGTTACCATGTTCTTCTTAGGTACTGGCATAATTGAAGCCTGCTTGAAGCAGATGGGTATCTCAGACTGCCAAAGCGAGAGGTTAAGGATGTTGGTGAACACTCCAGCCAATTGATCAGCACAGGTCTCTCATAGACGGCCAGGTACCACATCTGATTTGGATGTTTTCTGTTGGTTCACCCTCCTGAAGGATGCTCTCACGTTGGCCTCAGAGAGTGAAAGCAGAGGGTCATCAGGAACTGTGGGAATTCACGAAGGTTCCTCCATGTTTTGATGGCCAAAGCAAGAATAGAAGGCTATGAACTCATCTTGGAGCAATGCCTTCTTGTTACCAATGTCACTTGATTTCACTTTGTAAGAGGTGATAGCATTCAAGCCCTGCCACAGCGGCATTCTTCAGTGATTCAAGTTTGGTCCGGTATCACCTCTTCGCATGTGAGATGGCTTTCTGAAGACTGTACCTGGACCTCTTGCATCTTACGTGGTTGCCAGACCTGAATACCACCGATCTGGCCCTCAGCAGATGGTGGAGCTCAGGGTCCATCCAGGGCTTCTGGTTGGGGAAGACTCTGAAGGATTTTGTGGGGAGACACACAGCTATGATTGTTTTAAAAAGATCTGTGACAACCATGGTGTATTCATTCAGATCCACTGATGAGTCCTTGAACACAGCCCAGTCCATTGATTTGAAGCAATCTTGTAGCCGCTCGTCTGCCTCCAATAACCACCTCTTTGTTATCCTTATCCCTGGAGCCTTGCCCTTTAGCCTCTGCCTGCATACGGGTAGGAGAAGGGCAGTCAAGCGATCAGATTTCCTGAAATGTGGTATAGGCATGAAACAGTAGGCACTTCTTATTGTAGCATAGCAGAGGTTGAGTGGGTTGGGACCCCTTGTGCTTCAGGTTATATACTGATGATAACTGGGCAGAGATTTCTTCAAACAAGCCTGACTAAAGATCCCGACTATGATTTGAAAGGCATCAGGGTGGACTGTTTCTTAGGCAAACATGAGGAAATCTGCAGATGCTGGAAATTCAAGCAACACACACAAAATGCTGGTGGAATGCAGCAGGCCAGGCAGCATCTATAGGGAGAAGCGCTGTCAACATTTCAGGCCAAGACCCTTCATCAGGACTAACTGTATATCGTCAGTTAGTCCTGACAAAAGGTCTCGGCCCAAAATGTCGACAGCGCTTCTCCCTATAGATGCTGCCCAGCCTGCTGTGTTCCACCAGCATCTTGTGTGTGTTGCCTGAGCTGTTACTTGTTTGGTGATGGCAGCATTTAATACCTCGAGTGCCTGATTAACATCACATATTGGCAGAATGTAAACTGCAGTTAGGTCACGGATGAGAACTTTCTTGGTAAGTAGGATGGTCGGCACATAATCATTAGATGTTCCAAGTGGAGGACCAAGAGTGTGACAACATTGCTGTGTCTGAGCACCACAGAGAGTTTATCATGAGACACAAACCCTCACCTACTGCTTTCTTTGAATCAGCAGTCCAGTTTATCCTCTGTCTTTAGGTCTTAACTACATATCCGATGTGTTCAGAGCGAGCCATGTCTCCATGAACCACAAAACACAGCAATTCCTCATTTCTCTCCAATACAGCAATCTTAAGTCCTCAGTCTTGTTCTCCAGCAACTGTGCATTTGCTAACAAGATGCTGGGTAGAGGAACTTGCATTCCATTGTAATTTTCATTCCTGAGTGATTTGTTACTCAGTTAAATGGTAGTTTCTCTTTTTTAACTATCTCCATGAAATTTAGACATTGGTGCAGCTACTTAATTGTGCCAAAGTATACTAATGCGTCCCAATTAACCAGAATCCATTGTATTTAATAGCAGTAAATTTAATGGTAATTTTTAATGTTGCAGTACAGAAAGTATCATATACAGATGCATCCACAGCTTGGTACAGCAACTGCTCTGCAAGAGACTGCAGGAAACTGCAGAGTCGTGGACCCAGCTCAGCACATCACATAAGCCAACCTCTACTATGGATCTGACTACCCTCCTCATTGTCTCATTAACATATCCTTCATAATCAAAGACCCCACCCATTCTGAATATTCAGAATCAGGTTTAAAACTATTGGCATATGTCATCAAATTTGTTGTCATATGATAGCAGTATGTGGAAATACATAATAATCATCTCCATCATCATCATCATCATCATCATGTGCTGTGTCACATGACATAGGCCATCATGATCATATCCATGATTGTTCTTGGCAAAGTGTTCTACAGAAGTGGTTTGCCATTGCTTTCTTCCAGCCAAAATAAAAACAGTAAATATCAGTCAGAAGTATTGTTATGTGTGCTGAACATTCCCTGATGGAAATGGGGTGAAGAGTTAACCATTCTCCCCCCTTGAGAACTATGAACTTTGCTGCTACTTAGAGAGACAGATGAAGCACAGAGACAGGGACATCTGCTACAGATAAGAGAGAGAGAGGCACATTTGATTTATGTATTATGGCTTCTTCACTGATGGAAAGGTAAACAATCTTTCACTGCAAGGACGTTACTTTGCTCGTTAACATTCCTCAGGAGACAGCAGGAGTGACCTGATTTGATGGACACAGTCATTTAGAGTTGATGGATGGCTGAGACCCCGTTAGTAGGGATAAAAGACAGGTCTGAGAAGACACCCCTCAGACACACCAGTGGACACTGACCGAGTGTTGGGCACCCACAGGAAGGTGGGGGCTTCGAGGACCGAATCAGGAGATCGGTCAATAAAGCTCTCAGTGTGATGGCAGGGCTGTTGGGGACTTGTGTGTGTGTCTACTCATGCCAGAGTGGTGAATCCACCACAGAAGAACGGTCTATCTGAAGAACAGAGGGGTCATAGCTGAATGACCACAATGATGCGACGGAATAAGAAAGCAACAGAAGTTTTGCCTGCTGCGGCTGCCTAATCTCTTGCTCTCTCTCTCTCTCTCTCTCTCTCTCTCTCTCTCTCTCCAACAGTTACAATACAACCGTAACTACCTCAGCACACATGAACTGAACTAGACTCTATATTCTCTTATGACAATTCATTTACCCCTAGACCTTGATAGAGCTTGTTTATTATTGCTTATTATTATTCCTACACTTTTAGGTTTATTATTGCTAACCTGTGTTATATGTATATTTGAATTATTGGTATTGTTCTGCTTGTTTTACTAATAAACACCTTTGGTTATAGTACCACCAGACTCCAACGGATTCTTCTACCTCTGCTGGTCTGTAAACCCAGTTACGGGGTACATAACAGTATATACTGTATATGTATATTTGAGAAAAGTTAAATTAAGTAAGTAGTGCAAAAAGAGAACAAAAAGTAGTGAGGTAGTTTTCATGGGTTCAATGCCCATTCAGATATCTGGTGGCAGAGGGGAAGTAGCAATCAGAGGGGGGTGGAAACAGCATTTCACTTGAGGTGTTAATTATCAGTAAGATAGAAATATTATTCCTGATCCACACAGAGAATGGTCTTCCGGTGAGGAAGTCGAGGATTCAGTTGCAGAGGGAGGTACAGATGCCCAGGTTTTGGGGCTTTCTGATCAGAACTGTAGGAATGACTTTGTTAAATGCTGAGATGTAGTCAATAAAAAGCAGCCTGATGTAAGTACAAGTATTGTCCAGGTGATCCAAGGCTGTATGAACAGCCAATGAGGTCACATCCTCTGTAGACCTGTTGTGGCAATATGCAAATTGGAGTGGGTCCAAGTCCTTGCTTAGGCAGGAGTTGATTCTGGCCATGACCAACCTCTCAAGGCACTTCATCATTGTAGATGTGTTACTGGATGTTAGTCATTAAGGCAGCTCGACCTGCTCTTCTTGGGCTCTGGTATGATTGTTGCCTTTTTGAAGCAGGTGGGAACTTTCGACTGTAGCAAAGTCTTTGAACACACCCGCCAGTTGATTGGCACAGGTTTTCAGATCCCTACCAGGTACAACATCGGAGCCTGAAGCCTTGTGAGGATATTACACCCTGTGACTCTCTTCTGTCCTCTTCAACTTCCCACTGGATATTAGATACAAAAGCCTGAAAACACACACCACCAGGCTCACATCAGCTTCCATACCACTGCTATGTCTATTGAATGTTTCCCTGGACTTGGCCTCATGATCTCCTCATTGGGCCTTGCACCTTATGTTTATCTGCACCAAGGGTCGTCAACTTGTCATATTGGAGAGGCTTTGTGAGTTCCTCATATGCCAAGTGACATAGTCTGGAGCTTAGCTCCTGGTAGGGTCACCTCTGGTGATAATATTATGGCGGAGGTTCCAGACAAAGAGAAATCCAACAAATATCTCAGCAGTAGAGCTGGCAAAAAATGATGACACATCATAATAGCAGTGAAGGGTCCAGAGTCATCTTGGATTCCATGCTACGGACCCCGACCCAGAACTAATAAGGACCGTGTAGTGGCTGCCCACACATCAGCCTCCCCATGTTAAACAAAGTCACACACAGGCATTGAGGGAATGACTCCTCAGGAGAACGATACACTCGACTCGTGCAATCACACTTCCTCTGTACTGCACCACTTCATTCTGTTACTGGTTTACCTTCTGCTACCTCAGTGCACTGTTGTAATGAATCAATCTGTGTGAGTGGCATGCAGGACAAGTTTTTCACTGTAGCTCAGTACATGTGACAATAATAAATAAATTTACCTATTTAATAAGAGGGATAAAAATCAATATTCCAAATGTCAGAAAGATCCAGTGAATAAATACACCAGTCAGTGTTACAATGAACCAAATTAAAAAAAGATGAACATGTTTTGTGTGTAGTAAATCAGGTGACCTGACAGTATAAACATCGCAAAAGCTATCCCCAGATTATAATGGTATAAACAGAAAACAGCTCAAAAAATACTTGAAATTAAATTTTGAAACCAAGAAAAATGAAAAGTGCAAACATTTTACCAATTAATTTTTTCTTGCAAAGCACATATCCAATATCTCAGGATGCAATCTTTCCCATGCCATATCTCTTGCTGTTAACTGTCAATCGTAGAACCTCAAACACAATAACCTTTTTAATTTGCTCCCTTCCTGTGCAGTGACACCCAGTGGATGCCCTGTCAGCTCTGGCTACAGTGCCACCAGCTTATCAGTAGGGGGAAATCAATCTGCGTGCTCCTTTGTGTTGCTGTTACTTACAACGCCGTTTCTTTGATTCATGGGGTTTGTAGTACTCAGCCTGCACTATTCAAATTAAATCAGTAAATGGAAGACATATGTTGCAAATCTAATGCAAAGTCAAATGCCAACTACTGGGGATTTCCGGGCAATCATTGACGACTTCACTGAAATCAATGGATATCACATCCATATTAGAGTCAAAGAGTTCCACAGCACAGATACAAGCCCTTTGGCCCATCATTTCTATGCCAACCATCAAATAACCTTCCATTGTAATCAATCAAATTCTCGTCCAAATAGCGCTTATATGAGTAGCTTTTGTTTCCAGCAGAACTGCATTCCAGAAATATTCCAGCAAACTTCAAAAAAGCAATTTACTTTACTTATGCCCACTTCAAATGATACATTTTGTAAACCCAATCATGTGATTTATGCATGATAGTAAGAAATCTTTTATTGAAAGTAAGAATTATAGGAAAGATGTCAACAACATGGAGAGTACAGAGAAGATTTACTAGAATGTTGCCTGGGTTTCAGCACCTAAGTTACTGGTTGAACAAGGTTGAACCAGTTAGGACTTTATTCTTTGGAGCGTAGAAAGGTGAGGGGGGGACTTGATTGAGGCATTTAAAATAATGAGGGGGAAAGATAGAGTTGACGTGGATAGGCTTTTTCCATTGAGAGTAGGGGAGATTCAAACAAGAGGACATGAGTTAAGAGTTAGGGGGCAAAAGTTTAAGGGTAACATGAGGGGGAATTTCTTTACTCAGAGAGTGGTAGCTGTGTGGAACGAGCTTATAGTAGAAGTGGTAGAGGCAGGTTTGGTATTGTCATTTTAAGTAAAATTGGATAGGTATATGGACAGGAAAGGAATGGAGGGTTATGGGCTGAGTGCAGGTAGGTGGGACTAGGTGAGAATAAGCATTCGGCACAGACTAGAAGGGCCGAGATGGCCTGTTTTCGTGCTGTAATTGTTATATGGTTATATGGAATCTTTTATCAAACAATTAGATGACAATCGCATCAGGAGAGCAGAGTTTTGGAATGAATGCAGTTTTAATTCTGACAAGAGCAGCTAACGTCAGGGCCAGTCATATGACCTCACATGTGTGGCAATGAACGCCAAATCACAGGTCAGACTGTTGAATTAAGTCTAGAGTCTGGCACTGATAGGCACTGAGTGGTTTTCTTTGTGGCCACATGTCTACCATACATGGCAGGCTAACTTCAGACTTGCCAATTGGACTAAGATGTTTGATTGGTCCAAAAGAGGAAAAGGCTCCTCTAATATTAATGCAGTGACAGATTTTCATCCAAGGGCATCTGAAATGGCCCTCGCAGAAAATAGAATTATTATACAGTACATCCCCCCTATACACATCTTTAAATCAACACTATATGCCATTTATAAACATTAATCCTCACTTCATCTCACTGTCGTATGAAAATAATGGCCAATGATGTAATATATGCAATAAATCAGAATTTTGTTCAAATTATTCCTATATGACTCTGAAAATAATTTTAATCTTCTAAGTGCGTTTTTCAGTTCAAAGGACAAGCATATCTCTATGAGCCAGTAAGTTCACATGAAACATTGCTTTCACAAAATAACAATAGTGAAAGTAAAGATTGTGTTATGTCAGGCAATGCAATGATATATATTTCTCACATTTTTAGCAATCAAAGAAAACTAACTTCTGGGAACATCATTTGACGGCCTTTGGAGTGACATTGCCATTACTGCGAAATTTAGTTTTCAGTAGCTCAAAGGCAAACAGATAAGTGCAGTACAAGGAAGCTTCAAATTTTATTTGCCCTATATGGGATGAAAATTGTGTCCGTACTTTAAAGTTTAGGTGATCTATCCTGCCAGTCTTCTGCCCATGCTTTGAAAAACAAAATTACTCCTGCTAGTAATGGAATAATAAATTCTTCGGGTCACGTTGACATGGGAAACTTTGGCAACAGATACAGTATGCTGAGACAGCACCGGAGTTAGCTGATATAAGAAAGGTGAGGCTAATCAGTTTTAGTGTTCATAAGATATAGGAGCAGAACTAAGCTGTTCAGGCCATCGAGTCTCCTCCACGGCTGATTTATTTCCCCTATTAACACCATTCTCCTGCCTTCTTCCCACAACGTTTGATGTTTTTTCTTATCAAGAACCTATCAGCCTCTGCTTTAATTATACCCAATGACTTGGCCTCCACAGCCATCTGTGGCAATGAATTCACCACCCTCTGACTAAGACATACTTCCTCATCTCTGTTCTAAAGGGACATCCACCTACTCTGAGGCTGTCCCCTGTCGTTTACACCAGATGGGAGAATCTGAAACTACAGTGCATAGATTTACTATAGAGTGCCAAAAGGCAGAAAATTAAGGGAGACCTGAAGGCCAGTGGGTCATGGGTAAATAGAATGAGTTGCCAGAGTAGGCAACAGAGGTGGGTTCAATTTCAATGGACAGGTACATGGATAGGAAAAGTTTAGAGGGATATGTGCCTGGGAAAAAGAATGAGCTTGGTAGACAACTTGCTCAGCATGGACATGTTGGGCTTAAAGGCATCTTTCCATTCTCTATAACACTATGTCTCTATGACTATATCCATAACTCAGAGATATCTGCTTTCTAATTCCAAGAAAAATATTTTCATATTCATTTGTGACCGAAGTGACTTCTTGAATTGAAGCAATCTTCATAACGCTGACACAATGAACCTTATTTAGTTCCATCTGCCAAATGCTATTACCCTTGATTTTAACTGTACTCTATCAAGATTAATAGTTTGCTTTGGGATATCCTCCTCAGAATTAAGACGGCAGCAGCTACAGTATATTCTGAATGTGAAACTGTTCTGCCTCACAATTGGTCTTCTTATCCACTCTAGGACTCACAATGTTCACTTTACTTACTGATTGAAATGATTTTCCAAAACAAAGTCCATGCACTTTCTTCCAGGACGTTTCTTTTCAACCTCCTTTGTTGCCATCAACAGTGTTTGATAAGTACCTTCCTTGTTCTACCATTTCTCATGTACTTCACTACACAAACTTCCTGTTGTTGGTTGCTAAAGCATAAAAGCTAATTAAAAGGAAAACAAGGGAGCCACGAGATAACTTGTGTATGTTCATTTTTACTTTAAGTGAGATGATTACGTATCATGTGGTAGCCTTGTGACATATGTAATTCACATATTTTTACATATAACATGTAATGAATTATTTAAACAACTAAGGAATGCTTAGTCAAACAATATATTTACAATATTTCTCAAATATTACAGGAAATATTAAATACACAACGCTCCTCCCTACTTAGCTATAAACTCCAACTCAACATAGAATGCATCTCAACTATATACGCAGTATACTATATAGTACAACTACTATATAGTCATCTAAAAAACATCATAAAGTTTAAATTGTCCCATTCGGGCCTAAAGATTTAATTGCTGCGAAAGCTTTCTTACTTTTGTGGCATAACAGATTTTCTGGTAAATGTGGTCACTCTGTATGGCAGGTGAGACTTGTGGCATGAAACAATCTCAGATTCTGGGGCCTCCTCCATGGTGGTTGTAGGAGTTGACTCTGGGAAGTTGTTCTGACGACTCTGGACACCTTTCCTCTGGATATGTTGCCATCCCAAACAGCCTCACTGGATGATGTTGTTAACTGGATCAGCAAATTTGCAGATGACACCAAGATTGAGGGTATAGTTGGGGTGTAGCGAGGAAGGCCATCATGGCCTGCAGTGGGATTTGGACCAGCTGGAAAAATGGGTTGAAAAATGGCAGACGGGATTCAATGCAAACAAGTGCAAGGTTTTGCACTTCAGTAGAACCATCCAGGGTAAGTCTTACACAGTGAGCAGTAAGGCACTGAGGAATGTGGTTGTACAAAGGGATCTAGGAATACTGGTCTATAATTCACTGGAAGTGATGTTACAGGTAGATAGGGTCACAAAGGAAGCTTTTGGTACATTGGCCTTCATAAATTAAAGTACTGAGTACAAGAGATGGGATGTTAGTCTCAAGTTGTGTAAGACATTGGTGAGGCTTAATTTGGAGTATTGTGTGTAGTTTTGGTCACCTACCTACAGGAAAAATGTAAGCAAGGTTGAAAGAATATGGAGAAAATTTACAAGGATCTTGTCCAGCCTGGAAGACCTGAGTTATGTGGAAAGATTGAATAGGTTAGGACTTTATATGGAGCATAGAAGAATGAGAGATTTGATAGAGGTGTACAAAACTATGAGGATTATAGATCAGGTAAATGCAAGCAGGCTTTTTCCACTGAGGTTGGATGGAACTACAACTAGAGGTCATGGGATAAGGGTGAAAGGTGAAAGTTTAAGGGGAACATGACAGGAAGCTTCTTCACTCAGAGAGTGGTGAGAGTGTGGAACGAGCCACCAGAGCTGGTGATGCATGCAAACTTAATTTCAACATTTAAGGGAAGTTTAAATAGGAGCATGGGTTGTAGGGATATGCAGGGCTATAGTCCCGGTGCAGGTCAATGAAAGTAGACAGTTTAATTAGTTTGGCTCAGATTAGATGACCTGAAGGGTCTGCTTCTGTGCTGTACTTTTCTATGACTCTCTGACTCTATATGGATCATAATGTGTGTTTGAATCACCATTTCTCTTACCTTTTTGAAGATTCCACACTATGCTTTGTCCATTGCCATTTCTTCCCAATCTGTAGTAATAGGTTCAAAGGGTGGAGCACAGTAGCTAGTGGCAGGAACCTGTCATAGTAATTAGCAAATCCTAAAAAGGACCACAAGTGTGACATGTACTTTGGCCGTGGAACGTTCACCACTGCTTGAATTTTCTCAGCACAGTTGTGTAATTCTTGTGCTTGGTTTGAAGAATTTGCCTTGTTACATCATTGTGCTTTAATCTTTTTAACACTGCCTTGAGACTTTGAAGATGTTCCTTGTCAACCTTACCAATCATAATGATGTCACCGGGGTAACAGTGAGTGCCTGGGCAGGCTTGCAGCACCTGCTTATAGCTTCTGCCAGAGTGCAGGTGCAGATGCAACTTCAAAAATAAGCCTATTAAAGCAGTAAAGCCCTTTGTGAGTGTTTATGGTGAGAAACACTTTGGGCTCTTCTTGTGTCTCCATCTATAGATGAGCCTCAGCTAAGTCCAATTTGCTGAAGTGTTTTCTGCCGGAGAGGCTTTCAAACATATCCCCTGTCCTGGGCAGAGGGTACCGATCCACTTTTAGTACTGGGTTGATGGTGACCTTAAAATCACCACAGATCCTGGCAGACCCATTCTTCTTGTCTTCTGGGACTACCAGCATTTCCAATAGGCTCCACTCAACCTTGGAGAGAAATTCCTTCAGCTTCCATGCAATCTAGCTCACTGGCTGCTTTATCACTGATGGTATACGGAACCAGATGGGCTTTGCAAAACTTAGGAGTGGCATTTTCATTTAAGGCTATTTTACCCTTGATATGTTTGAGTTTGCCAGTGCCATCTTTGAACACTGCGGTGGCATCATCCAGTACCTTTCTTAACTCATTTGTAGTTGATTCAATTGCAGGGGATATGGCATGCAAATTGTGGATGGATCTCCAATCTTTACTCCAGTATAAATTCTTAGTTGGATATCTGCAGACTTTAGTTCAGTTACCATGAAATGCAACTCAAACTCATTGAGTGGAATGAGTGAAGCAGCCAATCCAGTGTCCAATTCCATTTTAATTAATTTGCTATTCGCTTCTGATGTAAGCCTTACTCTTAGTTTTCACACTGTAAATCTCAAGGCTACGCAGTCCTGTGTCACACTCATCATTATCAGATTTTTCATCAACAGCATGCAGATCAGTGCTCCTTCTGAGATTGCAACTTTTTATCTCTATGTTTTCCTTGTTCAGTCCATTGATTTCTGTCTGGTCAACAAGCTTTTTGTATGTGTCCTACTTTGTTGCATTTTTTTCAAGTTTCACCCTTAAATCTGCATTGGTCTTGTGTTTGTGAGCCCCTGCCACAACAGTAACACAGTTTGTTCTGCTATGCCAGTTTCTGTTTAGATGTTGAAAATTTGTTGCAACGTCCATTGCTGACTGCAACTCAACTGCGTCACTGACTGTTGTTTCCATTGATACAGCTATTTCAACTGCTCTTTTAAAAGTAAGTTGTGCTTCAGTTAGGGGCTGTTTTGAATGTTTTCTTGTAAGATTCCAGAAACTAAGTGATCTCTCAGTGCATCGTTAAGCCCATTACCCAACTGACAATGCTCAGACAAACTCTTCAATTCAGTCACATGTGGTGAAATGGACTCCCCTGCCTTTTGATTCCACTTATGAAACCCAAGCATTTTGCAATCAATTATGGTTTCAGCTCTAAATTTTATTCCATTACTTTCATAATACAGCAAAGCTCATTTTGGCTGGTTTGGTTGGAGCAGTTAAACTTCGAAGCAAACAGTATGCTTTTAAATGCAATGCACTTATCAAAATTGCTACACATTTCTCATTGGCTATTTCATTTGCTTCAAAATACTGCTCAATTTGCTCAGTATACAAAATCCAGTTACCTGTTGTGGAATCAAACACGTCAGTCTTTCCCATGTAGCCAGCCATTGCAGCTCTTTTTTTAATGATTATTATACTCACTGTTTATGAACCTGTGAATTCTTCCATTTCTTGCCTTTTTTTTGACTTGATCATTTTTCCTTTCATGAAGAAAACATGCTGCTCTGAAGAAAAAAATGTGTTGCTCTGCTTTTTTTATACTTGACTGTTGCTCTGCACATCCTCTTCATCTCGAGCATCTTGCTGCACTTCAACGGGTGAGTAGTCATCTCCGATTCATTTTAGAAATACCTCCTCACCACTGCTATGTTTTGTATTTTCCGAAACATAAAAACTAATTGAAAGGAAAACAAGGGAGCTGGGAGATAACTCGTGTACATTGTATTTTTATTTTAAGCGAGGTGTGCACACGTATTATATGGCAGTGTCATGAAGTATGCATTTGACATACTTTTACAGAAGACCATAAGATATAGGAGTCGAATAGGGGCCCACTAAATCTGCTCCGCCATTTCTTCATGGCTGATCCATTTTTCCTCTCAGTTCCAATCTCCTGCCTCCTCACCCACCTCCCCACCATATCCCTTCATGTCTTTACCACTCAATAATCTATCAACTTCTGCCTTAAAAATGCATAAAGGCTTGGCTTCACAAATAACCCATAATGAATTATTTAAACAAATAAAGAATGCTTAATCCACAACACTTTTATAATACCACTCAAATATTACTGAAATATTAAATATACAACAGCTATCTAACATTTCTGACTTGGCTCAGTTCTGGATAGCTCTGAAAATTTGCATGTCTATATTCACTTTTATAGTTATCTCTATAAGACTAATTATCTGGCACCTTCAGGATTTTGGCAGTGCTGGGGTGGCAGATTTTCTGATTTGTTAGTACTCCAACAAATATTTAGTGTGTGTGCGTGTGTTTTTTTTTAAGAATGTTTAAGAATTTACTGTGTTTTTTTAATGTGGTAGTGTAATTAACTTTCTATAGTGTATACGGTGGATTTAAAGATAGGTGGGAAACAACACCCATTAAAGAAAGCCTGGGAAAATGGGCTGAGAGAGTTTAAAAGGTGCACAGTATGAAGGAAAATGTCTTACAAGGTTAATGGAGTACAGGATAAAAACACCTCTGGGTTAGAGTCTGGGAAATTGGGCACCAGTGTGCTTAAGGGAGTCTGGGAACTGAGACCTCAGTGAATTTAAAGAGAATACCTGGTGAACGAGATACTGAACCATCAGGATTTCCAAACAATGGGATAACAGATTTTCAGAGCTTGACTGGAATATCCATTACCTTATTCAATTCCTTAAATAAACAATTTCTCATGAGTGAGTGTTTCAAATTTGCAGAATTTCAGTTATCTGCTAACAGTACAAGATGGACTTTTGAGCTCACAGTCCACCTTGAATGTGATCTGTCTACCTATATTACACTGTCTCGGTAACTGCAACACTCCTTTCCCCACACTGGTACTGTTTTCCCCTATACTACCTCATTACCCAGCTGTAATGAAATCTGTACGGATAGCATGCAAAACAAGTTTTTCACTGTACCTCAGTAAACGTAACAATAATAAACCAATTTACAATTTATTATCTCGACTCCATGAAAAATGTATCAAAGGATTCTCCCTGCTCTGATTTGCTCATAAACAACTGTAACGGTCTACTGTTTCATGTTCAGGTGGTTGCAATGAAATTATAATGTGTCATATGTACAGTTCAATGTATCATCTGAGGCCTTTAAGGTATGTGACAATTTTCACACCAGATCACCAATATCTTTACTCAACCATGATATCAGGGAGGAGGTACCGGAGCCTGAAGGCCCAAACTCAGTGATTCAGATTCCTCCCCCTGCCATCAGCTTTTTAAATGGTTCATGAATCCTTGAACACCACCTTGTTACTCCTTTTATTTTCTACTATTTATTTATTCAATGCTTTATAATTTTTTTTATCTCTTTGCACTGTACTGTTGCTGCAAAACAGCAAATTTCACATCATGTGTCAATAATAATAATTCTGAATCTGTTTCTACATTCTTTTCTGCCCTGGCTTATTTGGCATAGCCAAATCACTATACAGTGATGGGGAGGGAAGAGGGATGAGAAAGAGGCTGAAGGCAGCAGAAGGGCCATTAAACAGTTCCTTCATGGCACATGATGAGCGGACTCAGATCCATTCTGGGCCACTCTGATCTACTCTTTAGCCAGCTGTTCTCTTTCATTAAATGCAATGTGAGTCATGTGACACTAAGCATCATACTCGCTACTCAGTGTCTGTGCAGTCACACCACAATAAGAATGAAACCTTTAGTTTACCTGCAAGTGCTGCTTTTCTGCATTACTTCAGCCCGATGGTATCCCGACAACTTGCAAAATCCATCATTACTGTAGACTACTGGCCAGTCTACAATCTGAGCATTTCCAAGTAAAAAACTTGTTTCTATAAATGTAAGAAAAGAGTTACAAGTCAGAACAGACTGATACTTTGTGTCATTCTTCAATGCTTTGATTAGCTAAATTTAAGATAATCACCTATTAGTAATATTTATTTAAGTATTCTCTGCAGCATACTTGTATTAACATAATTATTAAGAGCTTCAAGTTCCTAGGTTTGAACATCACTTTGGAGCCACAACTAAGAAGGCTCCCAATTACTACTTCAGAAGGCTAAAAGAAATTTGAAATTTGAAATTACACTTTGAAACTTACCATTTTTTATCAAAGCACCGTAGAAAGCTTCCTATCAGAATGCATCGTCTCAAACCCTCTGCCCATGACCACAAGAAACTACAAAGAGTTGTGGACACAGCTCGGCACATCGCAGAAACCTGCCTTTCCTGCCTACACATCTCACTGCTTTAATAAAGCAGCCAACATTATCAGAGACCCCACCCACCACAGACACTCTCTCTTCTCCTCCCTCCCACCTCCCATCAGGCGAATGGTGCAAAAATCCGAGCACACGTCTCACCAGGCTCAGGGACAGCGTCTAGTTCACTTTCCTAAGCAGTGAACAATTCCCTGGTAAGATAAATCGGACGCTTGACCTCACCATCCATCTTTTCGTAGCCTGCACCTTAAGATCGAGCTGCACTGCACTTTCACTGTTATTGTTGTTGCATGTTATTCTGCATTCTGTTATTGATTTACTTTATGCTACCTCAGTGCACTGCTGTAATGAATTCATCTGTAATGAAAGTATGCGACACTGTATCTCAGTACATATGACAATAAGAAACCAATTAAACAATCTGAACAAGGGTTTCCAACATATTATTGATTTATATTCTACCAGGTTAAATTAGTAACATCCAAAATATTTTATGGCATGCAATCTGGAGCCATTTGAGTGAATAAAACTTTTCCTGAACAACTTGTGGTAAACCAGGCGAACATATCTTAACCTTCCCCATTTCCTGCAGGGATTGCTCCCTCCGCGATTCACTTGTCTATTCATCCCTCTCCAATAATCTCCTTCCTGGCATTCATCCCTGCAAGCAGCCTATGTGCTACACCTGCCCATACACCTTCCTTACCACCACTCAGGGCCCCAAACAGTCCTCCCTGGTGAGGCAACACGTCACCTGCGAATCTGCTAGAGTTGACTATAGTGTTCAGAGCTCCCAGTGCAGCTTCCTCCTCATTGACCATAAGACCATAGGACAAAGGAGCAGAGGTCAGCCATTCGGCCCATCGAGTCTGCTCCGCCATTTCATCATGAGCTGATCCAATCTCCCCTTTAATCCCATTCCCCCGCCTTCCCACCATAACCTTTGATACCCTAACTACTCAGATACCTATCAATCTCTGCCTTAAATACACCCAATGACTTGGCCTCCACTGCCGCCCGTGGCAACAAATTCCACAGATTCACCACCCTCTGGCTAAAACAATTTCTCCGCATCTCAGTTCTGAATGGGCGCCCTGCAATCCTCAAGTCATGTCCTCGCGTACTAGACTCCCCCACCATGAGAAACAACTTTGCCACATCCACTCTGTCCATGCTTTTCAACATTCAAAATGTTTCTATGAGGTCCCCCCTCATGCTTCTAGACTCCAAGGAGTACAGTCCAAGAGCAGTGAAACGTTACTCATATGTTAACCCTCTCATTCCCGGAATCATTCTAGTGAATCTGCTCTGAACCCTCTCCAATGTCAGCACATCCTTTCTTAAATTGGTGAGACCCCTGTCATAAATGGGGAGACTGCTCCGTTGAGCACCTCTGCTTCATCTGCCAAAAGTGGAACTTCCAAGTGACCAAACATTTTAATTAATTCCCATTCTGACATGTCAGTCCAGAGCCTCCACTTCTGCCATGATGAGGCCACCCTCAGGATGGTGAAGCAACACCTTATATTCCATCTTGGTAGCCTCCGCCGTGATTGCATGATTATCAATTTCTCCTTCCAATTTAAAAAACGTTTCCCTCCCCCTTCCATCTTCTTCTATTCTCCACTCTGGCTTTTTTACCTCTCCTCACCTGTCTGTCACTTCCCACTGCATCCCCTCCTCCTTCCCTTTCTCCTATGGTCCACTCTCCTCTCCTATCAGATACCTTCTTCTCCAGCCCTTTACCTTTCCCAACCACCTGGCTTCACCTCTCACCTTACAGCCAGCCTCCTTCCACTCTCCCCACATCTTATTCTGACGTCTTCCCCCTTCCTTTTCAGTCCTGAAGAAGGGTCTCGGCCCAAAACGGCGACTGTTTATTCATTTCCATAGATGAATGCCTGGCCTGCTGAGTTCCTCCAGCATTTTGTGTGTGTTGCTCTGGATTTTCAGCATTGGCAGACACTCTCCTGTTAACAGTTCTTCATGAGTTACTTTCCCTTTATTAATGATCAGCCAACAACAGAATGCATTTGCTTACTGTAACAGTTTACTGTAGCATCATCACAATAGGAACTCTTTGCCAGTGAATAAAATATAGCCTACAACCCCAGATCCAATCTAAACAAGCCGCATGTGGGCTTGTACTGCTCAGGGAAAGCTCATGAGCTACTGTCGATTTGTAACAATCTCTAATTATAACTTTCCCTAATTGCCAAGTAGTTTGGTAATAACTTTGTGCAAGATTGATCCAAAAAAATCCAACCTTTTAGAATCCTTCTTGCTCTGTGGGCTCTCGTTCCACAGTTTGTAGATCTACTGACAGTGGTTTATCTTTGCACTGAGGTAGTAATGAGTGCATTTAACAATATTATCATTTCCCAAAGTGCTTAATAGCTAATTAAATTGTTTTATCAAAATGGTGCAAACTTCCCCCCAATTGCTGCCTGAAGTTCTTCAGAGGTGGCGGGGTCTTTTGGTTTCTCAAGGTCGAATCTCAGCCGGCTGTTTTTTGTCTTGTTGATTCTCCTCAAGCGCACTCTGATGTTCATCATGACAAGGTCATGGTCACTGCCCACGTCTGCTCCTGGGAATGTTCTGGTCTTCGGTCTGTTCACACCAGATCTCTGCCGTCTTTGCACCAGGATGTAGTCAATCTGGTGATGTTGACCATTGGGGGCATGCTAGGTCCATCTTCAGGATGCTTTGTGCTCTCCAAGTGTGTTCGATAGCACCATGTTGTTATAACTGGCAAATTCCAGCAGACGTAGTCCTCTCTCATTGGAAGAGTCATTGCATGAGGGGCCGATGTTTTATCAAAATGGTCCAAACCTCCCCGCAATCATCTTGTGCGTCTCTGCCCAGCTTGGCATTCCAGACACTCTGAATGATTGAAATATCTTTTTTGTCCACCATGTCAATGACATCTTGTAGTTTCTTACAAAATTCTTCAATGCGTTCATCATCGTAGTCTGTTGTTGGGGCGTAGACTTGTGCCATTGTAATGCTGAATGGCTCCAATATTCCTCCTTGATGGAGACCTGGAGACCACGACACATAACTTTAACACAGTGATGACGGAAACAACAAGCAAGATTCTGGGGAAAAGCTGCCACAAGTCTAAACCATGGGTCACTAACAAGATACTGGATATATGTGACTCAAGAAGGAAATTAAAGAAAGATAAAAACGCAGCAGAGGGAAGAACAAAATACAGGAAAATCAACAAGGAAATCAGGAGGGAAATGAAGGAAGCAAAGCAAAGATGGATAGCTGAACAATGTGCGGACATTGAAGACAGCCTCTCCAACAACAACACAAAGAAGGCATTCCAACTGGTGAAAGATCTTACCAAAGAAAAATAAGCCAAAGTGAACACTATCCAAGACAAAAATGTCTCACAGAAGAAAAGAAAATAACGGGAAGGTGGAAAGAGTACTGTTCAGAACTGGACAACTACCAGAGCAAAGGGGATCCAAGCATGCTGAATGTACAGGAATCGTCCAATGAGGATGACTATCCAATCATGCGTGAAGAAGTTGAAGCTGCAATACGATCACTGACGTGCGGGAAGTCAGCAGAAATTGGCAACATCCCTGCTGAACTGCTGAAGCATGGAGGAGAGGCCACGTTAGAGATGCTTACCACCATCTGCAATAAGATCTGGCAGACAGGTGAATGGCTGACACCCTGGACTCAGTCGCTGATCATTGTGCTTCTCAAGAAGGGCCATCTCCAACTTTGCCAGGATTACCGTACGATCAGTTTGATCGGCCATGTAAGCAAGGTAATGCTCAGAATCACCTTGAACAGACGGAGACCTCAGACAGAAGACATCATTGCCGAGGAACAAGCAGGCTTCCATAAGGGCAGAAGCACCACTGAGCAGATTTTCACCCTCTGTGAGAAACATCTTCAGCACCAGAGAGAGTCCTACCATGTCTTCATAGACTTCAAGAAGGTGTTTGACAGAGTCTGAGATAATGCCTTATGGGTCACCATGAAGAAATTCAACATGGGCAGAAACTGATTCATACAATCCATCAGCTTTTACGCCAAGGCAACCAGTGCTGTATTCACTCAAGGGGAGTGGTTTCACACCTCTGTAGGAGTCCATCAGTGCTGCCTCCTCTCCCCAACTCTCTTCAAAGTCTTCCTGGAACAGAACATGAGTGTTGCCCTTGAAGATCAGGTGGGCAAGGTCAGCATCGGAGGGAGGAACATCACAAATCTAAGATTTGCTGACGACATTGATGGACTTGCAGGAAAAGAGGAAGATCTGGCCAACCTGGTCAGCCATCTTGACAGAGCCTCCACACAGATTGGAATGGAAGTAAGTGCCGAGAAAACCAAGCTCATGGCAAATGCCAATGGTGCCATCACAACAGACATCTCAATCCATGGTCAGAAACTTGAGACAGTGCAGCAGTGCAGATACCTGGGGAATATCATCAGTGATGAAGGATCAAGACCAGAAGTCCTGGCAAGAACTGCCCCGATGACGTAACAAGATCCAGTGGCCTTACAAAGACCGTTCTACAAGGAACTGTGGAGGGGAAAAAAGGAGAGGCAGACAGAGGAAAAGATGGACGGACAACATTAAAGAATGGACAGGGAAAACACTTGTGGTGACCGTGACAGATGGAATAGACTGGTACAAAGCTTGTCATGACGGCGCCCCAATGACTCCACTAGGAGTTAAGGGCGCAAGAAGAAGAAGAAGAAGAAGATGATCAAAATGGACTGAGTATTGTAAAGTAGGAAACTTGGCAACTGATTTGTGTGATGTTTATTATTAAATATACTTTTTTATTATTTCTCCAAGGAAAGTCCAACCAAGTTTTGATACATTTTGCACAATTTCTCTCTTTTTCAAACTGCTCCCTCGAGAAATAAGCCAGTGCTTAGTTTCCTATTTTGCATTCCAACCTGTGGTGAATAATTTATTGATTCTCCAAGATCCCTTTATACCGTTGGTCCTTAATGACATTTTCTTCTCACAAAGTGTAATCGTCTCTGCATTGGAGCACATTTACTAATTATACAGCAATTCTCTCAACTAATTATCTGAGAACAAGTTATCTTTTAACTTACTGCAGCCTTCCTCTGTATTGGCTGTTTCCCCAACCCTTTCCATTACGATGTCATTGCAGAAATTTAGATATGTTGTCCTTGACTCCAGATTCGAAACCATTGGGACAATTTGTGAAGAAAGCGGCTGTGTCAGCTGTGACTCTGAGTAGTTACATTTTACCCTACAGGGTGTCACAGCAGAAAGGTCAAGAGGGAGATTCGAGACAAACTGCGAACCATGCAGAAAATGATTCAAGATTCAAGGTTGTTCAATATCATTCCCAGTACACAAGTGTAAAGGAGAACAAAATAATTGTTACTCCGGATCTGATGCAGGACAAAAAAAAAGCAGAATAACATGATAAATCAAAAACAATAAATGTAAGTACTTAAGATAGCTTAAATACATTGATTGATTGTCTGTTGTACATAAGGTGATTCTAACAGGAAATGATAAAGTAGTGGCAGTGGGGTTGTTATTGTCTTGTCCATACTGCACCAACCGCCGCCACTGGGCTATAAACGTGCAGGAGCAGTGTGTGGTGAAGTGCCTTGCTCAAGGACACACACGCTGCCTCGGCTGAGACTCAAACTAACGACCTTCAGATCGCCAGCCCAGAGCCTTAACCACTTGGCCATGTTGTGGGGTTGTTATTGGGTGGAGGTGTTGATCAGTCTTACTGCTTGAGGAAAGTAACTGTTTTTAAGTCTAGTGGTCCTGGCGTGGATGCAATTTAGCATCCTCCCTGATAGGAGTGGGACAGACAGTCCACGAGCAGGATGAGTAGGATCGTTCATGATACTACAGGCATTTTTCTTGTTCCCTTCTGTATTCCTGCCCTTGACGGTGGGTAAGCTGGAACAGGTGATGTGTTGGGCAGTTTTGGCTATCCCTTGTTGAGCCTTCCTGTCTGCCACATCGCAGTTTCTGCACCATGTAGTGATGCAGTATATCAGCATGCTCTCTACTGTGCATCTGATGTATAGATGTGCCTAGTCCAGCTCTCTTCAGCCTCCTCAGAAAGTAGAGACATTGGCGAGCTTCCTTGATTGTGGAGGATGTGTTCTGAGACCGTGAGAAGTTCTGCAAGATGTGCACTCCCAGGAGTTTGTAACTGCTCACAGTTTCCACTGCTCTGCCACCGATGTAAAGATGAATGTGAGCAGTGTGAGCTTTCCTGAAGATGATAACCATCTTCTTTGCTTTGTTGGCATTGGCACCAGGCCTCGAGCTCTTCCACCTCCTCTCTGGAGGCTGTCTCATCATTGTCGGTGATCAGCCCCACCACTGTCGTGTCGTCGTCGAACTTGACAACATGATTACTCGGGTGTTTGGCCGTGCAGTCATGTGTGAGCAGAGTATAAAGAGTGGGCTCAGCACACAGCCCAGGGGAGCACCCATGCTATGGATGATGGGGAGGGCAGAGTGACTGTGCATCCTGACTGTCTGAGGTCTGTTGGTTAGGAAGTCCAACTCCCAGTTGCAGAGTGGTGTATTTAGACCGAGGAATGCCGAAATGAAAGCCAGAAACAGTATTCAGACATAAGTGTCCTTGTTTTCTAGGTGTGTCAGGGCCAGGTACATGACAGATGTATCACAGTCCATCTACAGGGGTACAACTGGCAGAGCACTCCCCCACAGCTCCAGTAACCCTAGCTTAATCCCGACCACCGAGTGTTCGGTTCTCCTTGTAACGGTGTGTGTTTCCCCAGATGCTTCATTTTCTCTCACAACCCAAAATCAGATTGCTTAGAAAAGAATTGGATCCCCTTAAGTTCTCCCAAGTTTGCAGGTGAGTGGTAGAACCTTGGGGGAGTAATGGGAATGTGCAAAGAATAAAATGGATTCATGGAGGCCTGGTGACTGGCTGACAGCATAGATGGGTCCATGTTATGTAACACCATGACTTCATTCTCTGATTTCAGCCTGAAACTAGCTTGTCTGAGCTCAAGTGCCCTGACTGCTTCATAAATAAGACAGTAAGACATAAGTGCAGAACTAAGTAATTTGGCCCGCTGAGTCTACTTCACCATTCGATCTAGTTTCCCTCTCAACTCCATTCTTCTGCCTTCTCCCTGTAACCTTTGACATCCTGGCTAATCAAAAACTTTTGAACCTCTGATTTAAATATAATGACTTGGCTTCACAGCCATCTGAGGCAATGGACCGCACTTACCAGTAAAAGATGTATGGGTTTTAATTTCATATTTTCAAAAACAAGCACAATTTTCAGACCAATAATTAGTAATAGGCATAGTTTTAAAAGAACATCGGACAGATTTTGCGAGCTGAATTCAAAATTTAAGGCTCTGAAAGTAGGTTTTTACATAGCTCAGCTCTAAATTACAGTAGCAAGTATAGCAACACCACTAGGCTCAATGTATTTTACTGGGGATCGAGACAGCAAGAAGTTGTTTTCACAACCTGAAGGCACGTTTCACATTCAGGTGGCGGCTTGCGGATGCTCTTATTTAATCACTTCTCTGCCCTCGCCCAAGTTTGCTGTACCCGTTGCATGTAAATTATGACAAGGATGATCAGCCTTACTACTATTTTGACAGCAAATGTTAAAAGGACAAATTTAAGCGTACCAGATTGGAATGCACACAGCATTCAAAATGAGGTAGGTGAATTCATGGCACAATTTGCAGTTAACATATATAATTTAATGCTATTCTGTGGCTACTGGGTGACCAAACTTGGAGCAAAGACAGTAAGTATTTATGAAAGATAGACAAACAGATAAAGGATGTGGGGTGCCTCTACTGATAATTGATGAGAAGAGAGCAGTTGTGAGAAACAGATTACGAGGGGCGATTGATAAGTTTGTGGCCTAAGGTAGAAGGAGTCCATTTTAGAAAACCTCGCACATTTATTTTCCCCTCCTACACGTACATACTTAATCCAGCGGTCGTGGAGCATACGGACCTCCGGAAAGTGTCCACAGATGGATAATTGATAAATTCATGGTTTACAGTAGAAGGAGATGAGTTATACAGCTGTCATTATGTGCACATGCAGCACAACCCTTTGAGTGATTATGCAGTAAGTTTGAAGTTAATAACTCATCGGGAGTGATTGATAAGTTTGTGGCCTAAGGTAGAAGGAGATGAGTTATTAACTTCAAACTTTCTGCATAATCACTCAAAGAGTTGACCTGCATGTGCATGTAACGAGAGCTTTAGGATCAGTTTCTTCCCCTCCGCCATCAGATTTCTGAACGGACATTGAACGCATAAACACTACCTCACTATCTTCGCAATTGCACTAACTATGTAATTTTTAAAATATATATTCATTATTGTAATTTATTGTATTTTTTATGCACCGCATTGCAAAACCATAAATTTCATGACATATTCAGAGATTATAAACGTGAGTCTGATTCTTCAATCTACATACAGACCGAACAAATCCAATCACAGAACATAGAAATGTACAGTGCATCACAGGCCCTTCAGCCGATAATGTTGTGTTAGCCATGTAACCTACACTAGAAGCTGCCTAGAATTTCCATATTGCATAGCCCTCTATTTTTCTAAGCTGCATGTACCTATCCAAGAGTCTTTTTAAAGACCCTATTATCGTATCTGCTTCCACCACCGTCGCTGGCAGTGCATTCCACGCACCCACCAGCTTTGAGTGTCCTATGGACATGGATCCCAAGGACTCTCAGATCCTCCACACTGCCAAGAGTCCTACCATTAATACTATATTCTGTCTTCAAATCAGCAATAATAAGGTAGAGGAGGAATTAATGGAACGTGAGATAGTCTTCTAGATCAAAATGATAAAGAAAAAAACTGGTGTGAAGGCAATATTGGATTTCCTTTCGTGCAGTGAAAAAAGTCTAATTAATAATTTTGTTGTAAAGGGGTATTTAGGGAAGAGTGTCTATAAAGTTGTCATCTTTTAAAATACTATAGATTTTGGAATGGTTCTCACTGCCTGGAAGGCAACAAAGCTGATTTCACTATTTAAGAAAGGAGGAGAAATGAAAGCAGGGAATTGATGATTGATGAGTTACCACTCTCAGTAGTAGAGAAAAGCTAGGATCTATAAAGCAGAATATAATAACAGAGCAAGTAACAAACTGCTGGAATTATGCAGCAGGTCAAACAACATCTGGGGAGACAAAGGGATTGTTCATTATTTTGGGTCAAAACCATGCATCATGATAGTGCATCTCTTGTGCCTCCAATATAATAATAGAATTATGAAAATAGCATCTATTTATGAAAAGGAAAACATATTTGACTCATCCATTGGAGCTCTTTGAATATATGACAAACAGATTAGTTAAGGAAATAAAGAAAGATATGAGGTCAAAAAAAACTAACATAATTCTAACAAGGGCTTGAGGAGGTGGATGTAGGGAGAATGTTTACCCTACATCCAGTCGTCACAGACTCAGAGTAAGGGTTAGGCCACTTTGGGATAGAGATGAGGAGTAATTTCTCCATTTTGTAGTTGGGTTATGAAAGTTTAAGTCATGGAATTAATTCAGTATAGAGATCTGTGACACCTGGATCCTAAAGGAATCAAGGGAAGTGAGGACAGTTCCGGAAAATAGGACTGAGGTTGAAGATCAGGCATGATCTGATGAATGGACAGCAAAGCTCAGAGAGCCAGAAGGCTTACACTTTTTTCTAATTCTATCATTCTTAAAGAACAGTATATTGTTCATGCATTTGGGAAGTGCCCTAAATTATTTCTTAGTCTTAAACTTCAAACTCTTGTGCGTTATTAAGCTCATAAATTACACAATATTTAAGTACAGCCAATGATAAGCCCTGTGTTCGTTCCAATAAAAAGATATCATACACAAATTCACTCATGTGACAATACTTAATACCAAGAATATTCATGTTTTGGTACTCTTCCTAAAAGCAGGAAGCATTTTTGACCAAATGCAGTAGGATTTTTTATTCACATCCTTGGAAGAATTGAAGATGATTTAATTTTTATTATCTAAGCAAAGCACAGAATGGAAATATCATCTGCAATGAGTGTCATGTGCCAGTATTGCAGCACAATGCATTTCCTTCCCCAGACTGAGTGGCCAATATGAACCACACCAGGAGTTTTGGTGGCACATTTAAACTCTCTGTTTAATTCATCTGCTTTAATTGTTCATTCATAGCAGAACAATGAGTCCTGCAAGAGGGCAATGCTGAAATATTCCCAAGTCCACTTTTCCCTGGAAAAACAATTTTCCTGGTAAAGTAAGGCACAAATATCAGTGCACAGAAATAGCCACAATAGCTCACAGAAACTCTCAAAGTGGACAATACAGTAACAAAACTGACATTTACCCGATATGTGGAAACTTCACAAATTTGAATTTCTACTGCCTTTAGTGATTCAAAGACTCAAAGTACATTTATTATCAAAGTATATATGCACTATACAACCCTGAGATTCATCTTCAGACAAAACAAAGAAAACCATGTCACAAGTTCAAAGAAAAAAGATCAACACCGACTCCAACGCACATTCGTGCAAATGGCAAAAGAGAACGAAAAATGTAGAATATAAAACACAAAATCAATAGAGTCCAGGAATATTTTCAGCTCAGCTCAGTTCAATCTAGCACTGCATTGTTCTATCTGCAGGCCGTCCCAATCAAAAATGACCAAAATAGCAATAAAAAAGGAGAAACAAGACACCAGAAACACATTATAACATGAACCACAGTCCTGTCCACAAACCACATCCGTTAAACCTTGCCCCCAAGACCCAGGACTCTGGCAGCAGCAAGCAAGAGGGAGACCATTTGAATGCAGGGACCTTCCTCTGGGAACAGCAGGATCAGGACAGTCGGAGTAATTACTGTGCAATCAATCAATCATTCATTGACTGGTGGCTATTAATGGAGCTGTTATTAGTAGTGCTACCGAATGACAAACACTCGTCAATAACCTGCTCAACACTGCCAAGTTTGAACTTTATCAGAACACTTGCTCAGAATGTGGACCAAAGAGCTGAGGTGAGAGTGAATTCCCCCTGGCAACAGGACATAATTTGACTCAAGGTAGCCCATCCAATGTGACTATAAAATTAAAGTCAATGGGCATTAAGAAAATAATGCACTGTTGCTTGGATCATGCTTCACCCAAGGGAAGGTGGCATGTTTGCTGTAGAGCCATCATCCCAGCCCCAAGACATTGTAACAGGAGTTCCTTAGGGAAGGGAGCTAGGCCCAATCATCTTCTTTCAATCATTACTTCAGAACCTGGAATATCCACTGAAGATTGCATAGCTCTGAGTTCAATTTGTCACCTCTAGCAAATGAAGCCCATCCTAACAACATGCAGCAATAATTAGACAACAGTAAGTCATAGGATGAGAAGAGGCAGTTAACGGTCTCTCCACCAAAGTGAACGCTAATGACCGCTTCCTACACCACAATGTCTATCCAACTACTCTTGCTTTCAATACAGTTCACTGCAAAGATGTGCACCATCAATATCCTGTGGTCAACCATTAACCAAGAGTTCCAATGGAGCAATCATAACCTCTGTGACTACAAAACCAGATTAGAGGTATCCACCAGTAAATAATTCATCCGCTGACACCTCAAGCTCTTTCCATCATCAACAAACTGCACATCAGTAATGTGATTTACTCTTCATTTAGCTGAATGTGTGCAGCTCCAAACACATTTAAGCTTAACATTATTGATGACAAAGGAGCCTGCTTGATTTTGTTTAACTACCTTAATAAACATTAAGTATCTCCCCTAGTGGCTTCATTGTGTATCAGTAACAATATATTCTGTCTTCAGTCATTCAGTTCACTCTCACAGGATCACCCAATTTTACAACTTTCACCATCAGACAGGACGACAGCGGAAGAAACACAGGAACATCATCAAATGCGGGTCCCCCTTGAAGTCAGACCACACCCTGAATGGAAAATACATCCCCAATCCATCATCACCATAACTAAATCATGGAACTCTCCCATCAACATAATTAACAGAGTACTTTCATCAGAAAGATTACAGTTTTAAAAGATAGCTCTCCACCTATCTCTCAAGTGGATTTCTGAACAGGTAACAATGTTGGCTTTGTCAGTGATGTCCACATGCCAATAAATCAATGCTTTTTAAAGCTTTAAAAGATTCTGCCAATTTATATACTATTGAGTTGCATATCTTGTTGGATCAATTAAACTATATTAGCATGTTCTGACCAATTCTTTTTGTTCTTTAAATTAATAATTGGACAAATTGTCAACAAATTGACATTATTGGTTATGATCATAAAAAAGCACACACTTTGGCAGCATTTCATTTCACATAGATATTTTTTCTATACTTTATGCATGCTTCACTTCTTTATTGTTGGTATGAGACAAGTTTCAGGACAAGACCACTTAAGTGTTAACAGTGTATGTGCTTTTAAATTGCATTTGGTGTTAAGAGTGATCTTATCAAAAAGAATGCTTTTCAACATAAAATATGCATTGTTGAATCGGGTCATTCAACCCAACTAATCTATGCATCAAAAATCATCAGTTCTGCAATCTAAGGTATACATGTGACGGATTGCTAGTCCTCCTGTAGAAAAGGTGTTGTTGGTGTAGTTTGTATCCTATAATCTGGAATCTTTGTTCAATTTTGGGCTGATACACATTTCAATTGTTTAATTTTGTGTTCTAAGACTGCATATGCAACTTCAATCTCAGATACAGCCTCAGAATAGAGGGACATCTATTTAGAACAGAGATGAGGAGGAATTCCTTTATCCAGAGGGTGGTGAATCTGTGGAATCCATTGCCACAGATGGTGGGTATGTTTAAAGCAGAGTTTGATAGGTTCTTGATTAGGAAGGAGAAGGCAGGAGATCGGTGAAAGGTTATGGGTCGATGCCAGGAGAAAGGTGTTGAGAGACAGTCATGATGGTATGGTACAGCAGACTCGATGGGCTGAATGGCCTAATTCTGCTCTGATGGCTTATGGTCTTATGGACAAGGAAGAGGAGGATGAGGAAGAGTAGATATTGCACTAGTATAATATCAGGTCTCCTAAGTGCATACCCTGGTAGCTTATAAGTTTTGCAGTGACACAGAATTATATCTGATATAAGTGCATGTGGATTTTAAACAGATGTATCCTTCTTGTAGCGCCTGATGGAGCACGGATTAATGGACTAATCATTGATGACTCAAAATTATTTACAAAGTCACTACATTCTGTGCTAGCTTGGAATACCTCATGTTCCAATTTCAAATGATTTATCATTTAGTCCTCACTTGCTGTGCTCCAAATGGACCACAATGTTGTCAAAGGGTTTGGAAGCTTGCATGCCTCAGTGATCCAGAGAGTCAGGGCTCTTGGTAGGGTCACCCAAGTCAAACAGGTCAAGGGGTAGAGGTCAGACTTAGAGTGGTCCACCAGTCCTCCAGGTTCAGAGGTTCAGCTTAGGGCAAACAACCCTAAGTGGTCAAACAAAGCTGCTACGGAAACAGCAATGAAGAATCCTTCTACAACTGAGTGTGATGGTGTTCCTGAGTCTCCGCCCGGAACCTGCATAACTGACAGTAGTGAAAACCAAACTTCTGACACGATGAAAGAAGCCCTGAACACTGACAGAGGTGGAGGAAATTCATTGTTGCCCTAAACGCCAGCAATGTAACAGACAATGCTGTTCTTCCTGTGCAGCATGAGTGCAGTCTTAAAGTGCAAGGCAATGGTCTGTAATCCTCCACACTAGATTCATCAATTTCAATATTAAAGGTGGTATTGACTAGTCAGGTGAGAGACAGAGTGAAGGCAAGCAACATGCAGAGGACCAGGAGATCAAACCAGGCTTGGTGTAAAATGTAGAACATCCATGCTGGTACACAAAATGTAGGACATCTTATCATTATCTATGAAGCCTTGTTATTAGCTGAAATAGCATTAGCAAGGTCCCAAGATCAACAAAAGCTACTGTAAATTCTTAGTAAGAAATACTTTTTAGGCAATGCTGAGAGACCTGATAAGTTGGTTTTTACTTCAAAGCTTACATTTTCATAGATTACAGGATATCAATGATCACAGACATTTCCATTTCTGTACATGTAGACTTTACTGACACTAACAAGTAGTATTATTTGTTTTTTTAAATGTGTTTCATGAAAGACAGATTGTACCTATGGCATTTTTCCCTGAATTGGAAATCTACTTGGTATTTTTTAAAGTTATGGACAGATTCACTGTTTTTTTTTTCAGAAATTACATTTCTTACATAAAGAAACTAAAATAAAAAGCAAAAGCCGCATTTATTTATGAATCTGCCAAAATCATTAGTAATAACAAGTATTCTCTATAATTTTTGGTTTGTACAGCAAACCAAATAGTAGAAATATCAGAAGAACATGGAACATTTATAACCAAATATTGCACAGTTAATGCTTGTCTGCAATAAATGGGTTGTGAGTGGGATGGCAGTAATTTACAGAAACACATAATCATGGAATTGCAACTGAAAAGGAAACCATTTTATCTACTGACAAATAAAAGAAATCTAGACAGTCCCACTTCACTGCTCGCTCTCTGTAGCCTTGCAGATTCTGGGATTTATCCAGCTTCCAGCTGGATATCAATTCATTCAAATTGTCTAGTAACATCAGCTTAAGACTTTACAATAACCTTACATCCAACTGGTTACAATTCATATTTACTCTTCTAAAAATTCTATACAGTTTTCTTTTGGTATCATACACTGAGATTAGTAGCCAGAATGAACTGACATAAGACCATAATATTTAGGAGCAGAATTAGGCCATTCAGCCCATCGAGTCTACTCCAACATTGCATCATGGCTGATCCCAGATGCCTTCTCACCATATCCTTTGATGCCCTGACTGATCAAGAAACTATCAACTTCCACATAAACATACCCATGGACTTGGCCTCCACTGCAATCTGTGATAGGGCATGCCACAGATCCACTACTCTTTGGCAAAAGAAAAATCCTCCTTCCCTCTGTTCTAAAAGGGCGCCCCTCAATTCTGAGCATGTGACCTCTAGTTCTGGATACCCCTACCACAGGAAACATCCTCTCTACATCCACCATATCTAGTTCTTTCAGCACTTGGTAGGTTTCAATGAGATCCCCACACATTCTTCTAAATTCCAGTGAGTATAGGCCCAGAGCTGCCAAATACTCATCATATATTTACCCCTTCATTCCCAAAATCATCCTCATGAACCTCCTCTGGACTCTCCAATAACAACATGTCCTTTCTGAGATATGGAGCTCAAAACTGATGACAATACTGTGTGCAGCCTGACTAGTTCTTATAAAACCTCAGCATTAGTTCCTTGCTTTTATATTCTATTCCCCTAAAATAAATGCCAACATTGTATTTGTCTTCTTTACCACAGACTCAATCTGTAAACCTTCTGGGAGTCTTGCATGAGGAGTCCCAAGTTCCTCTGCACCTCTGATGTTTGAACCTTCTCCCCATTTAGATAATAGTCAGCACTATTGTTCCTTTTTACCAAAATGCATTATCATACATTTCGCAACACTGTATTCCATCTGCCACTCTCTTGCCCGTTTTTTCAACTTGTCTAAGTCCTGCTGCAATCGCATTGCTTCCTCAGCACAACCTACCCCACCACCTGTCTTCGTATCAACTGCAAACTTTGCCATAAAGCCAACAATTCCACTATCCGAATCATTGACAAACAATGTGAAAAGCAGCAGTCCCAATACTGACCCCTGCGGAACACCACTAGACACTGGTAGCCAACCAGAAAAGGCCCCCTTTATTCCCACTTGCTGCCTCCTGTCAGCCATGCCAGTACATTTCCTGTAACACCATAGGGTTTTATCTTGTTAAGAAGCCTCATGTGAGGCACCTTCTGACAATCCAAGTAAATGACATCCACTACCTCTCCTTTGTCCACCCTGCTTGTTGCTTCCTTGAAGAACTTTAACAGATTTGTCAGGCAAGATTTCCCTGTACAGAAACCATGCTGACTTGACTTATTTTATTATTAGTCTCCAAGTAACCCAAAACCTCATCCTTACTAATGGACTCCAACGCTTTCCCAGCCACTGCAGTCAGGCTAACTGGACTATAGTTTCTTTTTGTTTTCCCTTCCTCCCTTCTTAAAGAGTGGAGTGAGGTTTGCATACTGCTGGTGAGAAGGTTATGTGAGTGTTAGTGAAATGAGGCCTGAAGGTAAAGCGCTAAGAATTTGCAATTAGGACGTAATTTTTTTTTAATTTAAAAAATACTTTAAAGAATCCTGTAA
Source organism: Hypanus sabinus (assembly GCF_030144855.1). Classification (NCBI taxonomy): domain Eukaryota; kingdom Metazoa; phylum Chordata; class Chondrichthyes; order Myliobatiformes; family Dasyatidae; genus Hypanus; species Hypanus sabinus. The sequence continues at coordinate 177,253,178 of NC_082707.1, forward strand.
TTATCATATAAACTAAAGACAGCGTCATCACAGTGACAGTATATAGAGCAAGGGTTCCCAACCTGGAGTCCACCGACCACTTGGTTATTGATAGGAGTCCATGGCATAAAAAAGGTTGGGAACCCCTGATTTCAAGCCCTATCTGCTAGAACAATGACTGGCTGTGTTAGCACAAGTGGTCAGTCACAGCGATCGTGAGCCAACTTGGTGAAGGATTATGAAGAAACCTATATAAAGGGAGTGGGTAAGAGTAGAAGAGTGAGATAGTGAGGTTGTTCTACTTTACCTTAGTCAGGAGCTATCATTGACAGACTCAGTGTCCGCTCAAAACAGAGATGAGGAAGAACTTATTTAGCCAGAGGATGATGGACGTATGAAATTATTTATTATTTATTGAGATAAAGCTCAGAATAGTCTGTTCTGGACCTTCCAACCCTGTTGCCCAGCCTCTCCCTATTTAACCCTAGCCTAATCACTGGACATTTCACAATGACCAATTAACCTACCAACCATTACTTCTTTGGACAATGGGAGGAAACCAGAGCACCCAGAGGAAACCCATGTGGTCATAGGGAGAACATACAAACTCCTTACAAACAGCATCAGGAATTGAACCTGGGTCCCATTGTGCTAATTCACTGCCACAGATGCCTGTGGAGGCCAAGTTATTGGGTATGCACACAGTGGCCACTTTGGTCCTGTAGCCCATACACTTCAAGGTTCAACATGTTGTGCATTCAGAGATGCTCTTCTGCACACCACTGTTGTAATGCATGGTTATTTGAGTTACTGTCACCTTCCTGTCTGCTTGAACCAGTGTGACTACTCTTTGACCTTTTTCGTTAACAAGGCAATCTTGCCCCCACACAGCTGCTGCTTACACTATTTCTATCACACCATTCTCTGTAAATGTTAGAGACTGTTATGTGCAAAAATCCCAGGAGTTCAGCAGTTTCTGAGATAATCAAATCACCCTGCCTGGCACCAACAATCATTCCACAGTCCAAGCCACTTAGATCACAAATCTTCCCCATTCTAATGTTTGGCTTGAACAACAACTGAACCTCGTAACCACGTCCACATGCTCTTATGCATTGAGTTACTGTCACATGATTGCTGATTAGATATTTGTACTCACAAACAGGTGTACAGGTGTACCTAATAAGACAGTATATTTAAAGCAGGGGTTAATAGGTTCTTGATTAGTCAAGCTGTCAAAAGTTACGGGCAGAAGGCAAGACAATGGGGTTGAGAGGGAAAATTATTCAGCCATTGTAGAATGGTGGAGCAGACTCAATGGGCCAAATGTGTGGTAGAAATGAGTTCTGATTCACCTCTGAAATAATTCTGCTCTTCTGTATTTATGGTTTCATGGTATATAATATCACATGCTACATTGCTGATGGTGCTCTGATTTATTGTGACATAATGATGTGAATTCTTCCAAAAAATTATTAATAAATATACGCAAACACACAAAACACGGAAGGTTAAAATTTGAATCACATCCGAGCAGGTGCATTGAAACAATATTGAGCCAGAAGGTCCACAACAGATTTGTGTAAATTCACACAGTGGTGTTACTGTATCTGCACGTTATCCAGACAGAGCAACCTCTGCTTGGTGGACTATGGAACCTACTGAGAAAGTCATTGAGAGGATCACACGAGGATTGAGAGGGGAGTGAGATCTGGGCTGGGGGGAAGCAGGCCTGTGTTGACGGTGGTGGGGTGGGATCAAATAGAGCCATTGGGGACAAATCACGGGAAGGTGATTTTGTGGTGGTAAGAAGGAGAAGAAGGAAATACTGACTCTGTAACAGCAGTCAACGAGAATACCACTGAGAGGAAAACCAACCTGGTAGAAAATGGGTGCCTCTGACTGCACGAGAGCAAGCCAACCAAAGCAATATTTCCTACAATTAATGGCAAAGTAACCTTTGGTTCAAGAGACACTTTCGCGTGGCAAACTCAGTCTTGTTCATGGATTCCTTTTGACATAAAAACCTTGTACAACTAATGTCAAAGTATCTGTCGTTGGCTGTTTGTTGTTACAAAGCATGCCTAGTTACGTCAATGAAAATGCATCATATGTATGATAAAACAGGAAGATAGGTAGATATACAGTATGTACACCACCATTACACTAAATGTTCCATTGCAAGATGCACAAAACTAACATATTGGATGGTAAAAAATTTGAGGTCATATTCTCCTCTGAAATAATTATGTTTGAAGTAAAGGTACAGTAGAACCATTAAACCATAAGATATATGAGCAGAATTAGGCTATTTGGCCCATCAAGTCTGATCATGGCTGATCTGTTTTTCCTCTCAGCCCTGATCTCCTGCCTTCTCCCCGTATCCCCTCCTGCCCTGACAAATCAAGAATCTATCAACCTCTGCCCTTAAATATACCCAGTGACTTGGCCTCCACAGCCACCTGTGGCAATGAATTCCACAAATTCACTACTCTCTGGCTAAAGAAATTGCTCTCATTTCCATTCTAAATGAATGTCCCTCTATTATGAGGCTGTGTTCTCTGGTCTTAGACTCACCCACCATATGAAACATCCTCTCCACTTCCAGTCTATCTAGGCCTTTCAACATTCAATAGGTTTCACTGCAATGCCCCCTCAATTTTCTGAATTCCTGTGAGTAGAGACCCAGTGACCCAGAGCTATCAAGCACTTCTCATACGATAAACCTATCAATTATGGAATCATTTTCAGCATATGACCTTTGAACCCCTCCAATGTCAGCACATACTTTCTTAGATAAGGGGCCCAAAACTGCTCATAGTACTCCAAGTGCGGCCTCACCAGTTCTATATAAAGCCTCAACATTACATCCTTGCTTTTATATTCATATATACAGTACATATATATGCACACATTGGTTCTATAGGCAATATAGTGCTTTCTCGACTCATACATATTAAGGGGTGGTTTATGTGCTATACCAGCTCAATAGCTCTAGTGAAAAATTGGAACCATATCTGCAAGTGGTCTCAATAAATATTTTGACAAATGCTAGTTCCCAACTGCTCACGTCAGAGTTGAACTTTGAAACCCCTTCAGCTTATGGAAGGTAAAACAAAGGGAGTGGATGAACAATATGTTGGAAAAATAAAGTCTAAGTATAACATGAGCATGTGGATGATTATATGAATGAGGCAGAACGTAACTACATGACGTTGTAAAGGCAGAAATATGAAGCCTTTGAAGTGGCAGGGATGAGTAGCTCAAAGATAAAAGAGTTCAGGTAATTTGCCAAAGTTACAAACTGTTTGATTTACTTTCAAACAGCTATCAGGAAAAGGAAATGAATCAAAGACCAGAAATGCAGAAATTGTGGCAGAAATCAATAATCATTGATAATGTGAATTTCCTTCCTAATTCACATCCTTTTGATTTAACCATGCTATAAAAGTACCTCATTTTCCTTCAATTCCAGCAGCTGAGGTGTGCCAACATGCTTAGAGATCGTGGTTTCAATCTTCTTGCTGAAGGAAACTTCTGTTCAGCTAGTATGTCTAACATAAGGCCTCAGTTTAAATACTTTGATGAAGAATGTGATGCTAGCCATCTTTATGAACTTCAAAAGTAGATCTTTGACAATTAACTGGTGGAAATAACTTTCAGTCTATGGCTTGGATCCAATTTGATTTCCATCAGTAAAGAGAAGCCAGCAATTAAAAATCAAGCTCATTATCTCCAATGTAAATAGTGCCTAAAAATAAGCACAAATCAATACTAAATTAACATAAATTACTTTGTTGGCAGGACGAAATAAAGAGTTTGTTCTTCAAACAATTAGCTTCAAATTTTCTACCTCTCGGATATAATTTGTGCATTTACCAAGTTGTAAAAATACAAAGAAAGCCCTAGATGTTATAGCATCCTCTTCCATGAAATGTTCTTTCACTCAAAAGCCACTAATTCCAACAGTGCATGAAACAACAAACTGAACAATATTTAATGGGACAATAACTCAGGTAGTTTAGTTGCTGCATCACACTCCAGCCAACAGGAATTCTATCCTGACCTCCATAGCATCTGTATTGACCTATGTTTTCCATGTGACAGCTTGGGATTCTTTCAGGTGCTCTAGTTTCCTCCTAAACTTGCATGGGTTGGTAGTTTAATAGGCACCTATAAATTGCCTCTCCTACAAGAGTATCACAACTTAGTCATGGTTTGGAGGCTTGCATGCTTCAATGGCCCAGAGAGCTCTGTTGGCTGGATTGACGACTTTATGCTTTGGCTTTTGGTAGGGTCACTCATGCCAAACAGGTCAAAGGGTAGAGGCCATGACTAAGAGCGGTCCCCCAGTTTTTCTAGTTCTGGAATACAGCTCAGGGCTAACAACCCTGACTGATAAAACAAAATCATTACAGAAACCGCATTCTACATCTGAGTGTGAAAGTATTCCCGAGTCTCCACCTGAGGCAGTAGTGAAAATCGAAGAAGAAGCTACTGACATGATGAAGGAAGCCCTGACACCACCAGAGATGGAGGACTTTTGTTGTCCAGTGGTGTAACGGGCAGTAAGTAAGTAATAGATTGCCCGGTGGTAGAAACAGGGGACTATTGATAGGAAAGTGAGGAGAATAAATTAAAGTCCTGATAAAGGACATCAAACTGAAACTTCACCTGTTTATTCCACATCATAGATGCTGCCTGACCTGTTAAGTTCCTTCAGCATTTTGTATGTGTTGCTCTTGATTTCCAGCACCTGCAGAAACTTTTGTGTTTAGAATAAATGAATGGTTGGTTGAGGCTTATTCTGGACCCAAAAAGCTTAAAAAGCTTGTTCCTGTGTTTATGATTCAATCACGCTGTAAAACCACTAACTTGATTTTCTGTCCCTTTGTAAGTGCAACGATTTGTGTAAAAATTGTGTAGTCTAGTTTTATGCCCCATAACTGAAGCTTAACTTCTATAAAACTGTACAAGAATGTTCATATTTAAACCAGTCACAGTAGAACTGCAGATTAATGATCAGAGTAGAACATAACATGGACCAGATCAGCTATTTCCTTCCTCTTCCAAAGAGTAAAAACAGTCTAAATGACATTGTTTTCATAAAAGAGCATAATGCTAAACTTGATGAAAAGTTCAGAACTTTATTTGATTTGGTTATTGAACAATCATGTACATGTATGAATTACAGCTTGGCCACGGCTTCGCAATTCAACTGAAGTATTACATATTTAGGGCTTATGATGATTTTACATTAAACTCGTAGTCTCTCATCAGATTCTATCATGACCAAATAGTTGGCTAGATATTGAAAAGTTTACCTCATATAATATTGCTATCTATAACATCTATTGGCAAAGTATCTATAAGTTGCTTACCATTGGCTCCTTAATAAAACTCTTCATTGATTTTCAAAAAATATAGCTCACTGTTAATAGGGAGTAAATCCAAATTAGTTTCCTTTTTATACGCTATAAAAAGTTTTATTATCAGCTAAGTAAAGCAGTCCAACTGCCTCAGACATGTTTTTCTTAATATATTCTATTACTGATTTTTTTGCAGTTTTAATTCTGATGAGCAAAGTGTTTGGCTGATAGATACAAAAATTCCTGTTTAGTCCAATACCAGAAAACAGACAGCCAATACCTTACAACCTTTGATCATTGATTTCTTTTTTAAATTGATATATCATCATTATGAAGAGGCAATATTTTTCCACAAAGCTAACTGGTAATTTGAAGAGGGAAAAGAAAATCCAAACATTGCAATCACTGGCATCTTGATAACCAGATACTATTGCACTGTAGTGGCTTGAGAGACCACAGATCTGGAGCAGGGGGGAAAAAAAAACAAAAGGAAGGTGTCAAAGGTTACGGGGAGAAGACAGGAGAATGGGGTTGAGTGGGATAATAAATCAGCCACGATGGAATGGCAGAGCAGACTTGAGGGGCTGAATGGCCTAACTCTGCTTCAATGTCTTATGGTCTTCTTACGAAGCTGCTGAAAACCTGGTGGATCAGGTAACATTAGGAGACAGAGGGATGGTCGATTTTGAGGTTGAGATTGTACATTAGGGTTGCATGAGTGGAGAGAGCCAGTTCAAAGAGACGGGAGTGAAGGGTGAGGCAAGGTGTGATAGATGGAACCAGGTGTGGTGAACTATGTGCCTGTCTGGACACGCCCCCTGCTGACTGCTCCTGTGGCTCCTCCCACAGGCCCCTGTATAAAGGCGATCTGAGGCCTGACGCTCGGCCTCAGTCTCCAGGACATAGTATGATGGACACTCACTCCTGGTTCCTTCTTCCAGTCAATAAAAGCCAATATCTCGCCTTACATCTCAGTGTGAGTTATTGATGGTGCATCACCAGGTGAGGAGGGAATGGAGTGATGAATTTGGGAGACAGTAGCCGTGGGTGATAAGGAGAGGAAAAATAAAGAAAGCGGCAGGTAGAGGCAGATGGGAGAGACAGGAGGTAGAGATAGATTTGGGAACATGGACTTGCAATGTGTTTGAATCTCTTGGTTTTTATTTGTAAGTGACATCTCATCACAAAATTGAAATCAAAAGCAGTAGAGATTAAACATACTCTGGTTATTCAAAATCCAACATTTTGATCTTATGAAATTAAGGTCTTGTTGATGTTAATTGTTGTCTTGCTTATTATTTGATAATTAGTATTGGGACACAGCCTATATTTTTTTTACCATTAGAACAAGCAGGTCAGCTCAAGTGCAGTTTCCAGACTAGTATAATAGAAAATATGTCTGACCTTCCTCCACTGAACTGTCCATCAGAAAAGTTTGAATATATATATTCTTTAATGTGGATTAAGCTGTTCAAAATTCTCAGCTGATTCACTGGAACTCTTCAGGGTGGGAAACAGACTGCATTACAATTTTACATTACAATTCATGAGGGCTTGTAACATTGGCGTATGTGCCCAACAATCCGTTATTTAACTCTAAATACTAACTCCCACTCTAAATATACAGTGACACACACACAATGCTGGAGGAGCTCAGCAGACCATCTATGGAAAAGAGTAAACAGTCGACGTTTTGGGCCGAGAAGCTTCATAAGGTCTAAAATATACAGTATATGTTTTACCTAATGAGTCTCTATACACATCTGTAATATGACTGGACAGACTCATTAGAAACCTCTGTGGTTTTCTATTTGGCTCAAGTCATTTGTAAGACCAGAGAGAATTGAAACTACTTGCCGAAATTGTTTCATTTCTCTGTATAGATGAGCATATTAGATTTTGAACCGGCACCTGTGTCATATCATTGATTTTTATAGTGATGCAAAAGAAACTTCCCTAAGGTTTTTTTATATTGGTATAACCAGCCTGGATCTCTAATCAAAGATGCATGAGATTCTTTAAGAATTCTGCAAGAATGTGCTAACATAAATAGAAATGTCATGTTCAATGTTTCCTTCACGTACTCACTTTCTCCTGCTTAAAAAAAACACTAGCACCAGATAGAAACTGCACACCAGCAGAATTATATTCATAACTTACTTTCTTTAAACCAAGGTATTGTTGTATATCAGCTAAACAGCAAATGTTTTCATTTTTCCAATGTGATTTTGTAGCAAATTAATTATCTAGTTTTCATCACAAAAATAGATTAACTGCTGTTTATAAACCCTCATTCAACTAGATTTGCAAAGAGCATTGAATATCATCATTTAGTCGCATGAAAATCAATTGAATCATTAATACAGAATTGAATGGATTATAAAATTTAAAAATACACTTATTAAATAAAAGTGTACAAAAAATGTTTGTTTTTATTGTGAATTCAGCATTTAGACTGCATCATAACCTATCTGTAACATTGGTGCTTGGCAAATCACAAGAGGAAGATGTCTAGATCCAATTCAATACATCAAGACTCAAATCTAGATTCCAACTGCAACTCCCCTATATAATTAAAAGTCTATCCACTTTAATGGCAACCTTTTAGCAGATCTGATCTAAGAAATTAATTAAGTTACAGATTTCAGCATGTATATATAAACTAAAACATAATTTGTTGAAATTGTAATTATTCAACTTGGAAAGCATTGGAGTATTTAATAAGGATGCTTCATAAAAATTCTGAAAGTGACAAAGTAGCAAATATACATGTCTATTTGGACCTGACAATGAAGCTTGGGGTAAACATAGCAGGTTTAGGGAAGGAATCTGCTGGCTGGGCTTAAGTGAGACATCAAGTCCAAATTAACGTGGATGATTTGTAACAGTCTTCTGCATTTTCCTAACAAACCATTCATCTGTTTCTTATGATAGCTGGAGATAGGCAATAAATACTAACTTCATTTGCAATCCACTTAATATAATAATTAGAACTGAAGGAAGTAAACTTACTAAAATTGAAGTTGATAAATTGACTTCATCAATGTTGTACTGAATAAAAAAGCAAAACAAAAGTACACATACTGCAAATTAGAATCAGAAACAATTACTTTGCAAGCCAGGCAGCATAAATGAAGAAGATGACTGGGTTAATGTTTCATGACATTGAGGGAAAAATAGAAAATAAGCTTGTTTCAATTTGCAGAGAAGGAGAAGGGCAACTAAATAAAGGAGATGCCTGTGTCAGGAGAGAATGAATGACACAAGTGAAGAGAAAGTGGTGACAGCTTGTTTATTGCAGCTGAGGAAATATTTGAGGAGGGAAGTAATAGTGAAGTAGATAGCAGAAAACAATGTTAGGACTGTGAATGCATTTGCTGGGAATCTGAAATAACAGAGAATACTGGCAAACTCCAGTTGCTCGGGTAATAGTTTTGTTACAGACTGGAAAGGCTGGTTATCTGAAATTGCTAAATTTGATGTTGAATTCTGAGGGCTGAAACATACTGTGCCAATTCAGAAGGTAAGATGTTCTTCTTCATTTTTATTTTGGACTTTATTGTAACAGGCCAAGGACAACATCTTCAGAGTGGAAGAGGACAGGAAATTAAAGTGACAGACTACTGCAAACTCAGGATCTCCCTTGCAGAATGAAGAAAGGTGCTCTACAAGGTATCATCCAATCGGCATTTGATGTCTCCAAAGTAGAGGAGACCACTTCATGAATATCAAATGCATTACACTAAATTAGAAGAAATACAAGTCATTCACTACTTCACCTGGAAGGAACTTTTGGGGCCCTAGATGGTGGAAAGATAAATAGTTTTAAAAATTACTTGAAGTGTAGATGTTGCCTCTCCTGCTGTTTATGGGATAGTGGCATGTGAAGAGGCTTTGGTGCTGATTAGAATCATACCAAGTGAATCACAGAGAGTATGATTCTGTCAGAATGCTAAATGGGAAGAGGAAGTGAGTATTGGCAGGACCGTGGTGAAAGTGGAAGAAATTTCTGTGGTAAATAATACTCGGCGGGAGTACAAAAACGGACGGAATCCCAGACGCTGCCATTCAGCTGTTTATTTATGCAACAGATTTTCCCCCAAGCCATTGGACTACCAACCTACTGCCCTCTGCTGTGCCTATTGTCTTGTTTATTATTTATTGTAATGCCTGCACTGTTCTGTGTACTTTATGCAGTCCTGGGTAGGTCTGTAGTCTAGTGTAGTTTTTGTGTTGGTTTACATAGTTCAGTGTAGTTTTTGTATGGTACATATAGCACTATGGTCCTGAAAAACATTGTCTCATTTTTACTGTGTATTGTACCAGCAGTATGGTCGAAATGACAATAATAAGTGACTTGACTTGACTTGTTATTGTTCAAAAAGAAGACCTACGGGGTGAAGGACTGGACAAATGGAAACCTGTTCTTCTTCTGGAAGGGGGAGAAAGGTTGAGAACAGAGGAAGTAAAGCAGAGATGCAGTTAAGAATCTTACCAAGAATGGTAGGAGTGAGGATGGATCTATTGTTAAAGATGAAAAAAGGGAGTCATATCAAAGTTCAAAGTAAATTTATTATCAAAGTACATATTTGTCACTGCATATAACCCCAAGATTCATTTTCTTTTGGGCATGCTCAACTAATCCAAGAACCATTATAAAATCAATGAAAGACTGCACCCAACAGGGCAGACAAACAACCAGCGGTCAAAAGACAACAAACTGCAAATACAAAAAAAAAGAAATAATAAGAAATAAATATTGAGAACATGAGACAAAGTCTCTTTGAAAGTGAACAGTTCAGTGATGTGACAAGTGAAGATTAGCTAAGATATCCCCACTGGTTCAAGAGCCTGATGGATGAGGGGTAATAAGTAGTCCTGAACCTGGTGGTGTGAATCTTGAGGCTCCTGTACCTTCTTCCTGATGGCGGCAGTGAGAAGAGAGCATGGTGAGGGACTTTGACGACGGATGCTGCTTTCCTATGACAGGGCTCTGTGTAGATGTGCTCAGTGGATGGGAGCATTCTGCCCAAAATCCACTACTTTTTGTAGGATTTTCCTGTCAAAGGCATTGGTGTTTCTGTTCCAGGATATGTGAAGTACTGACATGAAAATACCATCTAAAGAGCTGGAAAAAAACTAGAAAATAGAATGGAGTTCTCAAGGGAAATAATTTGCACAAAAAGAAGAACTGGAACATTCCTTTCTTGATATATTTTGTTAGACAATGAAAATAATTGCTTATCTAAAACTTAAATTTGCCTAACAAAAAGGGAATTTCTATTAGCAACAAGCTTATAGGCCATTCATTTCCTGATCCAAGTTCCATTAGGTTTTGTCTGCTCTGCATTAAAACATCTGTGATCTACCTGTGATTTCTTAACTAACCAAAGTTTTTGGATCACATTCTTGATTTGTTTGAACCAACACCCTTAGCTATTTGGGAAGGCCTTATCAAATTTCCAATAAAACGTATGAAAACATATGTCCAAGTTCTACTCATAAATTGGTCAGACTCTGATTTCAAGATTTCTCAAATTGTTTCATCCAACAAATGAGACATTTCACTGTTTCTTTGCTGTGAAATCCACTGCATGTTCCAAACAGCTTCTAAGATTCTGAACACTAAGGAATGACAGACAGGTTCATAAAAGATATTCTTCCCATTTAATCTGAAACTCATTCTCTTAATCAGTGCTGCACTGCGTTGAAGACTAGGAAACCTGTAACCATAGGAACAGATTCCGCAACCTATGGACTCATTTTCAAGGTCTCTACAGTTCACGTTCTCAGTATTGTTTATTTACTTTTTTTTGTATTTGCATAGTTTGTCTTCTTTTGCACATTGGTTATATGTGTAGTTTTTCATTCATTTGACGGTATTTCTTTGTTTGTGAATGCCTGCAAGAAAATGAACCTCAGGGTAGTATATGGTGACATATACATACCTTGATAATAAATTTAATTTTAATTTTGAACATTGATCCCTTCTCTAGTGCTTGAAATTGTACTCAGAAGTCCAGGAGAAGTACAGCCAGGAACCTATTACCTCATTTTGTTAATCAGTTTCAATTTAAATTCAACATACAAATCAAATTGAAATAATCAGATGTTAAAATAAAATTCCAATTTCTGTCAAGAGCCTCAAATGACTTCACATACTGCCATTTTATCTTCTTGTATAAACTCCCTTTCAACAGGCAAAAACTGGTCACGTACCAATAACTGGCAATAGAAACAAAATCGTCACTTTTTATAAAATAGCACATGTAACTTTTTTTGAAGTTTTATATAGATGTGCTACTTTTACTTATGCTTTGGTGAATTGACAAAATTTTAGACATTATGACATATGGAAGATAGTTTCACTGCATTGCATTATTTCAATTTTTTACTCTTTCTGTTAGTAAAACAAACACGAGTAACTAGAAGAGCAGACAAATCTGAAGGGAGTCAATAGAACAGGGTGGCATTACTGTAAAGATGGGTGCTTCATCATCAGCGTGGACCCAGCCACAGTACCCACTTTTTTTTATAAACTTATATTTCTCCCATCGAGGCACAAATAGTTTATGACTTACTTGCAGGAAATGATATGTGTAGATTGCCTCTCTCCCACTAAAGTGCTTTCCAGAAACAGAAAACTTACTCAAAACAAGATGCAACAGGTTTCAAGTATATTTATGGTAAAAGAATATTTCTGATAAATACAGGCACGGGTCTCACGACCACCCCCTCTGAGGTATTTCAGTATATACAAAAAATTAGAGTTGCCAGCACTATTGATATCCTACAAGTTAATTACATTAATTACACACACACACACACACACACACACACACACACACACACACACACACACACACACACACACACACACACACACACACACATGCACATACACACTCTCTGATGCATCTATCTTTGCACATATCTCCCTATCCTATGCGACCATCTTCCACTGACATACTCTGTCAAACAGTCACACAATAGAGATCATTTGTGAAGTGGCCCTTTCATTTCAAGCCTCCCCAGTCCAAGCACTCTTATCTTTTGTTCAGTATTAAATTGCTCTGACATCTTCTACGTTAAATGCTTCCCCTTAGAAGGGGAAGCTGTTTTGTACCTAGATTGACTGTCCTTCCTTTCAGCGATTGGGCCGAGGTTGCTCATTTCCGAACTATGTTTTTATCCAGTCCAAAGATTTCACTGTTGATAATTGTTCCTTACATTTTCCAACTAGATGGTGGAAAGTTTATGTAAATACATTCCAGTGCTTTAAGTAGCATAACAAAGCAGTAATTAGTGAAATAGCAGAATTACTGAATAATTACCTTTTTTCTGTGTTTACTAACAGGTATAAAAGAATGGATGTTACAATAAAAGAATCTTTTTTTTAAAAAACTATGACATTTAAGATAAATTAGTCAAGTTTGGAGAAGATGAAGCCTTGGGTCTGGATGGAATTCATTTGTGCAATTTTAAACAATGAGGGGAAGAGATACCAGAGGCATAATTACAGATATGAAAATTCAACAGAAAAGGGAATTGTACCGGTGGCTGGCACACAGCTAATGAATTCCTGATTTTAAAAAAAACCATGAAACCGTACAGCAGGAAGGAGGCCACTCAGCCCATCATGACTGAAGTAGCTCTTTGAACACCTCATTAATTCATCCCAGTTCCCTGCACTTCCTCTCAACTCATGCAATATTTTCTGCTAGGTGTTTAAACAACTTCTGTGTAATTCCCTTTCAAAAGTCATTATTGAAATACTTCTAAAAACATTTAGGCAATTGATTTAGATCATAACATCTGGCTACATAATTATCTTTTATCAGCTTGTAGCTTTTGGTTCTCATACTTACAAAGCTCAAATTTCTGATGCCTCTCTATATAATTAAGCCTTTCATCTACACTCTCCCTTAAGCCTTGACATCCCTCTTAAATCCACTGTCTAGAATAAAACTCAATATTTCAGCAGGCTGTAAGTGAGTGCTTCATAAAGGTTTAGTGTGCCTTCCCTTTGAACTTTCTTTTCCTTTTAACAAAGTTCATAGTTCTTATAATCCCTTCGTAATTTGTCTTGCTAATCTCATCTGCTTTTATACATCTCTGGGCTCCTCTACATTCTTTATTAATTTATGTTCTCATTTCTTGAACAAAATGGCGCACTTCATGCTTCTTTCCGTAAAATTTCAACACTATGTCTGCCCATCCCACCATTTTGTTTCCATCCTCCGCAAGCTATTTTCAATCTCCAACTTTATTTATTACAAATCTAAGGCCCATGTCACCTGAAAATTTTACGATTATGCTGTCCACAATCAAATCCAGATCCTTATGTTCCCAAAAACGACATCCAGATTCATCAACCAAATATTTTTTTCCCAGGTAAAAAAACAATAATTTACCATTCCGGACCCACTTCTCCCTACCTCCTAACATACTCCCCTCTATTACTTAGCCTGTTTCATCGACTCTCTTCTCCTTTTAGACCTACTTCCACCCCTCACTTACCCAGTTCCCTCTCCCCCCTGAATCATTGTCCTCTACCTTCTGAACTGCCCTTCCCCTCCTGATTCAATCCTATCTCTAATTCCCTACCCACCCCTCAGTATCTATTGCCTAACTCTTGCTATTTTATGGCCAAATCCTCTCTACCCTCTAACTGCCCCCTGCCAAACTCTTCTCTGCCTCCTGACCAATGTTCCCTCTAATTTTTTTTTACAGCTGCGATGGCCAGGCATTGCTCTAAGCAGGAGATCTTTACCTGGCCTAAAAACTGCACAGCACTTTAATTTTTTTTGTAATAAGCATACTATGAATATTTAGAATGAAAATTGAAAAATCACATTTTTTTAATTTTATTTATTAATTGAAGGGTATAATGAAATACAGTACAGCCAAGAAAATCTTTCATGATTCATAAGCCTTTTCTCATCTTTCTTCATTACAAATCCATCGTCTATAAACACTGTCCAGATTAAATTCACATTCAGATGAAAGTCACGTCTTGATCCTCATTAGATCATCCAAATGTTCCACTTCTAAGTCTGTTTCTCAATTTACATATGATGAAATTCATAAAACTGAATCCACGTTCACAGTCAGCACTAGAAGCTTGAAATGTTCAAAAGATGTCATGAAGAATTCACAGTTCTTCATATTTACGTAGTTCAATATATCACTGAACAGCTTAATTGAACCAGTCTTAAGTTTCTCAGAAACCACAAATTTGCAATCACAATATCGCTGCGATATATTTGAGGCAACGTTTTTTTCATAGTTTGTAATAGTAGCTGAGTATTTTTTGTCAGTCATACAACATTCTCTTTTTCCCAGTGCTGTGTAAAACCCTAACGATGTAAATACGCCAAAGCTCTAAAATGTTTCCAAGTGAATATTTATTATTTAGAATATTTATGGATTATATTTATGAATACAATTAATTACAAGGCATCTCACAGTTATATTAATATAAATGTCTAAATTATATTAGCATAATTTCAAAATTATATTAACATTATTTAAAGAAATTTCTAGCTGTGTGCCAACAAAGACTATGAGCATGGGAGCATTTCAGTAACTGCGTGGCTGCGCACCCATGCAGCTTAGCGGGAACTCCTTCCCTTCTGACCCAACACTTTCTGCCTATTACCTCTCACTGAATTTCACATCCATGCAACAGCTGTTTCTTTAATTGTGAGAGCTTTAATGCTTTAATGCCTTTGTGGTTTTTATGGTCAGACACTGGATAAACTCCAAACTATCAGCATCAAGCACAATACCAGCACCCAGCTTTTTCATGACTTCATCAGAGAAATCTTTCAATTTGACAAAACACAGTTTGTCTACACACACTAAATAGTGCAAAAAGAGAGGAATAATGAAGTAATGTTTATGGACTGTTCAGAAATCTGCTTTCATTTAATACTCCAACTTTTTCCAAATACCAGTTCATTTTGTTACAGATTAATATCTGTAAATCTGTCACTGATCTTAGGATACTCACCAATACTTGTCCAGTTTATTCCTCAGGCCAGGCAGCATCTATAGGGAGAAGCGCTGTCGACGTTTCGGGCCGAAACCCTTCGTCAGGACTAACCGAAAGGAAAGATAGTAAGAGATTTGAAAGTAGGAGGGGGAGGGGAAAATGCAAAATGATAGGAGAAGACCGGAGGGGGTGGGATGAAGCTAAGAGCTGGAAAGGTGATTGGCGAAAGTGATACAGAGCTGGAGAAGGGAAAGGATCATGGGACGGGAGGCCTCGGGAGAAAGAAAGTGGGGGGGGGGGGAGCACCAGAGGGAGATGGAGAACAGGCAAACAACTAAACATGTCAGGGATGGGGTAAGAAGGGGAGGAGGGGCATTAACGGAGGTTAGAGAAGTCAATGTTCATGCCATTTTGACTTCTCTAACTTCCATTAATGCCCCTCCTCCCCCTCTTACCCCATCCCTGACATGTTTAGTTGTTTGCCTGTTCTCCATCTCCCTCTGGTGCTTCCCCCCCACCACTTTCTTTCTCCCGAGGCCTCCCGTCCCATGATCCTTTCCCTTCTCCAGCTCTGTATCACTTTCGCCAATCACCTTTCCAGCTCTTAGCTTCATCCCACCCCCTCTGGTCTTCTCCTATCATTTCGCATTTCCCCCTCCCCCCACTACTTTCAAATCTCTTACTTTCAGTTAGTCCTGACGAAGGGTCTCAGCCCGAAACGTCGACAGCGCTTCTTCCTATAGATGCTGCCTGGCCTGCTGTGTTCCACCAGCATTTTGTGTGTGTTGTTGTTTGAATTTCCAGCATCTGCAGATTTCCTCATGTTTCCAGTTTATTCCTATTATTTTTGTCTACAGGATCTGGAATTCCTCCTTAGCCTTTGATAGAGTGAATATGGAGAGGATGTTTCCTTTGGATGGGGAGTCTATGACCAGTGGACACAGCCTCAGAATAGAGGGACATTCTTTTAGAATGGAGATGAGGAGGAAGTTCTTTAGCCAGAGAGTGGTGAACCTGTGGAATTCTTTGCCACCATGCAGCTGCAGAGGCCAAATCTTTATGTATATTTAAAGTAGAGATTGATGGATTCTTGACTGGTCAGGGCATGAAGGGATATGGAGAGAAGGCAGGAGATTAGGGCTGAAAGGAAAATTAGATCAGCCCTAATTAGATTTTTTCATTAGATCATGAAAAAATTGTGGAGCTGACTCAATGGCCAAATAGCATAATTCTGCTCCTATATCTTATGATCTTAGAAACTTTCCATCTCTTTCCCCTCCTTTTAATATCCTCTCATTTCTCAGGCTTTTCCTCATCAGTCCTAATAGTTCCCAATAGAATTTATTCAGATGGCATGTTATGTAATGCATTTAGGGAGGGGTAACAAGATGAGAATGTGCAATAGATGAGTGTATATTATGTAGTAAAAGAGGGATACTGGGATGCATAACCACAGATTCTTTAAGGCAGCGGTTGGTCATAAACCCACACATTTAAGCACCAGCTGTAAACTTTGAGATTATGTCATACATGGTCAAATCTCTTTAATAGCTTAAGCAAAGAATATAAGAGAAAGAAGATTATTCGAGAACTGTATAAAACACCAGATAGACCAATGCTAGAGTGCTGCATGTTGTTCATACAACCAAATTACTGGAAAGGTGGGATTACATACTAGAAGATGCAGGGAAGATATACGAAGTTGTTGACAGAACTGGAAAATCTTGGCCATAAGGAAAGGAAGGTTAAACTTGTGTTATTTCTTTGGAATGAAGGGCATTAGGGGGAGACATAATTGAGTATATAACATTATGAGAGAGGAAATTGAAAAGACTAATTTCACTCAGCAGAGGGGTCAAAAACCAAGGGCCATAGATTTACAATATCTGAACTAGAGTAGATAGTCTACTTAAAAAGTAGTCTAACTCTGGAATTAACTGTCTAAAGGGGTGGTTGAGCAGAAATCCTTATCATATTTAACAAATACTGGGACGTCTACTTGAGCTGAGATCTGCAGGGCTATGAACCTTGTATTAGAAAGTGGAAACAGGCTGGGTAGCTCTTTTTCAATCAGCACAGAACCTGCTCCATTTTTGTCAGAAATTCTCAGTGATTCCATTTTATGTTGCTAGGTACCTGATTTTGTTTTTAAGTTCTCCAATATTTTGCCTTGGGATATTTTACAAGCAATGTCCTACATAGTTAAATGTTGTTGTTGTTGTTTTGAAGAGTGCTTCAATATTAATATTTCTTCAGATTCATGGCACTACTCCCATATTTCAGGAGTACTGGAAAGTTAGGGCCTGAGTCTTTACAATTTCCACCATTACTTCCCGAGGTAACCCAGGATGCATCCTACCTAGACAAGGTGACCTTCCTACTTAGAGCAGTATTAACATCTCCTATTTATCTATTTCTGCCCAGACCAATTTCTCTACAGCCTCTTCCTTTAACTGCCTCATTAGCACTGACTTCTTCTTTAGTGAAGATAGATGCAAAGTGCACATTAAGTAATTCAGTCATGATCTCTGATTCCATAAGGGGATCTTATTGCTGCTCTGCAATCTATCCTCATACATTTTCTTTGTCTTCTTTGTTTCCTTTTTCAGTTCATCTCTGCATTTTTTGTATTCAGCTCAGTACTCTAATGAACTATGAACACAACATCAATCTCAAACCCATTTTCTTTATTTCATTTTAATCGTTGTACCTTTTGACATTCAGTGAACTTGCTTTAAATGCATTCTGCAACCTTTCCCCACCTCCACTCAAACTAGCTGCTTTCTGAAAGTTTTTAATTTTCTATTCTACCTAATCATTGTTGATTCTAAGTTATGCTTTTATCCTTCAAAATTAGTCCTTCTATGGTTAAGTATTGTGCCCATTAAATTTTTCCCTTGTTTCTGTCCATGACTAAGATTAAGCCAAAAATTATTATGATTGCCAACAGTTTAAAGATCAGCACAATCTCGTGGGCCAAAGGGCCTGTGCTATTCCATAATGTTCTATATTCCATGTTCTAAGTTTAAAGAAGATTCATCAGCTCTTACCAAAATGGAAATAAACATTCAATGGCTGTCTAATGTTCTTTTGGAAGCCCTTATCACAAAGTTGAGTGAAGAGTTGCAGTACACTTAAGATTGTACAGATTTCAAAATCATAGGATTTTTGATTGAACATTTTTTTAAACATAAGCTCTAACAGAGATACCCAAATTCTCAAGAAGAGTATGAGCTGGGATGGTGGATGGTGGGGATGATGATGAAGCTGTGTCGGGAAATGGAGAGGAACAGCTGTAGGTTTTGAAGTGCTCACCTTGATCGACATTCATCACAACTAAAGAGGTCAGTGTGCTTTTTGTTTGTAGTATTGTTTGAAAAGCAGCTTATTTTTTTCTAAAGAACCAAGGTACTGCCTAAACATGTTTTAATTGTCGGTCTGCCCAGCCTGTGGATTGGCTGATCCCGTTCTGAAGGGCTGAGCAGGAGATTCAACAAAAAGTGATGGGACTCATCCTGCCCCAAACCTGTTTGGCAGCTTTGTTTAACTCCAGCTGAAAAGGTTGCCCATTAATTCTGCTACTGCCACTGTCTGCATAATAATATCCTGAACCGTCTGTTTGACTGCACTTTGAAGAAATGGCCATGAGTTCAGATCATCTGAGTTAAAATGAGCTTCTGAAAGCAGGCAGGAGTCTCAGACTTTCACTCAGCTGAAGGAACCATTGACTCAACTGTGATCCACCACTGGAATCGTTATAATACCCACCTGGGGAGTGTAAACCTCTGCAGACTTCCTTGCACTATGGCCGAGAATGCTCCCTCAGGGGCCAGTGAATTTATTGAAGATAATTAGCCAGAGAGAGGGGGCGTACATGATAATTTATTTTTATTTAATTAAATTGATAGATGTATTTAATTGTTTCATTTCACCTTAAATACTTTTAATAAATTTTAACATTTATAAAAAATTAATAGTATTTTTAATTTTTAACACTTATTCAGAGACGTCCACAGATGCTCAATCTCCTTTACAGCTCAAACCACTGGTAAATGTAGAAGTGAGAAAGAACTTCGCAAAGAACTTTGGGAGCAGGCTTGCCATTCAGAATGGCATTGAGCTGTCTGGGCCTTGTTAACCAGCAGGCACCCAGCTTCCCAAAAAAAGAACACATCTGACGACCAAGGGCAGACTGCCCGATGAGCTGAATTACTGTAGTTAATAGAGGGAGTTTCTTCACCATGGGACCAGAGCTTACATTTTAGGTATGTTCAGTAGCTCCAGTACAAACTGTACCCAAAATTGCATCTAGTTAGGAAAGTTGAGCTAATTTTCTTTTAAAGTCCCAGTTCAAATTTTTTCCAAAGTTCAACAAAGTAAATATATTATCAAAGTGCATATGCGTCACCATTTTTGAGGACATGTACAGTAAATACAGAGAAACACACTTGAATCAATGAAAAATGGCACACAACAAAGGTGGACAAACAACCAATGTACAAAAGACAATAATTCATGCAATTACCAAATAAAAACCATAATAATAAATAAATAATAAATATTGAGAGCATGAGTTATAGAGTCCTTGAAAATGAGTCCATATGTTGTGGAATCAGTTCAGCGTTAGGGTGAGTGAAGTTCTGCACTCTCCTTGAGGAGCCCGGTGGGTGAAGGGTAGTAATCGACCCTGAACCTGGTGGTGTGGGAACTAAAGCGCCTGCATCTGCTTCCTAGTGGCAGCAGTGAGAAGACAGCATGGCCTGGATGGTGGGATCCTTGATGATGGATGTTGCTTTCCTTATAGATGTGCTCAATGGTGAGAAGGCCTTTGCCTCTGATGGACTGGATGGTATCAACTACTATTTGTAGGATTTTCCACTCAAGGGCATTGGTCTCCATACCAGGCTATGATGCAACCAGTTTAGTATACTCTCCACCACGCATCTAACATACCAAACCTTTGCAAACTTCTAAGAAAGTAGAGATGCTGTTGAGCCTCCTTTGCTGGATCGAGGACATATCCTCTGAAATGATAATGCCAAGGAATTTCCAATTGCTGACCCCCTCCACCTCTGATCCTCTGAAGAAAACTGGCTCATGGACCTCTGGTTTCCTACTCCTGTAGTCAATAATCAGCTCTTCGGTTTTGCTGATATTGAGTGAGAGATTATTGTTGTGGCACCATTCAGCCAGATATTCATTCTCCCTCCGAAATGCTGATTTGTCACCACCTTTGATCCAGTCAACAGTGGTGTCATCGGCACACTGAAGTATGGCATTGGAGCTATACTTAGCATCATAGCCATAAGTATAAAGCAAGTAGAGCAAGAGGCAATACATACAGCCTTGTGCACATGCTGATGATGATTCTGGAGGAGATGTTTTTGTCTTTCTAAACTGACTGGTGTCTGCAAGTAAGGAAATCAAGGATCTAGTTTCACAAGCAGGAATTGAGGCCTAGGCCTTGGAGCTTATTGATTAGCTTTGAGGTCATGGTATTGTTGAATGCAGAGCTGTAGCCAATGAAGAGCATTCTGATTGAAGAGCATCTCACTGTCCAGATCTTCTAGGGTTGAGTGAAGTCCTGATGTATTGGCATCTGCTGTTGACCTGTTGTGACACAAGGCAAATTGGAGTGGGCGCAAGTCACTCCTCAAGCAGGAGTTGGCATGTTTCATCACCAAACTCTCAAAGCACTTCATCACAGTGGATGTACATTGTATGATAGTCATTAAGGCAGGTTACCATGCTCTTCTTGGGCACTGGTATACTTGAAGCCTGCTTGAAGCAGGTGAGTATTTCAGACAGCTGAAGTGAGAGGTCGAACACTCTAGCCAGTTGACCAGCACAGGTCTTCAGTATTGGTTCTGCTTTGGCATTTCATCCAACCCTACACCTACTCACCAGTGCAATCATGTGTTAAGCTTATACGTTTAAAACACTTTAATATATATTCATCGATGTACTTAAAACAGGTAACTTGGTAAAATGCAATGAGTGATTAATATTGTCTAAACTGTTATTGTCATAAAAAAGCATTCTAAGTCAGTGGTTTGAGAGTAAAGTGAATTTAAATAGCTATAATAACTTTTAGAAATATCAACTGTTCTGTTCATTGTTAAAATTATTTTTTCTTAGAAGTAGTCATACCCTTTGAAAGAATATCTATTTGTCTTGTGTTACCCAAAAATTCCATCTTTATTTTTATAGTTTCTTGAGGACCTGCAAGTAAGTAGAGTTAGTGTAAACTTCAATGTGGATTGATGGGGCACAGTTGTAATTTTGTGTGCAAGCTTTGCTTCAAGCATAATATTTTTCATGCAATTCCAAAAAGATTGTACAACCTCAAGTTATTCAAAATATAAGTTGCCATATTCCATGCTATTACAGTATATCACTAGATGTACTGTACATCAGGAAAACCACACAAATGAGCAGAGACTCCAGACATGGTACTAAAGCAGTTAAAAGCCCAGGAATGGGTCAAGAACACTTGTGTCTTCTGCCTTGAGAGAATGCCTGGGTGCACAATTGATGCATTCATAGCCTCCCAGATATAGTCGAACATTGTAAACTGAGTAACTCTCCCAGGTGCTTACAAGGTGCCGGTTGTATAAAAATCAATAGCTCCAATTATCTTCAACCCTACCGTGAAGTCAGTCACTAGCTGGGAGTAGAATTCCATATTGGATTCAACATAAGACCAGAGTCAGCTGTGAGTGTACTTCTACAGGAACGAAACCAATGAAGAAGTTGCCATTTCGGTACCATTGTTGGTTTAGCACTTGAAAAGAAGAATGTCACTGTTATGCTCCCTCGTGATTCAGCTGATCTGAAGCTCCAGAAGAAATGCCCTGCTCTGCTCATGAGAGATTTGATTTTACAAATATGTTAAAGAAGTCTGTTCCTAACCACAGTATTTAAAATGTCTCCAGCTGAAATGAACACATTCCAGGGAATACAAGGGTATTAAGTGCAGAAAATTATATCTTGGCTTCTTTTTTACTAACAAGACCCTTAGTATTGGGGTATTCATGTTTTACTCAATGTGTACTAATTTATTACACCTAGTTTAAACTAAATATGGATAATTTGACCCAGTAATTAACACTTTTAGAGCTGTATAGCAGTCAGTGTTAACTCACAATAATAATGTATTAGCATTAATGCAGATCCACCAAGGTTCAAAACATTGGCATGTGCAGTACAAAGGATCATTGCTGCATTACAGAATAAAATTCACTACAGGAACATTTCATAAGAACATAAGAGATAGGAACAGGAGTAGGCTAATCGGCCCCTCAAGCCTGCTCCGCCATTCAACAAGATCATGGCTGATCCAATCTTAACTCTAGTTATCACCGAATCCTACAAGGCAACAGTGCCAACCAACAGGGCACCATGCTGCCCATTTTATTTTATTATTCATCCTGCCCAAACCCATGTGATCGCCCGGGGAAAAAAAAAACGATTTGCCAATTGAGGAGAAAAAATCTGGAAAATTCCTCTCCGATCCATCCAGGCTATCGAAAACTGGTCCAGGAGATCACATGGCTGATCTAAACCTAGCCTCATGTCCTCTTACCTGCTCGCTCACCGTATCCCCTAATGCCATTTTTATCCAGGAAAATGTCTATCTCCGTTTTGAATTTATTGAGTGTAGTAGCTTCCACAGCACTCTGGGGCAGTAAATTCCACAGCCCCACTACCCTCTGAGTGAAGAAATTTCTCCTCATCTCAGTCCTGGAACGGCATCCCCTTATTTTAAGATTATGCCCCCTAGTCCTAGTTTCACCCATCATTGGGAACATTCTCCCCGCATCCACACGATCAAGCCCCTTCACAATCTTATGTGTTTCAATAAGATCGCCTCTCATTCTTCGGAACTCCAATGAATAGAGTCCCAATCTACTCAACCTCTCATCATACATCAACCCACCCATCCCCAGAATTAACCTAGTGAACCTTCTCTGCACTGCCTCGAGAGCCAGTATGTCCTTTCTTAAATGTGGACACCAGAACTGCACACAGTATTCCAGGTGTGGTCTCACCAATACCCAGTACAATTGCAGTAAGACCTCCCTGTTCTTATACTCCAATACTTTCCTTCCAGAAAGGTTTATGTTTATAAAAGAAATATCTCCCTTAACAAACAGTTTCGGTCAGAATTAGGCAGAACTGTAAACTGTGCAAAAGTGAACAGTTTGGGTACACAATGTGTAAGGGGAACAATAGTAAGCTAATCAAATGCATTTCTCTTTGTGCCCACCCCCCCCCCCCCAGTGGACAATGAACATGAGTCCCAAAATCTTAATTTCTTCTTTTGGATATGTGAATACATTTTTTTGCCAATTTTCACACTTCCTCTCCTGAAGATGTTGACTTGTATCAGGGTATCATCTCAAGTTGTTGTATAGCCTCTTGTGGTTACAGCCATGTTGCATTATCCCTTGTGAGTGTTGTAAATTTCACTAGGACCCTTAAGTCCTGACACAACCTTCTTCCAACATTACTCCTGCCTCCATAGTGACTACGTTGTCTTAATACAGCATGGCTGCCCAATTATAAAAGAGCATTTATACTATAGCCATAGTTTCATTTCCCAATCTTCTATGCCATTATATACAGTCTAATAACCCATCTTTAACCATTGCATTTTAATCATATGCTACACTTTGGTAATGCCAGCATTATACATGGTGGGATGCTGCAAAATCTATCAAGTCTATTTTCCTCTATTTCTCCCAGCCTGTCCTCTGCTTGGGTGCTGTCTCATCACTTCTCTGACATCTATTCCTGGTGAAGCTGAACTTCCTGCAGCTGAATACTAGGGAGACTGAAGTCATTACCTTTTCAGTGGCAAAGACCCTAGTCTCATGTTTCACCTGACCTTTGCCTTAGGAAAAACAGAAATATTCAAAACTAAACATAAAATAAAGAAAGAAAGTGTGGGAAGCTCGTGGAAAGTCAGGCAGCACGAGTTTCACCTTGGAAAGTTTGAAGAAGTTTGGTATGCCCCCCTAGATCCTAGGAACTTTCTACAGGGGCACAATTGAGAACATTCTGACTGGGTGCATCACTGTCTGGTAGGGCAACTGTACCTCCCCCTTAATCACAGGACTCTGCAGAGAGTGGTCGGGCAGTCCAGCTCATCTGTAGCTGTGAACTTCCCATGATTCAGGACACTTACAAAGCCAAGTGTGTAAAAAGGATCATTGGGGACCCGAGTCACCCCAACCACAATCTATTCCAGCTGCTACTATCCAGGAAGCAGTACCACAGCATAAAATCCAGGACCAACAGTCTTCTTCCACCAGGCTATTTCTATGTTACATTTACTGTTCAATATATTATAAATTACTATGATTGCACATTGCACATTTAGATGGAGACATAATGTAAAGAATTTTACTCCTCATGTACGTGAAGGATGTAAGAGAAAAAGTCAGTTCAATCACAAGAGAGAAAGTGACCTGGCAAAGAAGAGACAACAGACAATTTAAACTCTAGGGAGGATAAGGGAGTGGATAGGACAAAGAAATCTCTTGGATAAGGCTTATATTAATACTGAAACTTGAACCTTTTTCTACTGCTGCTTCCTGATCTCCAGAGTATTTCCAGCATTTTGTTTTATAGATATTTTATTCCTCAACAAACAGGCAAAGAGACCTGCTAGCTATTAAGGACACATATTGAACCGCTGTCTAGAGAAATTTCAGCTCTCGCTAATTAGTCCAAAGCTCCTCCAGCTCCTTGTTCTTCACTTAGCTGCTCCAATACATTCAAAACTCCAACACAAATCAAGTCCCACCCTTTGTCTCCCTAGACTCACTGAACTACATTGATTGCACAGTACTTCAAGCTTAAAATTGACATCCTTGTGTTTAATTTCCTCCACAGCCTCTTCCGTTTCCATTTCTAAATGCACAATCCTTCTGACCTTCTTATACCCTGCCTCACCAATGATGCCTCATTGATGCTGCATGTGCAGCTTCATAAATTAAAGATATTTATTGCAAATGATAATAATAGGGAACTGCAGATTTTGGAGACCAGAAATTAAAACAGTAAGTGATTCAACTCAAAGACCCTACTGTGAACTGAAAAATGAGCTCGTTCTCTCCTTCCACACATACTGTTTGACCTACTGATTGCTTCCAGAATTTTCTATTTTGTTTTGTAAGTATTCTCAAATTAGACCAACCACTTGTTGGACAGTGTAAGGTTGTATAGAGCTCTAGAGTGTTGATATTTAAATGTGCATTTAGATTCATTTAAATGGCATGAAAATGTTTATTTGCAATTTGCAGCAGTTAGGGAATCACGATCTAAACAGGAGGGTGGCCTCTTGGCCTAGCAAGTCTGCACTAGCTCTGCAAAATGAAGAGTGCAACCTGCCCTCTCCCTGTACCGCTGCAAACTATTTCCTTTCAGATGCCTATCCAATTCCCTGTCCACTGCGTTATTTAAATCTGCTTCCTTGCTGCATAGAATTTTTCTTCATGTTAATTTAGATTATCTTGCTAGTTGCTTTCATTCTATGTAACCTCCTCTCCTCCCACCCACCTTACCCCTGCCCCCCACCACTAGCCAGGTTCACCTTCCAGTTTGTACTCCTTCCACTTCCCTCCCTCCTTCCTTTCCGGTCCTGATGAAGGGTCTCGGCCTGAAACACTGACTGATTTTCCCCTCCGGAGGTACTGCCTGGCCTGCTGAGTTCACCCGGCAATTTCTGTGCATTACTCTGGATTGCCAGCATCTGCAGAATCTCTTGTGTTCTGTGTCTACTAGACGTTGCTTCCTTCAGCAATGGGAGCAGTTTCAATCTGTCTGCACCCTTCATGATTTCTTTTTTCTTCAGCCTCTGTTCTATGGAAAGCCATTCAAGTGCACTTAAAGGGTCCCTGCTTTCTGTGTTCTGTGCTGTTTCTGAATCCTTTGTATTTTTCCTTAAGTATGATGCCTAGAAATGAAAAGAGAACTACACAACCGTGGGCAGATTATAATTTATCCCTTGTAATCTTTGCTTTTGGATCCCGTAATCCCTTGCGAATTTTTTTTTAACTACTTTCTCAACATGCCCACCACTTTCAAAAAGAAAAAGCTGCACATATCTCCCCAGGTCTAAAACTAGAGATTTTCATAGTAACGTCTTCGGAAACATTCTGCAATCTGCGCGCCAGTGGTTAATGTGGGCCTGATTTGGTGGCGGTGTTCGTAAACACGAGGTCTTCAGCCGACGGTGACCGTGAATTACCAATTACCAACCGCCCATTCATTCTCAGAATCCCGAAGTGCACCTTATATCTAATAATTTTCTGCGGTCTTCAAATATTAGATACCGTGTGTTTTTTTTTCTGTGAGATGTTTTTGACTCTTCTTTTAACGCAACGAATTTCACGTTACGCTTAGTATAGATTTTGAAACGAGCGACATTTCATTAATTTTCGTGGAGCTAAATGCATTGCTAAAGTTTCTCAACCTTTTCGAAGTCTTTTATTATAGCCCCAAGTGTTTGCCCCTTTGACCCCTTCATAACTTGGAGATGTTGTCACTTTAAGATGAGCAGTGGACATGCGCTAAAGTGGGGGGGATAAAACTGAAGGTGCTGGAAATCTGAACTAAAATCGACCCTGCAGGTCAGTCAGCGACTGCAGAAAGAGAAGCAGAGTTAACGTTTCAGGTCGAAGCCTTGGTGAGCTCCCTTCTCTTTCCCCAGATGCTATCTGACTCACTGAGAGTCCCTGTTGAGAGATTAACACAATCGTTTGCCGACCTCTCGTCTCAGGAGTTAGTGGCCAAGGTTCACCACGGTTGTGAAGGAGGGAGATGGCGCAGATTTCGGTGGATTGAGGTGGTGGTAAGGTGCCACTACGTGAGGAGTAACAGCGACCCGTAACGGCAGCAAAAATACCACTTTGAGTTGATGGGATGATGAAACGATTGTAATTGCGAATAGTCCAGCGCTGATTTGATTTAATAATCAGCGAATGGAGCGTGTGGGAACTTGAAATTCCAACGGACCACAGCATCTTTTATATATTACAGCCACCTGATAATACGGCTGGGTGCAAAGAGACGTAACTTGTATCAACAAAATAACACAAACGAAGCCATCACCTCCTTCCTCCTCTTAAATTCCATCCCTTCTGTACTGAAAGCTACGATCTATGGCGCGAAATACTAAACTATGCTAATTAAAAACCTTTCAAGGTGCACTTGTGTCAATACTTGAGGCACACACCAGCGAGATCTCAATGCTGTAAATCATAATATGGAATTTATTCTGGAGGCTGACGGCTGCAGGTTTTGTGATTAGTCTTGTTATGTATTTTATTGATGAACGCTCAGCACTGAGTGTCATTTGCTAAAAAGATCGCGCAAGGTGGAAGAATGGTTTACATGGAGATGTTTACATCCCATCAATAACTGCAGAGTTTGTACCGGTAAACCACAACCACGCCTCCATCCCCACTGCACGGTTTGCTCAAATCAAGTCTTCTAATCTATTCAGTCTTTGGAGCTGCGTTCCGTTAGTTGGCGCGGACTGGAAGTGGACTGGAAGTGAAGGTCCAGGTGTTCTCCGGAAACCCCTACTTCGCTCACCACGTTTGGACCGGCGCCAAATTAACAAACGCAGGCACTTTCCCCAAAACGAAGTACCACCGCTGGTCAATGTTTGCTAGCCCGTGCAGCACCTCACACACTGTCTGACGCTTCGGCATTTTGCTTCTGACAAACGTTAATCCTGTTCAGTGACAGTATTGTTAAGTGGTTGAATTAAAACTAAACAAAACCATACAGTCTGTCTTCGGCACAGAGGATACAGATTCCTTATTTGCGCACAGTTTAGTCACAAGTTTAACATCGCTTTTCGTAAGGTCCAATAACTAGTCTTTCTCTAAATTGATTTTCCTTCATGCTTAACAGTACTCTAAGGTCACATCTTGCTTTGACGCTCAGATTTTGTGAAATAATTGTTCCTGTGGGATGTCGGTTTAACAAATTAAGACAGGTCCGAAATGAAGTCTTAAATCCAAAGCATAAATGATTTCCAGTTTTTAAAGGTCTGCTTTTCTTTGCTACATCGCAAACGATCTACTCAAATCTAATTTCATTCTATGTGCAACTCCGAAAACGAGAGATTAAGTAAAGGAGTCAAAAAAAGGCTGATGGTACAGGTAACCCCTCGCGTCCTGCCAATCAATATTTAATCCCATAAAGTGCTCTAGCGCATCGCTGCGAGTGTTTGCTTACCGCTGGATCGCCGGACAATATTTTCCAAGAAAGTATTCTGTGGTGCCACCAGACCTCTTTTTCCACCGGGCATCCTGGGTTTGCAGAGTTTTTGGAAGGTGCTGTTGGGCGGCGAGTGCTTTCAGCGACTCGGGGCAGATGGTCAGTTCCTGGTGGGAGTGGACTCATAGTAGCGCCCAGGCTGGGGCTGCAGTTCCTGTCGCTGTTGGTACATCGCTGGCACTTGCAGCTACCAGGCGCCGCGGCTGCGCACTGCGCTCCCGAGGCATGTACCATCTCGCTGCCACACCGCTTACCGAGGTGGGGGCACGGGGATGGAGCGAGAGGGGATAGGTGGAGAGCTTCGTGGAACTTTGCACCAGCCCCGCGAAGACCCCCACTCCGTCCAACCCCGAGAAACGCCACCCCGCCGTGCTTAAACCCTCTCGAACCACTTGAGACGTTTATTCCCGAAGCTAGTGTAACGACCAAATCTAAGGGACTTGCCTTTGTAAAGCGCTTCTCCTGAACCCTTTCAAAACTTTCCAAGGCGTTTTGCAGCCAATAACATACTGTTGCCAATTCTTACACAGCAAGCTCCCACAATGCGGCAGGGACTGTATTTTTGGGGGGATGGGTCTTCTTTTGAGTGAGCAGGTTAGTGTTATATTGGAACGACTATCCAGTTTAACTTCCGTGAGTTTTTTCACGTTCCTTCCTCCAAATTTAACGGGAACAGAAGTAAAATATCCATTGTGGGCACTTTCCGTCCCACGTCGTAATCCATTGTATCACTCTTGTCTCCCGGCTGTACCAGCCTCAGCCTGGGAATAATCCCAGCGCTAGTTACAGCGGGTTGTGGTTGTAAGGGCTAAATTACCAATAATTGCGCCGACAACTTCAGCAATTTCTGTAACAGTTTTAGCCTACTGTAAAACATATCCAGAGTATTCCATGGAATATAATCCTAACACGGGAGTCGCCCGCTAAGTGAGAGATTCGGGGCAGGAATGCGGCTGAAAACTTTACTCTAAGGCTGGACTTCAAACGCGATCTTAAGGGAGAGAGGGAGACGGAATACAGAAATATACAGGCCCTTCGGCCCACGATGTTGTGCCGATCTTCTAAAATACTCTAACCCTTCCCTTTCCCCCACGGCCCTGCACTTCTCATTCATTCGCATACTCTCGAAGTCTCTTGAGAGTCCCTGATGTATCTGCCTACACCACCACCCCGGCAGCCGTTTCACACACCCACTACTCTCCGTTAAAAAAAATTCTCTGACATATCCCTTTACCGTCCTCCAATCTCCTTAAAAATGTGCCCCCTCTTATTTTTTTATTTTTCTTACTATTTTATTACCACATTTATTCTTCGTAATTTCTAAAATTTAATAAATAAATAATATTTTTTTTTAAATGTGCCCCCTCATCGTAGCCAGTTGAAAGAAGAAGAGTGAGAAGATAAGTCGGGATGCTGGAAGAACTCAGTAGTTTGAGGAGCATCTGTGCAGGCACAAGATCTAGTTCAATATTTCCAGTCCAGACTGAGAGAAAAGAGCCAGCAAGGGAGGAGTGGAATAGAAGCTGGCAGATGATAGGTTGAAACATTTGGAGAGGTGTCCATGCGCAAGTGAAACGGTGTGGAGAGGGGGGTGTGGGACAGAGGCAGGAAGGTGATGGGGAGCCAGATGGGGTAGGCCGATGGGCAGATGGGCCATTGAAAGAGGGAGGGAAGGAGGGAATGAGAAAGAACAGCACCTTCGGTACACCTGAACACACAGTCATTGTAGCATATCAGATCAGGCTTCTAGAGGGTAAAGCCATGAAAAGCATTTGGCCCAGATGGTGTCCTTAACAGTATCTTCAGATGCCACACTGATCAGCTGGAGGAGATATTTGCAAGAACTTTTAACTTCTCCCTGCTTCATTGTGAGGCTCCCACCTGCTTTAAGAAGACCACTCTCATCCTGGCACCTAAGGAAAGTTAGGTAACATATCTTACTGACTATCACCATCATCATGAAGTTCTAATATCCATCATCATGAAGTGCTTCAAGAGACTGGTTGTGGCCACCCAAACAATCTCACGCCATTGCAATTCACCTACTGCTGAAATAGGTCAAAGGCGAGTGCCATCTTCCTGGCCCTACACCCATCATTGGAACACGTTAGACTTTGATTATTTACTATAACTCCACTTTCAATATTATAAGTCCAAGCAAAGACATACAAAAAAACCTAGACTTGGGACTCAACACTTCCCTTTGCAACTGGATCCTCACTTCCTGACCAACAGACCACAACCAGTAATGTTAGGCAGCAAAACCCCCAGCACAATTATCCTCAACACTGGTGCCTCCCAAGCCCGTGTATTCAACCCCTTGCTTTACTCCCTATTCACTCATGACTGTATAGCTCTAATCTAACTCCATCATTAAGCTTGTAGATATCAAAACAGTAGAAGACCAAATTCCAAGTAATGATGATTCGGAATATAGGAAAGCGATAGAGAAAATACTGGCACGGTGTTGTCACAACAACTTTTCCCTCGATGTGAGCAAAACAAAAAGCTGGTCATTGACTTCAGAAGGGTGCAGTGTACCTGCTCCTGTTTACATCTACAGTACTGACGCTGAGAGGGTCGAGAGCTTCATCATCATAAGCCTGTCCTGGTCCAGCTACGCAGACGCCACAGCCAAGATAGCTCTCCAGTGCCTCTACCTCTTCAGGAGGCAGATACTCTTTGACCCACACCATAGCTTGGTATGGCAACTGCTCTGACCCGAGACCGCATGGTTCAGCACATCATGGAAATGTACCTCCCATCCATGGACTTCTCGTTGCCTTAGAAAAACAGTCAACATAATCAGAGACCCCACTGACCACAGATATTCTCTCTTCTCCACCCCCCCCCCCCCACCCCACTATCAAGCAATAGATACAAAATTCTGAAAACACTTACTACTAAGCCCAAGGACAGCTTCTTCCCCACTGTTCTAAGACTTTTGAATTGTTCCTTAGTACAAGATGAATTCTTGACCTCATAGTCTACCTGGCTATGGCCTTGCAACTGCATTGCACTTTCTTTGTAACTGTAAAGCTTTAATCTGCATTCTGTTATAGATTTTCCTTGTACAGCCTCAATGCACTGTTACAATGAAAAGATCTGCATGCAATACGGCTAGCAAGCAAAACAAAGTTCTCCACTGTACCTCAGTACCTGTGACAAAAATAAACCAAATTACTTTATTTATTAAAGGTGAGCAAAGGGAGATAATTCAAAGTACCGGTGCCTAAAAAGTATAAAGGGCTGAGGGATTAAAGAGTTGGAATCAGGAAACTCTGATTAAATCATGGGTTTGAAGAAAGTAACAATGGCAAAGTTATAGCTGCTTAAGGGAGGATTTTAAATGAAAGTGTGGGAAATTTAACTTCTCACTTCAACCCCTCCCACACCCACCTACATTTCCCCACGGCTGCTTTCATGTATCACCCACACAAGAAGGTCTGCAGATGCTAGAAATCCAGAGCAACACACACAAAATGCTAGAAGAACTCAGCAAGTCAGGCAGCATCTCAAAACCCTTCTTAGGATGTCCCCTCTTGCATCCCATAACATCTAAGGATATAGCTGATGATGAAGGGTCTCAGCCCGAAACGTTGATAGTTTACGCATTTCCATGGACACTGCCTGACGTGCTGAATTCTTCTCGCATTTTCTGTGTGTTACTCTGGAAATTTAAGTTGGAGGCATTGGGTGAGTGAGAGCCATTGTAGATCAGTGAGAAGAGTGGTGACAGGTGTGTGGGCACTTGACGTATGGTAAGTGTATTCGGCTGAGTAATGAAAGAGTTGAGCTTTAGCATTTTGAGCATAGGGAGCGGGAGGCTGACCAAGAAAGCACTGTAAGTGTCAAGGACGCAGCTGACAAAGGCATAGATAGTATTTTCAATAACAGATGGGTTGAGGGAGCCAATTTTCAAGAGATGGGAGTTCATCTCAGAGCTTGAAAGGGCAGGTTTCAGCCTGTGAAAATGACCACATCTCAACAAGAAGCTTCCTGTTCTTCCTTTAGGGAATAAGGCTGAGAAAACACTGGATGTGCCAGCGGGGGAACAGTTTGGGGCCAGTGACCATAAAAAATAATAGTTTCAAGATAGTAATCAATTCACAAACAAGAGAAAATTTGCAGATGCTGGAAATCTAAGCAACACATACAAAGTGCTGGAGCAACTCAGCAGACCAGGTGGCATCTATGGAAAAAAGTACAATCAACATTTTGGGCCGAGATGGGACTGATCCACAAGATTGCTTTGGTGGAGGGGGGGAGAGCTAATTTTGATGCATCAGATTTGAACTCACTCACAGAAGTTGATTGAGCTCAACTCTTTCACTAGATGTTATGGGATGCAAGAGGGGACATTCTGAAGAAGGGTTTTGAGATGCTACCTGACTTGCTGAGTTCTTCCAGCATTTTGTGTGTGTTGCTCTGGATTTCCAGCATCTGCAGACCTTCTTGTGTGGGTGATACATGAAAGCAGCCGTGGGGAAATGTAGGTAGGTGTGGGAGGGGTTGAAGTGAAAAGTTAAATTTCCCGCACTTTCATTTAAAATCCTCCCTTAAGCAGCTATAACTTTGCCATTGTTACTTTCTTCAAACCCATGATTTAATCAGAGTTTCCTGATTCCAACTCTTTAATCCCTCAGCCCTTTATACTTTTTAGGCACCGGTACTTTGAATTATCTCCCTTTGCTCACCTTTAGTAAATAAAGTAATTTGGTTTATTTTTGTCACAGGTACTGAGGTACAGTGGAGAACTTTGTTTTGCTTGCTAGCCGTATTGCATGCAGATCTTTTCATTGTAACAGTGCATTGAGGCTGTACAAGGAAAATCTATAACAGAATGCAGATTAAAGCTTTACAGTTACAAAGAAAACTAATTGCGGCGGGTAAAAGGACAACTGAGAAATTAGAGGTTTTCAGAAGTGAGATTGAAAGAGTTCAGGGGCAGTTTGATCCTGTTAGAGCGAAAGGCAAGGCAAGCAAAATTAGAAATCCTTGGTTGATTAGGAATATTATTGATCTAGTCAGGAGAAAGAGGAAGGCACATCTCAAGCACAGGCAACTGGGATCAAACAAGTCCCCTGAGAATTATTAGTGATATAGGGGTTCACTATGGAAGGAAATTAGGAGGCCACCAGCTATCCCTAGCAGACAAGATTTTAAAAAACCTTAAAGGTTTATGAGTACTATAATAAGAGGAAAAGGGTAACTATGGAGAAAATAAGTCTTCTTATGGATCAGTCCGGTGATCAATATGTGGAACCACAGGAGATGGACAAGGTTTTCAATGAATACTTCGCAGCGTTTACTGTGGAGAAGTACATGCAAACTAGGAGAAGGAACTGTGACAACTTGGAGCATATCAACAATGCAAAGGAGAAGGTGATGGAATCACATGAAGGTGGATAAATTCCCCAGGGTCTGATCAGCTGTATCCTTAGATGCCATGGGAAACAGCAGAGGAAATTTCTGGGAAATCGGAAGAAATGTTTGCATCTTCAGTAGTCACAGACAATATACTGGAAGACAGAAGAATAGGTCATGTTATATCATTATTTAAGAAGAGCAGCCATAATAATGAGGCAGATAAATTATATGATGGAGGTATAAGAAACTATAAGAGGCATTGATAGGGTAGAGTAGCCAATGTCAGTTTCCAGTGGGAGGAATGTCTCAAGGGCATAAATCGGAGGTGAGAGGGAAGAAGTTTTAATGGAATTTCAGGGGTAAATTTTTCACACAATGTGTTGTTGGTATCTGGAATGAGCTGCTAGAGAAGGTAATGGAGGCAGGAACAAATAAAGTTCAAAATTTAAAGAAAATGTATTATTAAAGTACATATATGTCACCATATTCTGCCTTAAAATTCATTTTCTTGTGAGCATTCACAGCAAGTACAAAGAAACACAAGAAACATGGACAAACAGCCAATGCCAAAGGCAACAAACTGTGCAAAAACAAAAAAAAGGGAAAAAAAGAAAATAATAGTAATAAATCTTGATAACATGAGATTGTAGAGTTCTTGAAAGTTAGTCCATTGGTTGTGGAATCAATTCAGTTTTTAGGTGAGTGAAGTTATCCCCTCTGGTTCAAGAGCCTGATGGTTGAAAGGTAATACCTGTTCCTGAACCTGGTGAAGAAAGTTCGGAGGCTCCTGTACTTCCTTCCATTTGGCAGCAGGAAAAATAAAACGTGGCTTGGATGATGGGGGTCCTTGATGATAGATGCTGCTTTCCTGTAACTAAACTCTTTGTAGATGTGCTCAGTGGTGGGGAGGGCTTTACCTGTGATGGACTGTGATAACAGTTAATAGGCATCTAGACAAATACTTGAATGAACAAGGCATAGGGAGATATGTAATCAACGCAGGCATGTGGCATGATGGTCTGCATAGACCTAGTGAGCCAACAGGCCTGTTTCTGTGCTGTACAACTCTATGACTCCGATTCACCCTTCCCTCCCCTTGATCTACTGATCAAGCTTTTCACTGGCTGCACTGTGCATTATCCACAGCCGATCATTGCAAGGAATTCAAAAACACATCATACCCCTTCTCCCACCGCAAGACTTTTAGTAATGATAAGCATTAAGTTGATTCTTATCCTTGTCTTCAAATCTCTCCATGGCCTCATTCCTCTCAATCTCATCCCTACCCATCTCCTCTCTATGTCAACTATCCATTCTTCTCCACTTTTATTCTTTACATAGGGCTTCAAACAGAAACATTGGCAATTCCTTTCCCCACAGACACTCAACGACCCATTGAGTTCCTCCAGAGTTTGCTTCTTTCCTCCCTATTGTTTGAATTTCCTCACAGAAACATTATGGGACCTAGAGCCTAAAGTTGAGGAGCTGATGTAAATCATTATTAGGAGGAAAACAGTGTAAGGAAAACTGTTGAATCCAACAGGAAGACTGGCAAATCCCCAATGCCCAATACCCAGCTTCCCAGAATACTTAAGGAAGAGGCCCTAGAAATAGCAGATTCAGTTGCAATCATTGTCCAGAATTCATTGGACTTTGGATCAGTTATTACTGATTAAAGGGCAGCTAATATATGGAGAGAGAGAAAATGGTATAATGGACCAGTTAACCTGGTATCAATAATGAGGAAAATGCCTGTCCATTCTGAAATAATTTGTAAATCAGTGACAAGAACAGTCAAAAACAGCATTGATTAATTAAAGGGAAATAATTTTCATAAATTAACTGTAATTTTTTGAAAATGAAATGAATAAAGTGAAACGAGTGAATAAGGTGTATTTTAGACAGCTTTCAGTGAGATTTCTCATAACAGAGAAGTATGCAAAGATGAAAGGGCAATGGATTGGTGGTAAAGTACAGTTAAACACAAAGTTGGCAGCCTGGAATCCAAGTGTAGGAGTAAATAGGTCTTTTTCTGATTAACAACAGCAGCCAGCAACTTACCATAGGGGGTCAGCATTTC
Organism: Hypanus sabinus; assembly: GCF_030144855.1. Classification (NCBI taxonomy): domain Eukaryota; kingdom Metazoa; phylum Chordata; class Chondrichthyes; order Myliobatiformes; family Dasyatidae; genus Hypanus; species Hypanus sabinus. The sequence goes on from NC_082707.1 coordinate 177,289,272, forward strand.
AACCCCTCTAATCACATTGATATGAATGACTTAAATGAGGGAGAGATATAGTTTGCAGGTAATATAAGACTGGGTGGGAGAGTGACCTGTGAGGGGGATGCAGAGGCCATGGGCAGGTTGAGAGACTCCAGCATCTTGCCAACCTTACACAAATCGAAGTACTTCCTTTTAACTGTATGTATTGAAACGTAGAAGATTCTGAGCTGGGCCAGGGAATATCTGTGAAGAGAGTTAACGTAACGCTTCCTGGACTTGAGGGCCCAAGTAAACAGGGAAATGTTGGAACAGGTGAGGAATTTATTCACATGAGCACAGGAGAATGAGTGGAGATCTCACATAGTTTTGCAAAATTATGAAAGGTATAGATGAGATGAATTTTTCTAGGTAATTTTCCCCTCCGTTTGAGTTAAAACTAGAACTAAAGTTCATAGGTTTAGAGTGAAAGTTGAAATATTTAAGGGGAATCTGCGGGAGATTTCATCACTCAGAGTGTGGTGCGAGTGTGGAACAAGCTGCCAGTGAAAATGCATGTTGAATTTTAACATTGAAGGGAAGTTGGATAGGTACATGGAAGACAGAGGTATGGAGGGCTATGGTATTCAGGTATATAGGACTATGCAGAAAACCTAGCTAGCACAGATTAGATGGGCCTAAGGGCCCATTAATGTGCTGTAGTGCTCTATAACTCTATAATTGTTGGAACAATATTCTTGCTTATTTATGGTCCTTGGTGATCTACCTTTCTGGATTTCCCTATCTTCAGAAAAAATTATGCCCCATCTACTCTTTCATTCAGACAGCCAGTGCTAAACACAAAGTACACTGCAGATGCTGTGATCAAATCAACACATACAAACAAGCTGGAGGAACTCAGCAGGTCGGGCAGCATCTGTGGAAACGAGCAGTCAACGTTTCGAACCGAGACCCTTCGTCAAGACCGAAGAAGGAGGGGGGCAGCGGCCCTATAAAGAAGGTGGGGGGAGGGTGGGAAGGTGCCAGGTGAAAAACCAATCAGAGGAAAGATCAAGGGGTGGGGGAGGGGATAGGCAGGAGAGGTGAAGAAGGAATGTAAGGGGGAAGCACTATGGGTAGTAGAAGAAGGCAGAATCACAAGAGAGGTGATAGGCAGCTGGAAGAGGAGGCAGAGTGAAACTGGGATGGGGGAAGAGAGGGGGGGGGAATTACCAGAAGATGGAGAATTCGATGTTCACGCCATGCTGTAGTGGCATCAGCACCGGACTTTGAGGCAAGTGGTCCCAAATTCAAATATAGCTGGCTCCTCGCACACTTTTTATCCATGCTGGTTGAGCGTCAAGCTAGCACTCAACCTCGTAAAAAAACAGACAAATGCTGAAAACACAGCAAAGTTGCCACCCGATGTGGCACAAGGTATGGAGAGGAACGATAACAACTCTATCAATTCCCATTATTACTTACAAGTGTTACGAATGTGCCACAACTCTGAGGGGCCGAAGGGTACAAAGTAGCCCCCTCCTTTTTGAGAATCGCAAGATCACTATTAATTCGGGTCTGGGACCCAGGAAATGAGAGAGAGACACACAGAATACACTGGGTTTGGAATGTGTCCTGGCCTCCGCAAGATAAAGCCACGGATAATGGCCATTGTCTCTTGGAGACGGAATTGTGTATTGAGTACTGTACTATTCATTGAAGCCCTCAGGGAATGACCAGAGTGGGCTGGTTGAGTATTGCACCATCCCAACCTGATTGACATCTGAGACCCCGCGAGTAAGGATAAAAGAGGGTCTGGGGAACAACCCCTTTAGACACACCAGGAGAAGCATATGAGACCGTTGGAGGCTTGTGTGTGTGTCCATCCTTGCCCGGATGACAAGTCTTCCACGGAACAGCCTCGCTAAAGGATGAATACGGAACAAGATCAGATAGAGGAAAGCCGGCAAGTTTCTAAAATCTGTCTCTCTCCAACCAAAGGCTGCAGCCTGAATGAACTGAGTGACTTTTATATTTCCATCAGACAATACATTATCCCCTAGACAATGATAGAGCTTGTTTCTTATTGATTACTATTATACCCGCACTTTTAGATTTAGTATTGACGACGTATATTATCTGTATGTTTGTATTGATATTATTTTTGTGTATTTTTACTAATAAATACTGTTAAAAATAGTACCAACAGACTTCAATGGACCTCTCTTTCTTTGCTGGTAAATGACCCAGTTACGGGGTACGTAACAACTTGGGGGCTCGTCCGGGATTTGATAGCAAATTGGAGGGCCAGTGAATCGGGCTTGTAAGTCCAAACTTGGATCTGGTTGTGCAGGTAGCCAGATGGGAAACCAGCAAAGATGGACGTGGATGAATTTATAGAAAACCCAACTCTGGAGGCGCTAGAGGCGGCCACAAAGTCAGAATTGATAAATATCGCAAAAGGACTAAACCTCACAAAGGTGAGGTTGTCAATGAAAAAGCGAGAGGTGCAGAGGGCCATAACTCAGTATTATATTGTGAAGAATGTGTTTCCTGCTGAGGTATTGGAAAATATCCCTGAAAAGGCACCAGCCAGTGGGGTGGCTCAGTTAGAGTTGGAGAAATTAAGGTTGGAACATGAGATTAAATTAAAGCAGCTGGAAGCAGCTGAAAGGGAGAAGGAAAGGGCCGAGAAGGAAAAAGAGCAGGAAAGAGCTAAGAAATAAAGGGAGCATGTGATTCAGTTAGAACAGCTGGAAGCAGCTGAAAAAGAGAAACAGAGGCAACAAGACTTGGATATGGAGAAGTTAAGGCAAGAGCGAAGAGTTCAAGGGTCAGACCGAGAGGAGCGGTTTAATGTTAGTCAGGAGTTGAGGTTAGTACCTCCATTCGAGGAAACAGATGTTGATAGTTATTTCTTGCATTTTGAAAAGGTGGCAGTGAATCAGAAGTGTCCCAAAGAGCAGTGGGTGGCGTCGTAAAAAATTGTGTTAAAAGGGAAGGCACAATGGGCATATGTGGCGTTGTCCATGGAGGAGGAAGAGTCGGAGAATTATGAGAAAGCAAAGGAGGCCATTCTTCGGACCTATGAATTGGTACCTGAAGCCTATAGACAGAAGTTCAGGAATTTAATGAAAGGGTGGAATCAGACGTATACTGAGTTTGCCTATGAGAAGGGTGTGTTCTTGGATCGTTGATGTGCAGCAGAAATAGTGGAAGAAGATTTTTGGCATCTCAGGGAGTTAATTCTGATTGAGGAATTTAAAGGTTGTGTTTCGGATGATATCCGGATGTATTTAAATGAGAAGCCGATTAAGTCCATCTCCGAATTTGCTAGGTTCACAGATGAATATGCCCTAACCCACAAGACAAAGTTTTCCTCAAATAAAGGTTCCCAGAGAGACCGTGGGAACGATAGAGAAAGCCCGCCGGCTGAGGCAGAGGTCCCGCCGGGAGCTAGTGGTAAGATTGAGGAGGAGAGGCAAGATGACAGGAGAGGTCCTGGCTTGACCTGTTTTAATTGTGGAAAGGGGGGACATATTGCATCTAGGTGCCTTGATCCAAGGAAGGAGACAGGAAAATGGAAAGCAGCAATCCCTATAGGATGTGCTGTGGTGATCAGTAAATCGATGAGAGAACCCCAGGTAGACAGAGTACGAGAAGGGTCTGAGCAATGTATTTCAAAAGGAACCATGTCTGTGAGAGAGGGAGACACACCAGTTCCCGTGCGGATCTGGAGAGACACGGGAGCTGAACTGTCATTGATTAGCAGTAAGGTACTGGATTTTGATCACAAGACGGGAATGGTAGCTTTGAGAGGAATAGGAAAAGGGAAGAAGCAGTGCCCTTGCATAGGATCATTCTGAATTGTGATCTGGTATCTGGACCAGTTGAAATAGGGGTGTGATCAGAATTCCCGAGAACTGACGTGGACGTCCTTCTTGGTAACGATTTAGCCGGTGGTAAGGTTTGGTCAGCAATGAAGCTGACGAGCCAGCCTGTAAGTGTTGAGGTCCCGCCCCTAGATTCCAAGATCTATCCCGCATGTGCGACCACTCGCAGCATGTCGAGAAAGGCAGCTGAGAATGAGCCCAGTTTGAATCAGGCCAGTATCGATTTGGCCAAGATGTTTTTACCGACCCTGTACCAAGAGGGTGGTAAAACGGAGAATAGGAAAATGAAAAAGAGTAAGGGAGAGCAGGTAGACCTGCCCTTAGCCAGGAGAAAATTTATAGAGGCCCGAAGTAAAGATGAAAAACAGATAAGGCTGTTAAAAGGTCCAGGGTTGGACATGGATATTCTGTCTGGTTTGGCAGAACTGTTTGAAGAAGTTGAAAATTCTAAAGGTGTTCCCAATAATGAAATTAGGGCAGTCCTAGATGAAAAGGATGCCATTACCTTGAAGAAGTCTGCTGGGTTGGCAGATGAGGTTGTTTCAGCCCACGGGGTTGAGTTTACTCCAGAAGGGAGTTGCCCAGAGAGTAGCTGGGAGGATCAGGGGAATTTAGAATTTGAAAAGGGGACAGGTATTGAAAGCCTGGAAGAGGCAAATATCCCGTTTGAGTGTGTTCAAGATGTGGATGCACATGGTACGGAACCTAGTAATGGAGCTCAGAAAAGGTCTGAGGTATTTGATTCAGTTGAAAAGGAATGCAGTCCTTGTGGGTCAGATGGACTTGGTTCAGTGAAGAAAGGGTTAACCTTGGTAATAGTGAGAAGTGAGAATTCCCAGTTGTTTGTGCTCAAAGGTGTGTTAAAAGTTAGTGAGGAGATAAAAGGTGGTAAGGTGAATATTATTATTGAAGGAAAAGGGAAAAGTGTAGTTCCTAAATTGAATGGAGAAAATTTAAAGTCTGGATTGATGTCAGAAGCAGCAACCAGGCTGCAGGGAGAAGGGCTTGGTAACACGTTGCCTGCGAATCAATTACAGGTTGAGTTGGAATGTAAAGGTACCCCACACGCTATTGTTATTCAAGAGTGTGGTGTGAAAAAGCAGAATTCAAAATGCTGTTTGAACAAAAAGGGATCGCTTTCAGATCTTAAATTGAGAACTAAGAGCATGAAGGGTCCTGAAGAGAAAACTAGCAACTTGCTTAAACTTAAAGAATTGTTTGGAAATTCGGAAAATGGTCTAAGTTTGGAACATATTGTTGATAAAATAACTCCTATGAAAGAACCTATATCAACAATCTGGATGATGATGTGGCAAACTGGATCAGCAAATTTGCAGGTGACACCAAGATCTGGTGTGTAGTGTACAGTGATGAAGATTATCAAGCTTGCATCACATTCTGGACCAGCTGGGAAAATGGGCTGAAAATGGCAGACGGAATTTAAGGCAGGCAAGCATGAGTTTTGCACTTTGGGTGGACAAACCAGGATAGGACTTACACAGTGAACGGTAGGACACTGAGGAGTGTGGTAGAACAGACAGATCTGGGAATACAGATCCATAATTCCTTGAAAGTCGCATCACAGGTAGATAGGGTTGCAAAGAAAAGCTTCGGCACGTTGGCCTTCATAAATCAAAACAGGAGTTGGGATGTTATGTTGAAGTTGTAAGAGATATTGGTGAGACCTACTTTGGAGTACTGTGAACAAAAGAAAATCTGCAGTTGCTGGAAATGTTTCGGGCCGAGTCCCTTCGGCAGGACGGGAGAAGAAAAGATGAGGAGTAGAGTTAAAAGGTGGGGTGGAGGGGAGGTTGAAGCACAAAAGGTGATAGGTGAAACTGGGAGGGGGAGGGGTGAAGTAAAGTGCTGATAAGTTGATTGGTGAAAGAGATACAGGGCTGAAGAAGGGGGAATCTAATAGGAGAGGACAGAGGCCATGGAGAAAGAAAAGGGGGGAGGAGTACCAGAGGGAGGCGATGGGCAGGTAAGGAGATAAGGTAAGAGAGGGGAAAAGGGGATGATGAATGGTGAAGTGGAGGGACATTACTGGAAATTCAGGAAATCAATGTTCATGTCATCAGGTTGGAGGCCACCCAGGTAGAATATAAGGTGTTGTTCCTCCAGCCATCACAACTGTAGAGGAGGCCATGGAAAAATGTGTCGGAATGGGAATGGGAAGTGGAATTAAAATGGGTGGCCACTGGGAAAATCCCACTTTTTCTGGTGGAATTTTTATTTTTTTTATTGAGCTTTCAAATGATTACAGAAAGAAAGAAAAAACAGTATCAACCCCTCCCCCCTAACATATCCCTATAGAAAGAAAAAAAAAGCGAAGAAGAAAGAAAGAAAGAGTGCCTGGATATCGGAAGATCCCCACATGCTCCACGGAGTTCATAATAGCTTTAGTATATATATTTATTTCTTTCCCCAAATAACCAATAATTTTATCTTCGGAGCACCTATATATTTAATCCTGTCTTTTGTAAATAAGGGCACCAAATTTTCAGAAATGTTTCATATTTATCTCTTAAATTATAAGTAATTTTTTCAAGTGGAATACAGCTGAAAATTTCGTTCTTCCAATGATCTATACTTAAGTATAAATCCGATTTCCAAGTAACTGCAATAGCCTTTTTGGCTACAGCCAATGCAATTTTTATGAATTCTTTCTGATATTTATTCAATTTGAGTTTCAGTTTTATCCCTTCAATATCACCTAATAAAAATAACATTGGGTTATGTGGAAGTTGTGTTCCAATAATTTGTTCCAGTAAAACTCTTAAATTTGTCCAAAAAGGTTGAATTTTAGAACAAGACCAAGTAGAATGTAAAAAAGTACCAATTTCTTGATTACATTGGAAACATTGATCAGATAAATTTGGGTTTAATTTATTTATTTTTTGTGGTGTAACATATAATTGATGTAAAAATTTATATTACACTAATCTTAACTGGACATTTGTTGTATTTGTCATACTGTCAAGACATAGTCTTGACCAACTTGTTTTTTCAATTTTAGTATTCAAGTCAGTTTCCCATTTTTGTCTTGACTTATGAATTCCTTGTTTAATTGCCTGTTTTTGAATCAAACTATACATACAAGAAATTTTTTTTTAATTTTTCCTTTTTGAATTAAAGTTTCTATTTCATTAGGTTTCGGCAATAAAGAAAGATGTTATATTTTAAAGCCAAAATGTTAACAATAGACATGAAGAATGTCTTTGTATTGGTTAGTTTGTTCATAGTTCAACGTGTACTATTCCTTGAGCTCTCTATACGTATGAAAATAAATGATAATGTCAGTACGAAGCTGAAAAAGAATTTCAGTATATATATTGTATACATTTCTCTGGCATTAAATGTACTTATTGAACTATTGATTTACAAGCATCACAAAAGAATTAAAACTTTATTATTCAAATTTCAAAATTACCATATGTAGAGCATAGCAATTATTAATGGCTCAGATAACACTACCTGATGTTAAGCTTAGTGAACAGGTTTAATATCTAATTCTGAGGGTAAATCAGTCAATAAACAGTTCGACTCACCAGAAGGAGGAAAAGCTATTGGTCCACAGTGAGCAACCATGGCAAACAAAGAAGCCAAATTACTTCTTTTAAAGCTAACATAACTGAATCAGAAGTATCGTAAACACAAGAGATTCTGCAGATGCAGTCAGTCCAGAGCACTGTTTGCTTCGTCCAGCATTATTAGTCACCCGATCCAGGAAGAGTTTCAATGAGCAAATTATGGAGTAGCAGCGTCTATCCCCACCAAAAGTCTTCGACCAGAATCTTCCCTGTATGAGTGTGTGGTATGAGTTGCCAAGAGACCGTGTAAGGTGAGGTGAGATAGAACATTGCTGATTCTCTCAAGGTGTTACTACTAGGCTAGTCAGGGAGAGCTATACCAAGGAGAGGGAGCTACTGAGCTGCTATAAAGAGACCTGAAGACTTCTGTTGGCTGCAGAAAAATACACACTTACTGAGCAGCTTCTGGATGGATTTCACTAAAAGTTTATTGAGCTTGGGAGGGCACATGCAACCAACAGGCTCATTAAAACATATGGATTCTACAACTTTATATACCCCTTCCTTTGAAGACCAAGGATAACATTAACCTATGACAGACTGACATACTCCCAGTTATTCTAGGCCAGATTCATATCCTGCGTATCAGTGGCACTGTAAATAAATAAATGGGATTGCTTCTGTGACATGGCTCTATTTTAATGTCTCCACTAAGTGAGCTGCATTGTAATGAAATGGACTAACAGGCAGTGTTCTTCTCAAGAATCTTTGAAGACATTCTGAATTCAATGCACTGTTGAGCTTTTTGAAGCTCATGTAACATCATATTGTTTAAGTTCTTTTATTGTTCGAACGAGTTGCCTATTTTAAAATAACTCATTGTTTGAAAGACAATAGATACCAAAAACACAACTTACACTAATTTACTATCTTCATTGGTCTATGATTTTGTCTCAGTTGTGATCTGACTGATTTGCTGGCTTTATACAAAGATGAAATATCACTACACCACACTCACAATCCAATCCCTTTAGTGAGGTCATCCACTTTGGAAGGAAAAATGAAACCACTTTTATTTAAATGGTAAAAAAATTGCAGCATGCTGCTGTGCAGAGGGACGTGCATGAATCACAAAAGGTTGGTTTGCAGGTGCAGCAGGCTATCAGGAAGGCAAAGGGGATGTTGGCCATTGCTAGAGGGATTGAATTTAAGAGCAGGGAGGTTATGCTGCAACTGTACAGGGTACTGGTGAGGCTGCACCTGGAGTACTGCTTGCAGTTCTGGTCTCCTTGAAGAAGGATATACTGGCTTTGGAGGTGGTGTAGTGTAGGTTCACCAAGTTGATTTCAGGGATGAGGGGGTTAGACCATGAGGAGAGATTGAGTTGTCTGGGACTGCATTCACTGGAATTCAGAAGAATGAGAAGAGATCTTATAGAAGCATAAAATTATGGAAGGGATAGATAAGATAGAGGCAGGAAAGTTGTTTCCACTGGTAGGTGAGACTAGAACTGGAGAACATAACCTCAAGATTTGTGGGAGTAAATTTAGGACACAGATGAGGAGGAACCGCTTTTTCCAGAGGGTGGTAAATCTGTGGAATTCTCTGCCCAAGGAAGCAGTGGAGGCTTCCTCAGTAAATATATTTAAGACAAGGTTGGATAGACTTTTGCATAGTAGGGGAATTAAGGGTTATGGGGAAAAGGCAGGCAGGTGGAGATGAGTTCATGGTCAGATATGCCATGATCTTACTGAATGGCAGAACAAACTCAATGGGCCAGAAGGCCTATTCCTGCTCCTATCTCTTATGTTCTTATGTTATATATTTGCACTAATTTCTCAGCCATAAGATTCACGTCAACCCAGACTCTAACACCAGCTCAATCTCCAACATTCACAAAAGCAAGAAAAATAACTTGTAATACCATTCAGTGATTGCCCAGCAATAATGATGAGAAGAACAACTGCATTGCACGACTCAGAATAAAGAATCAATACCGTTTTTAAAAATCTGTTTGGCGAGCAGCTCTACCACAAAGTAAACTTATTTCTTTTGCAAATCAAAAGAAGCTTGACTATCACAATCAACAGGCATATCATTTCTTCCCCTCCCCCTCCTTCTTACTCTGACTCCTCATCATTTTTTCTCCAGTCCTGATGAAAGGTCTGGATCCAAAACGTTGACTGTTTACTCTTTTCCATAGATGCTGCCTGGCCTGCTGAGTTCCTCCAATCTGTTCTTAATTCGGGTTCCTTGAAAACAAAGTTAAATTTTGAAAACAAATAAAAAAATCTTCTAAATATTCATGGATTATCATCTGTAGTTTATTTTCAAATTTTTTAAAACACTGATGACCAGTCACTAGTTATCAGGTGGTAATGGACATCTATCATATCCATCTGGTCCTGCAGGATCACTTGGTAACATATTTGAGGAGGTAGACACGGTTATGACACAACAAAACAAGAACATATCATCAAGGGGTGTGACATTGAAGGAAACTTCCAGATGGTAATATTCCCTTATGTCTGCTGCCTTTCTTCTTAAGTGGTAGAGATTGTAGGTTTTGGGAGATAATGTCAAAGAAGCTTTAGGTGAGTTGATTCAGTACGTTGTGTAGATGACATACACTACTGCAAAAGGAGGGAGAGCAAGTTTTGAGAGGTGAACAGAGCGTATCCATTGTTAGAAATTACTATTCTAATTGCTAAGAGATTCTATCGCATTAACTGCCCCAACAATGCTTCCGGCATCTGTAACTGAAACCCTTATTCGTGACATTGTATTTCTAGAACAGGTCTTTCCAATGATATCTTCCACCCTCCTACCTCTGTAAATGTCATTTGTGCAGATTAGATTCTGCACAGCAGAATGACTTAAATGCTTTCTGAGCTTCACCATCTACTGTAGTTGTTCCAAGTACACCAAATGGAAACTCTTATCCTCATATTTAATTCCCTCGGTGGCTCTATCAGCCTTTGTTTCTGGGACTTCTTTAGCCCTACAGCCTCTCCAACTTTATGTGCACTGTACTTTCTCTGTAGCCCTTACACTTTATTTTGCATTCTGTTATTGTTTTATCTTGTTCTAACTCAATGCACCATGCAATGATATGATCTGTATGAACAGAATGAGAGACAAGTTTTTCACTGTATAGTATCTCCGTACATATAACAACAATGAACCAATTCTAATTGCAGCTTTGACTCTTCAACACAATATAATCAGCCGCAGCATCAATTTCTCTGGAAAACTTGATCAGTTTTCCAATTCTTCTTCCTTTAAACTTACTTTTTGACCCAGAATTTTGTCCTTTCTCCTAAAATATCTATCCTACCTCAGTGTCAACATTTAAATTATTATAACACTCTGATTAAAAAAATTGTATGTCAGCCGACCAGTTACATTTTCATCAAGAAACCTAAATACCCAAAATAAATGTCCTCCTGATCTCAGAGCAGACAACTGTCTAGGACAAAACAGCCTTCCATTCCCTTCCTTCTTTGATTTTCATCTCACCTCTGCGCTATTTTACAGCTATTAATGAGGTGGTATTAAAACCAAAATAAAAATCATAAAACTTATAGAGTTTCTTCAGACAGCCATAACAAAGGGTGTCACTTGCTCAGATTAGCTCAATCATTTCACGGATTGAACCTTACTGTTGGCTGATGAAAGGAATCCGCCAGTCATTCAACCCTTTGTTTAGCCTGTAGTAACTTGACTAAATCTGTAATTTTACCATTAATAGAGTCGTAGAAAACTACAGCACAGAAACAAACCCTTCGGCCCATCTAATCCATGCTGAACCATTTAAACTGCCTAGTACTATCAACCTCATCCGGACCAATGCCCTCCAAACCCCTCCATCCACGTACCTATTGAAGCTCCTCTTAAACGTTAAGATCAAAATCATTTCCACCACCTACACTGGCAGCTCATCCCACACTCTCACCTACCTCTGAGTGAAGCAGTTTCCCCTCACATTCCCCTAAACATTTCACCTTTCACCCTTAACCATGACCTCTAGTTCTCGTCTCACCCAACCTCAGTGGAAAAAGCCTGTTTGCATTCACCCTATCTACACCCCTCATAATTTTGTATACCTCCACCAAATCTCCTCTCAATCTTCTGCATTCTGTAGAACACAGTCCTAACCTATTCAATCTTCCCTTTTAACTCAGTGGATGTAGTTCATATGAATTTCAATAAGGTATTTGTTAAGGTTCCCCATGCAAGGCTCATTCAGAAAGTAAGGAGGCATGGGATCCAAGGGAACCTTGTTTTGTGGATCCAGAATTGGCTTGCCCACAGAAGGCAAAGGGTAGTTGTGGATGTTTCATATTCTGCATGGAGGTTGGTGACCAGTGGTGTTCCGCAGGGATCTGTTCTGGGACCATTACTCTTTGTGATTTTTATAAGTGGCCTGGTTGAAGAGGTAGAAGGGTGGGTTAGTAAGTTTGCTGATGACACAAAGATTTGGGGTGTTGTGGATAGTCTGGAGATTTGTCAGAGGTTACAACAGGATAGGATGCAGAACTGGGCTTAGAAGTGGCAGATGGAGTTCAACACATATAAGTGTGAGGTGGTTCATTTTGGTAGGTCAAATTTAAAGACAGAATATAATATTAATGGTAAGATTCCTGGCAGTGTGGAGGATCAGAGATCTGGGTCCATAGGATATTCAAAGCTGCTGCATAGATTGACGGTGTTGTTAAGAAGGTGTATAGTGTGTTGGCCTTCATCAACCATGGGACTGAGTTCAAGAGCTGTGAGGTAATGTTACAGCTATATAAGACCTTGGTCAGACCCCACTTGGAGTACTGTGTTCAGTTCTGGTCACCTCACTGCAGGAAGGATGTGGATGCTATAGAGAGAGTACAGAGGAGATGTACAAGGTTGTTGCCTGGATTGGAGAGCATGCCTTATGAGAATAGGTTGAGTGAACTTGACCTTTTCTCCTTGGAGTGATGGAGGATGAGAGGTGACCTGATAGAGGTCCATAGATGATGAGAGGCATTGATCGTATGGATAGTCAGATGCTTTTTCCCAGGGTTAAAATGGCTAAAATGGGGGGGGGGGGGGGGGGCGGGCATAGTTTTAAGGTGCTTGGAAGCAGGTACAGAGGGGATTTCAGGGTAAGTATTTCACAGAGTGGTGAGTGCGTGGAATGCACTGCTGGTGATGGTGGTGGAGACGGACACTGTAGGATCTTCTAAGAAACTCTTAAATAGGTACATGGAGCTTAGAAAAATAGAGGACTTTCTTATAGGAGGGTGAACAAAACTACACACAATATTCCAAATTAGGCCTCACCAACACCTTATACAACTTCACAAAATGCTGGAGGAACTCAGCAAACCAGGCTGTATCTATGGAAAAAAGTAAACAGTCAACGTTTCGGCTGTGAGTCCTGTGGTGAACTACGTGTGCCTGTCTGGACACGCCCCCTGCTGACTGCTCCTGTGGCTCCTCCCACAGGCCCCTGTATAAAGGCGATCAGAGCCTGGGCCCGGCCTCTCAGTCTCCACGACGTAGTATGGTGGTCACTCACTGCTGGTTCCTTCCTCCAGTCAATAAAAGGCGATATCTCGCCTTTGCGTCTCAGAGTGAGTTATTGATGGTGCATCAAGTCCTTGAAGGGTAACTGTTTATTCTTTTCTAGAGATACTGCCAGAACTGCTGAGACCCTCCAGAATTTTGTGTCTGTTGCTTTGGATTTCCAGCATTTGCAGACTTTCCTGTGTTTGCCGTCTTATGCAACTTCAGTTGCTTGATACCAGATCAAACACGGTCATATCTTCTATTTCAGGATATACTGTACATCACGTTTGTAAAATGCATAAATTATTACCACTCATATCTTTGCCAATGATCACTCCCAATTACTATCAAAAAGAAATTCCATCCCTCCCACGCCCCATTATGTCTTATTCATTGGTTGGTTGTCAGTCTTTGTTTATGTATATGTGCCATAATTCTACTATATTTCTTTATTTTGCTGTAATTGCATGAACAAAAATAAATCTTATAGTAGCAAGTAGAAACATATACATATGTACTTTGATAATAAACTTTGTTTGACTTTGATTTTATTGTGCAGTAATCACTAATTAATCCCAAAAATAATATCTCTCAATGTTTTATCATGGTGAGAATTAAGCCGGGACAATATAATAAATGAATAATGCATATATAAACAAATAAATATTATATTTACACTTTTGAATACAGAAAAAAATCTTTGTTAATCTTCTATCTCCAATGTACCAGCAAAAAAAATACAGAATGTAACTTGGTCAAAATGGAATTTGATTAAATTCATACGAAAAAATCAAGGACCCTGATGTTAATCACAATAGGTGTGAATACACTGCGTAGCGTAACCACCCAGTACTGTTCTTAAACCGCTTTTACAATGGGAATGTAGCACTTGTTTTCATTTACTCATAGAATAACTATCAAAAGACAATACAGTTGTGTGGAATCAGAGTCTCAGGTAGATCACACCAGTTAATAGTAACATTTTTCTCTCTGACAGATATAGGTGAAGCAGGTGGGTTTTTATAGCAGCTTTAATGATCATTTATAAAAGCTAAACAATCCCATAACTAACACATCATATCACAGTTCTATAGTCCTGCCACGGGACAAATAATTAGGATCAGAGGAGAGGCTCCAAGGACATCTCATCCTCAAAGATGATAGGGTCCATTATATGTCAGCAACCTCTGTAAAATTGGATCTGCTCCTTTTCATGTTGTATGTTAAGAACCTGGATGATGGGATTGATGGCTTTGTGACCAAGTTTGCTGATAATAGGTGGAGGGGCATGAAATATTGTGGAAGCAGGGAATCTACAGAGGACTTGGACAGATTAACAGAATGGGCAAAGAACTGGCAGATGGAAAACAGTGTAGGGGAGTGTTTATTTAGTCATTGGTAGAAGGAATAAGGGTGTAGGCTATTTTCTAAACAGGGATCAAATTCAGAAATCGGAGGTGCAAAGGGACTGAGCGGCCTTGTGCAGAATTCCATAAAGGTTAAGTTGCAGGTTGAGTTGGTAATAAGGAAGGAAAATGCAAAGCAATTTCAAGAGGACAGAAATATAAAAGCAACGATGTAATGCTGAGGCTTATAAGGCACTTATAGACAATATTTAGAGTCTAATTGTGAGCAGTTTGGAGCCCTATATCTAAGAAAGGATGTGTTGCCATTGGAGAGAGTCCAGAGGGGATTTACTAGAATGATCCCAGGAATGAAAGGGCTAGTTTTGAGGAGCGCTTGATGGTTCTGGGCCTGTAGTCACTGGAGTTTCGAAGAGTTGGGGGAAGTGCGGGGGTGGGGGAGGATATCAGTGAAGTCCTTTAGGAACAGAGACAAGGAAGAATGTCTTAAGCCAGATATCTAGAGAATGGACAATCTGTGGAATTCATTGCCACAAACAGCTGTGAAGATTGAGTCATTGAGTTATATTTAAAGTGGAGGTTGATAGGTTTCTGAGTGTCAAAGGTTTTGGGGAGAAGACAGGAAACTGGGAAGGAAAATAAAAGACCATAGACCATTCGGCCCATCAAGTCTGCTCTGCCATTCAATTATGGACTGATCCAATTCTTCCAGTCATCCCCACTCCCCTGCCTTCACCCCATACCCTTTCATGCCATGGCTAATCAGGAACCTATCTATCTCTGCCTTAAATATACCCAAAAGACTTGGCCTCCACAGCCACTCATGACAGCAAATTCCACAGATTTACCACCTTCTGACTAAAGTCATTTCTCCGCATCTCAGTTCTAAATGAACATTCTTCAATCCTGAAGTTGTGCCCTCTTTTCCTAGAATCCCCTACCATGGGAAATAACTTTGCCATTTCTAATCTGTTCAGGCCTTTTAACATTCGGAATATTTCTATGAAATCCCCCCTCATTTTCCTGAACTCCAGGTAATACAGCCCAAGAGCTGCCAAATGTTCCTCATATGGTAACTCTCATTCCCGGAATCATTCTTGTGAATCTTCTCTGAACTATTTCCAATGTCAGTATATTCTTTCTAAAATAAGGAGCACAAAACTGCACACAATACTCCAAGTGTGGTCTCACAAGTGCCTTATAGAGCCTCCACATCACATCCCTGTTCTTATATTCTATACCTCTAGAAATGAATGTCAACATTGCATTTGCTTTCTTCACAACTGACTCAACCTGCAGGATAACCTTTAGAGTATCTTGCACAAGGACTCCCAAGTCTCTTTACATCTCTGCATTTTGAATTCTCTCCCCATCTAAATAATAGTCCGCCTGTTTATTTCTTCCACCAAAGTGCATGACCTTACATTTTCCAACATTGTATTTCATTTGCCAATTCTTTGCCCATTCCCCTAAACTAAGTCTCTCTGCAGGCTCTCTGTTTACTCAATACTACCCGCTCCTCCATCTATCTTTGTATCATCAACAAATTTAGCCACAAATCCATTAATACCAAATCATTGACATACATCATAAAAAGCAGTGGTCCCAACATCGACCCCTGTGGAACTCCACTGGTAACCAGCTACCATCCAGAATAGGATCTTTTTATTCCCACTCTCTGTTTTCTGCCGACCAGCCAATGCTCCACCCATTCTAGTAACTCCCCTGTAATTCCATGGGCACTTATCTTGCTAAGCAGCCTCATGTGTGGCACCTTGTCAAAGGCCTTCTGAAAATCCAAATACACCACGTCTACGGCGTCTCCTTTGTCTACCCTGCTCATAATTTCCTCAAAGAATTGCAATAGCTTAGTCAGGCAGGATTTTCCTTTCAGGAAACCGTGCTGGCTTTGGCCTATCGTGCCATGTGCCTCCAGGTACTCCATAATCTTATCCCTAACAATCAATTCCAACAACTTCCCAACCACCGATGTCAGGCTAACAGGTCTATAGTTTCCTTTCTGCTGCCTCCCACCCTTCTTAAGTAGCGGAGTAACATATACGATGTTCCAGTCATCCGGTACAATGTCAGGTACAATCGATTCTTGAAAGATCATTGTTAATGCCTCCACAGTCTCTCCAGCTACTTTCCTTCAGAACCCGAGGGTGCATTCCATCAGGTCCAGGAGATTTATCCACCCTCAGACCATTAAGCTTTCTGAGCACCTTCTCAGTCGTAACTGCACAAACAGCACTTCCCTGATTCTCTTGAATGTCCAAAATACTGCAGACGTCTTCCACTGTGAAGACTGATGCAAAATATGCATTTAGTTCCTCTGCCATCTCTACATCCCTCATTACAATATCTCCAGTATCATTTTGTATTGGTCCTGTATCTACCCTCAACTCTCTTTTACCCTTCGTATACTTAAAAAAGCTTTTAGTACCTTCTTTGATATTAGTCACTAGCTTCCTTTCATAATTCATCTTTTCCTTCCTAATGAGCTTCTTAGTTTCCTTCTGCAAGTTTTTAAAAACTTCCTAATCCTCTATCTTCCCACTAGCTCTGGCTTCCTTGTATGCCCTCTCTTATGCTTTTACTTTGGCTCTGACCTCACTTGCCAGCCATGGTAGTGTCCTTCTTCCCTTTGAAAATTTCTTCTTATTTGGAATACATCTGTCTTGCACTTCCCTCATTTTTCACAGAAACTCCAGCCATTGCTGCTCTGCTGTCCTTCCTGCAAATGTCCCTTTCCAGTCAACTTCGGCCAGTTCCCCTCTCAAGCCAATGTAATTTCCTTTATTCCACTGAAATACCGACACATTGGATTTTATTTTTTCCCTCTCAAATTTCAATGTGAACTCGACCATATTGTGATCACTGTTCCCCAAAGGTTCCTTAACTTTAAGCTCACTTATCACCTCCGGATCATTGCATAACACCCAATCTAGCAAAGTCAATCCCCTAGTGGGCTCAACAAGAAGCAGTTCTAAAAAACTATCCCTTAGACATTCTACAAATTCTCTCTCTTGAGGTCCAGTAAAGACCTGGTTTTCCCAGTCCACTTTCATGTAAAAATCAATGATTATCAGACATTGCCTTTCTGACACACCGTTTCTATCTCCTGCTGTAATTTGTAATCCACATCCCGACTGCTGTTTGGAGGCCTGTATGCAACTGCCATTAGGGTCCTTTTACCCTTGCCATTTCTTAACTCAACCCATAGAGACTCTACACCTTCCAATCCTATGTCAGCTCTTTCCAATAATGTAATATTATGTTTTATACACAGAGCCACACCATCCCCTCTGCCTACTGACCTATCTTTCTGATATACTGTATATCCTTGGATGTTCAGCTCCCAGTGGCAGCCATCCTTTAGCCAAGTTTCAGAGATGGCCACAATGTCATATTTGCCAATCTGTAGCTGAATTTCAAGATCATCCATTGTATTCCTTATGCTGCGTGCTTTCAAAGACAACACTCTCAGTCCAGTATGTGTTGCTTTCTGTTTTAACGGCACCACGCCTCTATTACCCTGTAACTCATGCCACTGGCTGTGACATAATTGTCACAAAACAGCCATAATTGAATGTTCGAGCAGATTCAATAGGCTGATTGGCCTAATTCTTTTCCTATATCTTATTGCATTCAGCCAATAATATCAAAAAAAAAGAGCTGAAATTATTCAGTGTAATAAATGTGAAGAAACCAAAGAGATCTGTGTTGTAGCTTTGAAGACATCTACTCTGGAACTAGCTATGCCTTTGGACAAGCTGCTGCAGCACAATTACAGCATTGGCATCTTTCTGGTGTTGTAAACTAAATTGCCTAGAGCTGCCATGTTCATTAAAACAGGGCAATTACAATACTTAAGTATCTTCCAATCATTTGCAAAGTGATGGAAGAGGTTAATATTCACACTTTAATAAACTGCTTACCAATGCCCCTTTTAAGTTTTGAGAAACCTCAGAACGTCCTTGATATAGATGTAAGATAAAGAGTGGGATTCCAGAGCTGAGGTCAGGTGATCGCACTTGACATCAAGGGAGCATTTTACCAAATGTAGCACCAAGGAAGTGAAGTATGTCATTGGGCATCAGTGTAAACACCTTAAACAAAAAAAAAAGACACTTGAGGTTGTTGGAGGGCAATCATCCTTAAAACCAAAGCTTCGCCTCAGGAGCTCCTCAAGTCCATTGCCCCAGACCCTATTATCCTTAGCTGTTTCATCAATGATCTGAGATTAACTGTGACCAGTCACAATATCAATGACAGAAGACCATGATAACAGTACCATTGTTTAATTGGAAAATGTCATGAGCTGAAAACCAATCATAGAGAATGAACACAGTGCTTGAACAACCTAATGAATTGTTGGCAATTCTATGAATTGAATGATTGAGAAATAACATCACATAATTTTTGGAACATGGAAAACAAAACAAACAATTCACTAGGTATACATGCTCATGTTTATTATTGTTAATATTTTAACGTAGGATTCTCCTAGTGCATTATTCTGTAATTAAAATTGACGAATTCAAAGAATCACTGGTTTACCTTTCAGGTGTAGAAAAATAAATATTTTCTGAAATTGGATGTTCTCAAATCTGCTCTACTTAAATCAATGATAAATGTATAGATAAATTGTCATTGTTTCCAAGGCATTGTTTTAAATAGTAAACTGTGTGAAAAGTTTTTAAAAAATCACTCAGTGGTTACTTTATTAGTATCTCCCATACTTATTAAAGTGGCCACAGGGAGTATATTCATTGTTTTCTGCTACTGTAAGCTATCCACTTCAAGGTGTGATGTCTTGTGCATTCAGAGATGCTCTTCTGGACACCACTGTTGTAACATGTGGTCATCTGAGTTACCTTTGCCTTCTTGAACTAGTCTGGTAATTCTCCGCTGACCTCGCTCATTAACGAGGTATTTTTACCCACAGAACTGCTGCTCACTGAATGTTTTTTGTTGTTCACTCAATTCTCTGTAAACTCTAGAGAATATTGCACGTGAAAATCTCAGGAGCTCAGCAGTTTCTGAGATACTCAAACCACCCCATCTGGCACCAACAGACATTCCACGGTCAAAGTCACTGAGATAACATTTGTTCCCCGTTCTGGTGTTTGGCCTGAACAACAAATGAACCTCTTGACCATGCTTTTATGCACTGAGTTGCTGCCACATGATTGGCTGACTAGGTATTTACATTATCAAAGAGGTGTACCTAATAAAGTGGCCACTGAGTGTGTCACTTGAAATTCAAACCAACTTGTCTGTTGGTTTGAATTTCAAGAATCTAGTTGAATTGGATTCCCTAATCAAGGCAGTAAAATTATAGGTACAGTTTTCTGAATTTTCATAATCTGCCACCTAGCAGTAGAGAGCTCTGACATTTTGAGGAAAACAGGAACTAATGAAACATGCAGTGGAGTCCATGATTAGCTTGACACCATAGACTACTGGGCTAGTTATCTAGTGGCTTCTGTAAATGGTCTACAGACCTGTGCAAATCTGCCTGATCAGATCTGATTAGATATTAGCATTAACAGGCTGGTGTTCAGGTGCACCTAATAAAGTGGCCACTGAGTGTGCTAAATATATTGTTCCATTTTTAATTGTGGTATTAGTATAATTTGAGGCAGCAGCAAAGTAGACAGTAAACTGTGTGTACGATAACTTATTATGTTTCCCAGGAAATGAGGGAGAGCTCGTAACAACTTATCATACTTTTGCTGCTGCTGTTAAAAGATTGACATCTTTAAGAACATAAGAACATTTGAAAAATAAATCTTCATGTACCTAAATCATCATTTCCTATTCTAAATCTTTCTACACCAGTGTAGATTCTATCTAGCTTATTTGAAGAATACCTCCACATAGTAGGTATTCTGTACATTCCAGTACCTGATGACTGTTGTGCTAAAGAACACCTATGTTCAACACGAATCATTGATGTAAAATAGCAGTATTTACACAGATTAAACAAGGGAGAAAAATGTAATCAGTTTGATCTTTTTGCCTTTTACCCAGTTTACAATGGTCAGAATTCACACCCAATCAGCAAAATTACATTGTACAGTGAGAACTATTGCAAGTAGTTTTTTTTTATGATTTTATTAAGACTATTTTGCTAGGTTCTGCTTTTTGAACCACCTGATGGCTCAATGGTGAGGTGTGACTTTATCTTGTGCATTGCATGGCTTTAATGTGTGTTGTCTTCTATTACGTATCTGAATGTCAGAATCAGAAACAGCTGTAGACCACACAAGCCTGCAAGAGCGTATTGCCATTCAATGCCATTCCTGAGCCACAAGTTTACATCCAATATGCCCCGATTACTTGAGTTCCCAGCGTTTCATTCTTTGGTAAAGAATTTAGGATTTTGAACCTTCTCGAAGGAAAGAATTTTATCTTCATCCCAGTTCAAACAGGAGACTCTCCTTTGAAGGAAGTTGCCTCACAATACCCAGATTACCAAGTTTTTAAGAACCTTCTCAATTCTTTTAATACAAAAATAATCTAACTGTAAAGCAACAAACACCAGATGCCAGAAACCTTCGATCAAAAATAAAAACTTTGAAATATTTAGCTGGTTAGGCAGCATCTGTAGAGAGAGGAACAGGGTGTCTTGTATTTGGCCTATCAGCAGCCTCAACAGAGCTTTACCAAGAGGGATTTCTCACAGGTCAACAGCAGTTACTTAAAAAGGGAGCTTTGTGAGCGTTAGTCCATTGTACGTGGCCTATCAGTGGCTATAACCAGAGTAATCATGAGTTAAGTAGCATGGAAGGTTCAGGCATAAAAGGGAGACACTGCCTAGTGGAGCGGTCACCTAAGGAACGGTCATCGACAGAGTGATCTGAGGCAGAGTGGGAGGGCTTTGGCTCATTCGGGCTTCGGCGATAACGGGTCGAGGCGAAGTAAGTCACCTGTGAGGTACAGAATCAGGAAATACGCCTGTGAGGCTGGTGTCCTGTGCTGGGGGTCAGATGTGGGATGGCTGGGAGACTCCCAGTCTCCTGGACGGCCACATCTGCACCAGGTGCGTCGAGCTGCAGCTCCTTAGGGACTGGGTTAGGGAACTGGAGCTGCAGCTCGATGACCTTCGTCTGGTCAGGGAAAGTGAGGAGGTGATAGAGGAGCTATAGGCAAGTAGTCACACCACAGTCTCAGGAGACAAATAAATGAGTAACAGTCAGGAGAGGGAATGGCAGGAGTCCGACACTACAGAGTACCCCTGTGGCTGTCCCCCTTAACAATAAGTACACCTCTTTGAGTACTGATGGGGAGGCATGACCTACCTGGGGGGAGCAACTGTGGCCACACCTCTGGCACAGAGTCTGGCCCTGTGGCTCACAAGGTTAGAGAAAGGAAGAAGGCAGCAGTGATAGGGGACTCTATAGTTAGGGGATCAGGCACAGGAAAGAAATGCAGATGGTAGTTTGCCTCCCAGGTGCCAGGGTCCAGGATGGTTCTGATCACGTCCATGATATCCCAAAGTGAGAAGGTGAACAGCCAGAGGTCGTGGTACACATTGGTACCAACGACATAGGTAGGATAAGGGAGGAAAACAGACTACAGGGAGTTAGGAAGGAAGTAGAGAAACAGGACCTCAAAGGTAGTAATCTCGGGATTACTGCCTGTGCCATGTGACAATGAGTATAGGAATAGAGTGAGGTGGAGGGTAAATGTGTGGCTGAGGGATTGGAGCAGGGGGCAGGGATTCAGATTACTAGATCATTGGGACCTCTTTTGAAGAAGGTGTGACCTGTACAAAAAGGACAGGTTGCACTTGAATCCGAGGGGGACCAACATCCTGGCAGGAAGGTTGGCTAAGGCTGTTGGGGAGAGTTTAACTCGGATTGCTGGAGGTTGGGAACCAAACTGAAGAGATGGAGGAAGGGGTGGTTGGCTTATGTTTAGAGAAAGCTTGGAGACAGAGCAAGAGGGAGGATAGACAGTTGATAGAGAGGGGATGCGCTCAGAACAATGGTTTGAGATGTGTCTATTTTAATGCAAGAAGCATCATCAACAAAGTGGATGAGCTTAGAGCGTGGGTCAGTACTTGGAACTATAATGTTGTTGCCATTACAGGGACTTGGATGGCTCAGGGGCAGGAATGGCTACTTAGAGTGCCAGGCTTTACATTTTTCAGAAAGGACGGGGAGGGAGGCAAAAGAGGTGGGGGCGGAGCACGGCTGATCAGAGATAGTGTCATGGCTGCAGAAAAGGAGGAAGTCATGGAGGGATTGTCTATGGAGTCTCTGTGGGTGGAAGTTAGGAACAGGAAGGGGTCAATAACTCTACTGGGTGTTTTTTCTAGACCACCCAATAATAACACTACCATTAAGAAGCAGATAGGGAGACAGATTCCGGAAAGGTGTAATAATAACAGGGTTGTCATGGTGGGAGACTTTAATTTCCCAACTACTGATCGATATATCTCTAGAGCAAGGGGTTTAGATGAAGTGGAAGTTGTTAGTTGTGTTCAGGAGGGTTTCCTGACAAAATATGTAGATTAGGAGAAGAGAAGCTGCTCTTGATCTGGTTTTGGGAAATGAACCTGGTCAGGTGTCAGATCTCTCAGTGGGAGAGCATTTTGGAGATAGTGATCACAATTCTATCCCCTTTACCATAGCATTGGAGAGGGATAGGAACAGAGAAGTTAGGAAAGAGTTTAATTGGAGTAAGGGAAAATATGAAACTATCAGGCAGGAACACGGAAGCATAAATTGGGAACAAATGTTCTCGGAAAACAGCAGAAATGTGGCAAATATTCAGGGGATATTTGTGTGGCATTCTGCATAGGTATATTCCAATGAGACAGAGAAAATATGACAGGCTACAGGAACCGTGGTGTACAAAGGGTATTGAAAATCTAGTCGAGAAGAAAAGTTTATGAAAGGTTCAAAAAACTAGGTTATGATAGAGATCTAGAAGATTCTAAGGCTAGCAGGAAGGAGCTTAAGAACGAAATCAGGAGAGCCAGAAGGGGCCATGAGAAGGCCTTGGCGAGAAGGATTAAAGAACACAACAAGGCGTTCTACATGAATGTGAAGAGCAAGAAGATAAGACGTGAGAGAATAGAACCAATCAAGCGTGACAGTGGAAAAGTGTGTATGGAACTGGAGGAGATAGCTGAGGTACTTAATGAATACTTTGCTTCAGTGTTCACTATAGAAAAGGATCTTGGCGATTGTAGAGATGACTTACAGCGGATTGAAAAGCTTGAGCATATAGACATTAAAAAAAGAGGATGTGCTGGAGCTTTTGGAAAGCATCAAGTTGGATAAGTCTCCGGACCGGACGAGATGTACCCCAAGCTATTGTGGGAGGCAAGGGAGGAGATTGCTGAGCCTCTGGCAATGATCTTTGCATCATCAATGGGGATAGGGGAGGTTCCGGAGGATTGGAGGGTCGCAGATGTTGTTCCCTTATTCAGGAAAGGGAGTAGATACAGCCCAGGAAATTATAGACCAGTGAGTCTTACTTGAGTGGTTGGTAAGTTGATGGAAAAGATACTGAGAGGCAGGATTTATGAACATTTGGAGAAGCATAATATGATTAGGAATAGTCAGCATGGCTTTGTCAAAAGCAGGTCATGCCTTACAAGCCTGATTGAATTCTTGAGGATATGACTAAACATGTTGATAAAGGTAGAGCAGTAGATGTAGTGTATATGGATTTGAGCAAGCATTTGATAAGGTACCCCATGCAAGGCTTATTGAGAAAGTAAGGAGGCATGGGATACAAGGGAACCTTGCTTTGTGGATCCAGAACTGGCTTGCCCACAGAAGGCAAAGAGTGGTTGTAGATGGGTCATATTCTGCATGGAGGTTGGTAACCAGTGGTGTGCCTCAGGGATCTGTTCTGGGACCACTCTCTTCCTGGTTTTTATAAGTGACCTGGATGAGGAAGTGGAGGGCTGGGTTAGTGAATTTGCTGATAACACAATGGTTGAAGGTGTTGTGGATAGTGTGGAGGGCTGTCAGAGGTTACAGCGGGACATTGATGGGATGCAAAACTGGGCTGAGAAGTGGCAGATGGAGTTCAACCCAGATAAGTGTAAGGTGGTTCATTTTGGTAGGTTAAATGTGATGGCAGAATATAGTATTAATGGTAAGACTCTTGGTAGTGTGGAGGATCAGAGGGATCTTGGGGTCTGAGTCCATAGGACACTCAAAGCAGCTACGCAGGTTGACTCTGTGGTTAAGAAGGCATACGGTGCATTGGCCTTCATCAACCATGGGATTGAGTTTAAGAGCCAAGAGGTTATGTTACAGCTACATAGGACTCCCACTTGGAGTACTGTGCTCAGTTCTGGTCCCCTCACTACAGGAAGGATGTGGAAACCATAGAAAGGGTGCAGAGGAGATTTACAAGGAGGTTGCCTGGATTGGGGAGCATGCCTTATGAGAATATGTTGAATGAACTTGGCCTTTTCTCCTTGGAGCAACGGAGGATGAGAGGTGACCTGATAGAGGTGTATAAGATGATGAGAGGCATCGATGGCATGGATAGTCAGAGGCTTTTTCCCAGGGCTGAAATGGCTAGCACGAGAAGGCACAGTTTTAAGGTGCTTGGAAATAGGTTCAGAGGAGATGTTGGGGTAAGTATTTTACACAGAGAGTGGTGAGTGCTTAGAATGGGCTGCTGGTGATGGTGGTGGAGGCGGATATGATAGGGTCCTTTAAGAGACTCCTGGATAGCTACATAGAGCTTAGAAAAATAGAGAGCAATGGGTAACCCTAGGTAATTTCAAAAATAAGTATATGTTTGGCACAGCATTGTGGGCCGAAGGGCCTGTATTATGCTGTAGCTTTTCTACGTTTCTATGTTTCAAGTCTCTGTACAAAGGTGGCTTGACCTGCTGAGTATTTCCAGCAATTCCTGGTTATATATCTAATTGCTCTGAAAATGTCTTTCACTTTGGGGCTTTAAAAACATATTCACTGCTCATGGTTAGAATACAAACTTTAAGATTTAAAATAACAAGTAGTAAAAACACAATTGATTTCAAAATGACAAAAGTATAGATGGAAGACTATCCAGAAAACCATTTTCAAAACAAGTAGTGTTCAAAATATGAAGTTCACTAACTTAGTCATAAATTCATTCAGCACAGAAACAGGCTTTTCAGCCCAACACATCCATGCTATCCATCATGCACCCATCGATACTAACTGAATTTCCTGTACAGTGTCTTTGTAACCAGTCCCTCAGGACTGAGGTCAACTTCCTTCCACTCGTGGATTCTGAGGTGAGTGATGAGGCCAATATACCTCACAGGGCAAGCAGGGGACTGCTATGTCAGCTGGAGTGATCCTTCCTCTGTTTATGCAGCACTTCCATATCCTTCCAGTGTTCAGACACAAGGCTGTTGATAGCTCCGAAGTATACCTTCTATACTTTGAGTGTGCCTGAACCAGAAATTCTCAGGAGTCAGTGTAGAAGTTGCTTTTTTTTCACAGATGCTCTGAGCACATCCTTGACTCTCTTCCTCTACCTGCCTGATAATCTTTTCTTGCCACTGAGCTCAGAATAGAGAGTAGTATATACTGCGTCTTTCATGTTTGATATTCATATCAAAGTATTCTAAATAGCCCTTTTTCTATAAATATATGAATGCCTATAAACGTTACGCAAAGACATTCACGGTGCTTTTATTTTCCCAGCAAGCTATTTGCAAGTGCAAACATCACAATATATTACACTAGGAAGAACAATTCTCTTAAGTGTTTATTAAGTTTATTTCAGAGACATTGCCATTGTGTTTTTGAGGGATGATTTTCCTTTCCAGTAATATGTTGGATTACTGCCACCTGGAAGGTACTGCGTTGTTACATCGTCCTTTCATTGGGTCAACAATTTCATAAACAGAATTGATATTACCTTTCCTATTTTTAGGAATAAATGTTCCTCCAGGAGTTCATATACTTAAAAAATGTTGATGTTAGCAGCCTTGTTCTCCATCCCCTTGAATGAAATAGCATTTTGCACTTTTTTTAAATCTCAGAATTTTTATTAAATGACCAGAAAGAGAAAGATTTTCTCTATAATTTCATGTCGCACCTTGTGGTAGGTCGCTACCATTCACACAGCAGTTGCATCACAGACTCATACAGCAAAGAAACTGTCTCTCTGGCTCACCATATCCCTGCTGGCATCAAGTACTTCTTATACTCAAACCATTTTTCAGCATCCCTGTCCACTGCCTTCTATGCCATGGTGCGTCAAGTGCTCACCCTTATAACATGATATAAACTGCCACTTACCACCACCACTCTAACTGCATCCCAGATTTCAGCTATCCTCTTGGTGAAAATATTATTCCTCAAGTCCCCCCGATTCTCTTTCCCCTTAACTTAAACCTAGGCCTCTTGGTAAAAGGAAATGTTTCTC
Organism: Hypanus sabinus; assembly: GCF_030144855.1. Classification (NCBI taxonomy): domain Eukaryota; kingdom Metazoa; phylum Chordata; class Chondrichthyes; order Myliobatiformes; family Dasyatidae; genus Hypanus; species Hypanus sabinus. The sequence continues at coordinate 177,315,969 of NC_082707.1, forward strand.
ATTATCCATCTTATCTATTCCCATCATAAATTTGTATTCCTTAATCTTGTCCCCATTCAGCCTCCTCCATTCCAACAAAAACAAATCTTGCCTGTTCAGTCTCTCCTCAGGATTAAAATACTCCAACTCCAGGAACTTCCTGGTGAATCTCCTCCACACTACGAACCTGTATAAGATAGTACGCCAACTCTTTCATCAATTTCTTTTGCAGTACAAACTCCCTGAAAACAAAATTTAAATGCCTGCAAATTTCAGTGAAAAGTTCAGTGCAATTCTGGTTTTGTTATTGGATGAGTAATCCAATGAGATAGAGCCAGGGACTCAAATTCGACTAGTCAATTTTGGAATTTAAATTTACCTTATCTTATCAAACAAATTTTGGATCATAAGACTAATAAAAGTAATAATAAATATATATGGCTGAACTTTTGTTTAGAATCTAAAGTTCTTCAGAGGAAGTCTGTCTTTCTTACCTGGTCTATCCACTCTGAGACTCCATACTCAAGGTACTCTGAAATTTTGCAGTGAATCACCCAGTTGGAGAGGAATTAGGGGTGGCAAGTCCTGTACTTGCCAGTGATCACCCCATCGAAAAGAGTACCGTTAATTGTGTAACCTGGAAGGTACCCAATGTATATACATTAATTATAACACAGGTGGGAAGGAGTCTCCTCCATTCACAAACTTTGGCTGAAATTCCTTTAGTGATTTAAAGATCCTTAAATGAATTTCCACCAATGGAATATCAGATATTACAATGACAAAAAAAGCAGAAGCTTTGCTAAGCTTCGTGTTGGCACCGAGATATATTCCAGGATCTATACAACACAGAGGAGCCTATATAAACCATTCAAATGCGTAATTACTTTCTACACTCTCTACTGCAGTTCTTCGGGTGCGAAGAAGGGTAATTAATTATCTACAACTTTTAAGGACAGTAGTTTGATTTAAACTCAGGGTAAATATTTACACATCAAGGAAAGTTCCACTGCCAGTGAATATAGTATCACAGGAAACACCAGTCCGGAAAACAGACACCGGACAATGACAAGGTATTTTTTTAACTGGAAGAGATTAAATCTAACGATCTATGCATCAGATCAGACAGCGAAGCGGCTCAGAGATGGCAACTTGGGAGTTGAATTCGTTTTTTAAAATGATTTTATAATGTATTGTGAGGTAAAGAGAGTGAATCCCATGCATTTCACTGCCCAAAAATGAATCTAAAATAGATTTACAGTCCGTCCTGATTGCTGTTTCTATTTATCTGCAATACGTATCGATATATAGAAATTGCATTGATAATTAATGTTCCGGGATGTACAGCATTCTGTACCCAAAACTGCAATGGTCACTATTCTATTATATTAACAAAAGTTCAAAATGTATTATTTTCTAACCATAATGCTTGATATTTGGAGATTATAAGGTCCGCACGAGTAAATGATGTCCTGTCTATTTATAACGAAGTTTGATGCCCCGACGAGCCCATTAACAATAATTTTAAAAGTTGGCATAACTTTTCGTGCTCCAATTCAGAAATTGCAAGCTAATCTTTCTGATCGAATCAGATCAAAAAATGCCCTTGATTAAGTATTATCCATAATCTCACGGGAATCTAAATTATAAAATTGCAAATAGCTCTACAGTCTTTCCAAACTCTAAACTTTATTTGCTCTCTCTCTCTCTCTCACACACACACACACACACTCTCTCTGGTGTGCTCGCGAACGATCAGATTACACCAGAACTAACTTTAAATAATGCAACGAAACCCGCATTCCGGCGTCAGCGAAGAAAATCTGAATTTAGGTCGCTCCCAAGGTTTAGATTTTTAGTGTTTTAAAAAAAACGAGGCTGGATTGAATGCTGCGTTTGCAGTTTGAATTATATTATTGGGGGGGGGGGGGGAGAAAACATTGCAAGGAAACAGACGCTCTTGGGATTTACTAAAGCTCCTGGCGCAGTTCCGTGACACACACACAGAGCTCCCATTGTATGAGCTGCTGCTTTGCACATCTCCTAATTTGGATTTACCGGGAAACTCATTTCCTGAGGCTGGAGAGAGAGCGCGAGTTGGAGAGAGGCGACGGGATCCGGGCGAGTGGGTGACAGACGGAGGCACCGGCCGGGGTAGCGGTCGCCGGCGCCGACGACGATGCCCGCGGCTGGCAAGGAGCCCCAGCGGTCGCCGCCGCCCCTCCACCACCACCACCAGCAGCAACAGCAGAGGGGCATGCTCAAGTGCGTGGTGGTCGGGGACGGAGCGGTGGGCAAGACCTGCCTGCTCATGAGTTACGCCAACGATGCCTTCCCCGAGGAGTATGTACCCACCGTCTTCGACCACTACGCAGGTGAAGGAAGGAAATGAATGTGAGGGGGGGGAAGGAATGAGTAAGTGAAGGAAGGGAGGAGAAAGGGAGCGATTGCTTGAGTGAAGGAGGGAGGAAATGAGTGGAGGAAGGATGGGGAAAGGGGGTGAATGACTGGGGAAAGGGGAGAGGGAGTGAATGAAGGAGGGAGGGGAGCTGCCTCTGGCAGGTCGGGAGACCCAGACTGCAGGGGTGACCCAGGTCTGTTTGTGGAGGGCCCGGCCTGCTGCCACTCTCTAGGCCGGGACCTCCCCTTCCCGGGTCTGAGCTCCTGGCGAGAGCGGGTGGTTGTGGACTCATCAGGCGAGCGGAGTGCAGGCTTCACTCCGAGGGGCCGTGAGGCGGCCGCGACCGTGCCGAGCACCGCCGGGCTACTCCGATGGAAATGGGTGCAGCTTTTTCTTGGTCCTGTAAATAAAAGTGACCTCAGAGTTAAAGAATCCGAGGATGCAGTAAAGCGAAACACTAGTTTCCGCAGCAAGAAGGAAGAAATAGCCCTCCCAAACTTGCTGGTGTGAGTCCTGAGTTGTAAACTGTCCCACTCGCTGAATCACGGCATGGGCTCCTCTCCTCCCTCACCCGAGTTTCAACCCAGGAACTTGCTGTAAAACAAGTTCTTCTACCGCAGCCATGCGCTCTGCAACTGCACATCAGCAAGTTTAACAGGACAGGATCCATTCTTAATCATTTGTTTGCCAGTATTTGGGACTGACACTGTACATTTGTATTGCGGAGTCCCGAGCTTTCTCAATGTCAGTTCAAGGCATTAATTAGTGCCTGCTGTTAAATTTGCTAATGAAGTCACCAGCTCATATTTCATTTACAGATTTTTTAGTCTTTTCTGTATGATGGGTTCATAGTGTACTAATTAAATCGATCTGATAAATATTTCTGTTACTAATTTTTTTTGTCCTGTGCCGTTTAAATTGAAGTATTGGGTAATTAAAGTTAATCATTGCAAAAATACTTCATTCTTAAAATCTTGCAGCATAATTTCCCATGTGTTAAAGTAAATAATGTATAGCTATTACCTCAATCTATCTGATGTGGTTGTGAACATGGCTAAAATTCTACTTATTTTAGCTTTTGTTTTATCCAGTTATTTCTCAGTTTCCACTTCCATCCAAAAATAAGTGTATTTTAACCTTTCTTTATACATTGCTGATGCTGACACACCTACTAGATATTTCTAGTATTCCCTTTTTATTGGGGGGGGGGGAATATAACAATGGGCATAATCTCATATTAAGTTTATTCTCTGGGTAGGTTTTCCATTATCATGTCAACTGTGGTCAGTAATAAATAGGACTTCAAGTCCTACCATTAGTAATGGTAATCCTTAATGCGATTAGTACTTGGATACATCTGTTCGTACCTTCAGGTCGCATGCCACAGTTTAAGCACAAATTCTTGGCCAGGGCGCAATTTTCTGAGGGAGTACCGAACTGTCAGAGGTGAACCATTCCAGCGGGAAGTTTGGCTGCCCTCTTAAACAGATGTAAAAATCATGATGCTGTTTGAAGCAGAGCAGGGAGTTTTCCTGCAATAGTGATCCCTCGATCAATGTTGGTTATGGGGATGAATTATTGAGTCTTTATCTCTGCAGTTTGTGGCACGTTGCTTCTCACTAATTGATGAGTGGTACTTTACATTTTAATAAGTGTTTTGTTGTTAATGAGCAGGGATTTGTTATATCTGTGTAGCTTCTGAGACTAACAGAGGTGCTATAATCTGGTCAAGAATTTAAGGAGGAATACAGGCAACGTAACTTCAAATAACTTTTTTTTAGAAAAGTCAGTTTATAAAATTTCAACCTGTTTTTCTGTGAGCAGAGAGTAATAAGGGGTTCCCTTCCACTCATGTCAGAATGCTATTTCTTGGATTTCAGTTCAGATCTTGGTGAACAAACTCCTACTCCTCTGTCCAAATACACCACTGGGCATTGGACTTCCTAACCAGCAGACCTCCAGATAGTCAGGATGCATAACTGCTGCTCAATTCCAGTGCCCCCCAGGGCTGAGTACTGAGCCTATTGCTGTACACTCTGCTTACACAGCCAAACACCCGAGTCAACACACTGTCAACTTAACCGATGACTCAATGCTGCTGGAGTTCATCGCCAACGATGAGATAGCCTACAGAGAGGAGGTGGAAGAGGCCTTGTGCTGGGAAAATAACCCCTTTCTCAATGTCAACAAGACAAAGAAGACGGTTTTCAACTTCAGGAGAGTCACACCACTCACACCTGGCACTGCAGTGGAAACTGAGAACATTCACAACCTCCTGGGAGTGTACATCTCACACAGCTTCTCATGGTACAGAACACACCACACACTCAGGGAAGCTCACCAATGCCTCTACGTTCTGAAGAGGCCAAAGGGAGCTGGACTTTGTACATCCATACTCGCGTCGTTCTCCAGATGCGCTGTAGAGAGCATCTTAACGGGCTGCATCACAGCTTGGTACAGTAACTGCACTGTGGCAGAAAGCTCTACAGCAGGTAGTCAAAACCATCAAGGACACAGAAAGGTGCTGGAAATGGGCCAGTAACCTCATGACAAATCCCACCCGCCCTGCTCATGGACTGTTTGTCCCATTCCCATCAGGGAGGAGGCTACGTAGCATCCATGCCAGGACCACCAGACTCAAAAACTGTTACTTTCCTCAAGCAGTCAGGCTGATCAACACCTCCACCCACTAACCCAGTCTTTCACATCCCCAACCACCACTACTTGATCATTTCCTGTCTTGTACAGACAGCCCTGTGCCGAGCACCACTTTATAGACATAGAATCAATCTATTTGTATAAACTATCTCATGTATTTATGTTTATTGTTATTGTGTATTATTATCTTGTGCTTTTTTTTGTGCTGCTCCGTGTCCGGAGTAGCAATGATCTTGTTCTCCTTTATACTTGTGTAGAGGAAATACATTAATCAATCTTGAATCCTGACATTTTTAACATGAGAAAGGAGAATAATTCAGTAGACTGCTTATACTAGTTGTTTGAGCCCTAATTCCATCACAAAGATCTACTTTCACTGGTTCGAAGGATTTTTTATGTTCTCACGGCATGAGAAATTTAATTTGATTCGCTGATTGACATTTTTGTGTGCCTATTTAATTGAATAGATTTTTAAACTTTGCTTGCAATTGTTTTTTAATTACATACATGAATTTTATTCTAAACCTTCTCCTGTTAAAATGCTCATATCTTTGCTGGACGACTTCCCTGAAATGAAATATATTCATGTTCTTGAAACTTTATCCAAATGGCTGTTCTTCACGTACGGGTCTCAGTGGGTGTTCCACGGCAGACCATGCCATAGGAAAGCCTGGCATGAGTCTCTCAACATTCAGTTCAGCTTACGGCACTGTGAAAGAGAAGGTTAGAGTCCAAACCCTGGGATACGTAACTGTGAAGCTGTAACTTGTGTGAGACGTTTGCAATTAGTTCAACTAGTTCAATTAGTTCAAATTTTAGTTTAGCCTTCTCGTGATACAAATATCTAATTTGAGAGAGAGCAAAAGATACAGGATGTGCAGATCAAAAGTTGGGTTCAGAGCCAAACACAATAAGCTTTTGTTCTTAAAATTACATCATGCTTTATTGGGTGGAGTAGCCAATGTTGTAGTTTTTGATTTGACCTTGTTAGTTTTATTTTTAACTAGATTCAGTATAAACAAGTCATAAATTTTAAATGGAAAATAATAGTATAGTTTTTTTTCAACATAGAGATGAAGTTAGTTATATAATATAAAATTACCTATATACAAAGGAAAATGGGTAAGATCATTTATGCAATACTTTACACAGACTAGTAATTACATCAGTGGTTTGTCAGGTTTTATAACATTGTGATGGATTACTTGGAACATTTTAGAGAACATGTCATTTGCTGGTCGAGGTGTTTTGTGTTTTTCCTGATTGGAGTGTTGTCAATGTTATCAAACAGCAATTTCCACTGTATTATGTGATGGGGATGGAATTGGCTGATATTTTACTGATGGGATTCCATGTGCATTGCAAAAGCAGTGTTGCAAGACCTTTAGTCTTTTTGTTCTGTGTTTTTGTGTTTCATTTTAAAATTTACAAGTTGTAAACACTGAGCTGTGTGATCAAGTGTGTATCTGACTTTGGTGCAGAAAATCTTTGTTCTTGTGTCTTCATTTTGCTTTACAGATGTTGAGTGTAAAACATATGAGAAATAGCTGGTGCCTTATTTTATTCCCTTTGGACCGTAAGCATTAGATTTGCATTCCATTAGTGTGAACCATGCTATCCATAGTATATTCCCAGTTGGTTAACATCCAACAACCATGATAATTAGCAATTTTACAAAACTTATTTCATTTACACAATGTGTTTTGTATTTCTTTAGACTAGTGTTTAATATTTCTCATGTCAGTGTGTGAAAGAGCAAAGGAGTTAGTTCTAGTGCCGCTTCAAATGTTTATCCCGTAGTTAACATTAAAGTGATTGAGGCTGTGTTTTTTTTTGTCACCGTGCTCTTTGTGGAATCATGTTATGTACAAATGGACCACTGTATTTCCTGAATTGCATCATTGGTTGTAAAGGGAATTTGTATGACCTGAGGTAATGACTAGAACTGCATTTTTATCTTAATATTCATTCATGTGGTGTGTATACTAATATCAGTATTGCATCCCCGATTAACTACGTGAGCTGCTGCCTTGAGTGGTTCAGTAGTCCATAAGACATAGGAGCAGAATTTGGCCACTCAGTCCATCCAGTCTGGTCTGATTCATCATCCCCTTCAACTCCGTTCTCCTGCTTCCTCCCTGTAGCCCTTCATGCTCTTACTAGTCAAGAACTTATCAACCTCCACTTAAAATAGTGACTTGGCCTCCATTCTACATTCCCACAGTAGGAATGTTGCAACCATTCAGATTATAGAAATTCACATTTACAAATTTCACAAATCACTACCCAAAAATTTGAGATGCATGCAGAATTAGATTCACCCTCATGGAGTTTGCGTGGGGAGAAGTAAATCATTGCATCGATACAATTTTTGTTCAGGCGCAGTTGCAGATGACGGGGCATCACGTTCTGTAAAACTGATATACAGACCATACTCTAGAAATGCAGTTGTCCCCACTCCTGCCATTCCCCTACAAAGTGGGGGGGGGGGGGGGGTCACCTGTATTGCAATGCAGGGAAGCTGTAGGACCTTAATCCATCAATGCCAAAAGAATGGTGATTAAATTTCCACCTCCTTCCAGCATGGGATTTGGTTGGGAACATGGAGATAGTACTCCTAGGCAGTCCTCAGGAGCCAGCTTGCTTCCACTTCATTTGGAGATCCCTTAATGTCACATGTAATTTGACTTTTTTTAAAACAGTAACCCACTGTACGGCTATTGAGAAAGTACTATTGTTAAATGTCTTTGGAAAATGGTTAGTCAATCAATTACTCATTCTTCTACTTTTCGAAGTCAAAGTAATAATGTCAAGACAAGGCAGCAGTTCAAATTCAACTGTTAATAAGCGCTAGTTAGTCTTGCACTGCAGCAGAAATACACTAACTCTATTGTGAACTTGCTCAGCTTCAATAGGCAACATGCTAGAAGCTCAGGATCAGCAACTCCATCCATTGCATAACTGAATGGCATGTCCAGATCTATCATCACTGTTCATTTGGCTGCGTATGGTGAAGGTAATAGTGTGTCGTCCCGGAGTAGAGGAAGGAATCTAAAAAGATGGGATTACTGTACTCTGGATTGTACATGCAAATGTCATGTGAGGATAAGATTAGCTTTGGATGTAAAGCTGCCAAGAGTGAGACGACCTACTGACATTTGCAGTCCAAGCGTACACTTACATAGCTCCCACTGAGCCATGCAATGGAGTTGCCGCTAACTTTTAAGAGACTGATCTGGTGTGCAGAGGAAGGAAAAAAGTTTCCTGCAATATGAGTAATGCGTGTATTATATCACTTCCAGTTGTTTCTGGTTGAATTTTTTATAGCTGGGAGTTGAATTTGAGACAAAGCTGCAAAGTTGTTGTGCTGTCATAATATAATTGTATATGAGCACAAGATGATCACAAAATTAATTCACAAACAGGAATTTATTTTCACCATATGACCCACTGTAGTCAGATTTCTTTTCTGAATTTTCCTTACACAATAGTTTTTTTTCCCCTCCTCTGGGAGATTTACTACTAATTATGGAGGGGAATTCTGGAATAATTTTAAAACATGCTTACCATTTCAAAAAAATTGTGCGAAACTTTTAATGTGGATTAAGTTGTTTTGTTGGCATCTTCAAGCTCATTCCAAGAGTTTGGCGTATCATCCCAGCCAGGATTTAGTAAATATATATTCAGAGAAATAGTACAGTACATTCAATCTTATTTTTAGGGTGGTCTGCAATTAATTATTTCACAGGTTTACTGAATGTGAAAAGGAAGGGTAGAACCCTAGAACAAGTTGTGATCACTCACGTGAATCCTTGGGATAACATTTAATTGGCCCCAAGCTAATTGCCGTTCACTGTGATGTATAATTACCGTTTGTAATGAATTACCCAAGCAGTGTGAGCAGAGAAGTTCTGCAGCTCCAGCTGAATAGGTCAGCACAGATGTGATGCTCATTTCAGAATGTCTACAGTAAATCAAGCCAATATTTTTCTTTCAGACTACAGCCTTTTCTGTCTCTTATTGATCAAATCAAGCTATTTGGCTGATGAAGTAAATATGATGATTTGTTTGCTGGAGTGCAAGCTAATTTAACAAACAAAAATGAAGCAAGAAAGATGATTTAAAAGCATACAATTAAACATATCATACAGTGAAAATGGTGTTCACATTATGAATATCATTTCAAAGTGTTCAATAGTTACAGGGAAAAATGTTGAACATAGTGTAGTCACCATAGAAAATTTTACTGTCTGCAGTTTACTGAAATTGTGTTAATTTTGGTTATTTATTATCTACCAAAAATATACTGCATTCTGTTAGCTGAGAAGGGTTATATTAGGCAGCAGCAGTTAAAAAGATCTATTTGTTCCAACTGAATATTAAACAAGTGGCCATAATTCTATTTTAGTTCAAATTTAAATTTAGTTAACTAGAATCAGCTTATCCAATTATTTGCCTTATAGCATTCACCTGACTTCAGAATGCAGTCATCAGCACATTTCTTAAAATTTAATAACATGGAATATAATTTAACCAAATCTATAGGATTGACCATTTTCAAAGTTGTTAATATTTTTTGACTGAACTTCAAATTTTGTCAGAGTAATTGTAGGGATATTAATTGAATTCAAAGACAAAACGAATATATAGCTGGCAAACACAAGGAAATCTGCAGATGCTGGAAATTCAAGCAAAGCACACAAAATGCTGGTGGAACACAGCAGGTCAGGCAGCATCTTGAAACGAGGAAATCTGCAGATACTGCCTGACCTGCTGCATTCCACCAGCATTTTGTGTGTGTTGCATAAATATATAGGTGATGTTGGAATCAGTATTGGGCACGATGGTAGCATCGTGGTCAGCATGATGCTATTACATCTCAGGGCGTTTGGAATTAGGAGTTCAATTCCAGCGCTGTTTGCAAGGAGTATGTACATTCTGGTCTCCCTGTGGCTGCACGGGCTTCATCTGGGTGCTCCACTTTCTTTCCACCGTCCAAATACATACCAGATAGTAGATTGGTTGGTCATTGTAAATTGTCCTGTGCTTAGGCGAGTGTAACATAGGTTGTTGGTGGGTGGTGCTGCTTATAAATAAATATATATAAATAAATCAGACCACTGGCCTTCTCATTCAGGTTGGAGTTTCTTCTGGGGTTTGTTTTTAAAGCAAAAAGTAGATATTTGCTGATGCTAATTCAGAGCATTAAAGCCAACAGCATATTATGTACATACTCCAGTCAGTTATGTTGTTTAGTATGCATGTTTTCCAGTGCATAATTAGGATAAAATATTTACTCATTGCAATTGCAATTTTATTTTTTCAAAGCAGTAATCTATTTACTAATCTCGTGATCAGAATGTGATATCTTTTTTTGTGCAGAAGTATTGTTATTTTGAGGAAAGTAGCTCTTCCTATCTGATATGCGCATTAAACGCATGTTTTTCCCCACAGCTAAATGCTGACAAATGTACTAATATGAAAAGTACAAAAGTATATTTTATATATTCATAACAGTTGTTAGTTAAAGGAAAAATATTCAACCTATGGCCTCCACACAGCAGAACCCAGTGTCCCCAGATCTCATTAGTTAAACCCCAGCGTCCAGATGATGCTTGCAGTTGCATGCACTGGAAGGCCAAGCTCCAAGCTATCATTGACTTTCAACGAGGCATATAAGAGGATTGGCCTTGCATTCAATATAGAACCATAGAACATTACAGCACAGAAACAGGCCTTTTGGCCCTTCTTGGCTGTGCCGAACCATTTTTCTGCCTAGTCCCACTGAACTGCACCTGGACCATATCCCTCCATACATCTCCCATCCATGTACCTGTCCAAGTTTTTCTTAAATGTTAATAGTGAGCCCGCATTTATCACTTCATCTGGCAGCTCATTCCATACTCCCACCACTCTGTGAAGAACCCCCCCCCCCCCCATGTTCCCTTTAAACTTTTCCCTCTTCACCTTTAACCCATGTCCTCTGGATTTTTTCTCCCCTAGCCTCAGTGGAAAAAGCCTGCTTGCATTCACTGTATCTATACCCATCATAATTTTATATACAATATCAGAAAGGTTAAAGTTTCTCCCAACCTCTCCCCAATACACAACCTCTAACAATAAAAATACAATCTACTTTGCAGATCTCTGGCACCATTTCTATTCAAAGACTTCTATTGTTGATGAATTTCACTGTTGATATTGCCACATGTACCAAGAAAGGCTTGTCTTGCATATTGTTCATACGGATCAATTTGTTAAACAGTACGTTGAGCTAAAACAAGGTAAAGCAATCCATGATCAAGAACTCCACCATCCAGACCATCCTGTCTTCTCACTGCTGCCATCCATAAAGAGGTACAGGAGCCACCTAGTTCAGGAACAGTTATTACCCCTCAACCACCCGGCTTTTAAACCCAACACTGAACTGCTCCCAAATTATGGACTCAGGTTCAAGGACTTTTCATCTCAATATTTATTTTTTATTTATTGTTATTTGGTTCATATTTTTTCTTTGTTGTACTTGCACAGTTTTTGTCTTTTGCACAGTAGTTGTTGGTCTGTCTTGTGTGTGGTTTTTCACTGATTCTGTGCGGTTTCTTTGTACTTACTGTGAATGCCCACAAGAAAATGGATCTCAAGGTAGCATATGATGATGCACCATCAATAACTCTTGGAGACGTGAGGTGAGATATAGGCTTTTATTGGGTGGAAGAAAGAACAAGCAGCAATTGACCACCACACTGCATCCTGGAGACTGAGGGCGGGGCAGAGTCCCCAGTCGCCTTTATACCGGGGTCCGTGAGAGGAGCCACAGGAGCAGTCAGCGGGGGGGGGGGGGGGCCTGTGTCCAGACAGGTATATGTAGTTCACCACAGATGATAAATTTACTTTGAACTTTGAATACAGAATAAGATGTAACGGCTACAGAGAAAGTGCAGTACAGGTAAATTTTAAAATGGATGGATGGGAGCGTTCATTGACAGTGCTAATGGCCCTGCGTACGCAATGCTCATGATAAGTACCTTTTATGGGTGGAATAGAGACCCCGAATGCATCAAGCCATGATGCTGTGGTGCCATCTGGAAAGTTGAACAAATGTACTCATAATGACAGATGCTAAGCTGCATCCAAGCCCAAAGCATTGCTGAGGATCCCTGCCACCCATTCCACGATCTCTTTGACCCACTACCATCAGGAGGAGGTACAGGAGCATCAGGACTAAGATTGCCAGGCTGGGTAACAGCTTCTACCCTCAGGCTGTGAGACTAACTAGTACCATGCCACCACCGAGATCCTGTCACTGGGACAGTGAGCTGTTCACCTCTGCTGCACTCTTCATATGTATTTTCAATTATATTTCATCATATTTGTTGTAATGTTTGTTTTACTGTGCCTGCTGTGTTGTACGTGTGTATTGTGAGTGCAAATGTCCAGATGAATGTTGTTTCGTTGGGCTGTAGATATATACAGTCAGTGGAAAATGAACCTGAAAAATAGGTAGAATTGCATAAAGTTTTTAGGTTGGAATTTTTTAGGTTGGAATTCTAGCCTTGACAGTTTTAGGTAGGGCCATCAATTATATCTGAATGGGACCAAATTGAGTGATAGCTGATATGCTGGAGAATTATAGAAAGGTGATCACAGAAATGAGAGGAAAACAGAATGAAAATTGGTTATTGCCTTCAGTAAACCAGTAGTCTTTTGTTGATTTGAGGAAAAGGATGTTTGAAACTCAAGACCTCAAACCTTGTACAAAACTAACTATATATGAGGAAGCAGAAGCCCTTGTTCTTTTACAGACTTCTGAAACTTAGATTACCTGCTGTAGATACCTCTGAGGCATTGGTAAAATATGATCAACATTCTGATGAACAGATCCAGCCCCCTTTCTCTTCACTAACTCATAATCCTCCTAGGGTGCTGTGCTTTTGTTAGCAGCTACAAGAAAGTCTGCAGATGCTGGGGATTTGCTCTGTGTCTGTTGTGTTATCAACTGTAGAAAAAAAATTGGTACTTTTGTTATCCACTTAAATCACATCTATCATCTGCCTTCCAGGCTAAAAAACTTACCTCACTCCTGAGGTGAACTTCCATCGTTTGCATTATCTTCATTGCAAAGACTGCTCCTTATGCCAGCTTGGTATCAACAGCTTTTTCACCAAACTCCGTCATCTGCTATCAAAAACCTCAATAATTTTTGTTGATATGCTTGTAATTTTGTGTCTCCCATTCTCCATGTTCCATAAATCCTGGTTGTTTCAAAATTCTGCTTGTACCTTAATTCATTTATCATAATTCCATCTTCATTTATGCACTTTGTTTCTTATTTACAAGCTGTTCTCAATTTAATTGATTTCTTGGATCACTGACTATACCCAAAGAACTGCTTATGGCCAGTAGGTAACGATCGTTCAGGGGAGGTTAGGAATTATAACGGAAGGAATTCAGCCAATGTATTTATAACCAATTTATCTAACAGTTGAAGAAATTTTGTTGAAGAAACTGCTTGAGGATAAAGCATTTTTAACAATGTTTCTAGTGAAGTCTAGAAATGTATTAACTTGAATGTTATTTAGATTTTGTGGACAACACTTTTATTGGAAGTTCATTTTTTTTCAAGAGGCAGAACATGCAGTTGAAGTGTATATTTTTGTCACTGTTGTGTTCAGTGGTAATCAGCAGATTTTTGTTCAGATTTTAGAACATAGAACAGTACAGCGCAGGGACAGTTCAAAAGTGGTGTGCAAATCAAAAACACCCAAGCACTAATCCCTCCTACCTTCACCGTCCATATCCCTCCATCTTCCTCACATCCATGTGCCTATCCAAACGTCTCTTGAAAGCCTCTAATGTATTGGCCTCTACCACCATACCAGGCAGCACAAACCGGACATCCACAACTCTGAGTAAAAAAACTTGCCCCTCTTATCCCCCTTGAACCTAACCCCTCTCACCTTCAATGCATGCCCTCTGGTATTAGACATTTCAACCCTGGGAAACAGGTACTCTTACACACTTACTTTTGACAGGCAGTGTCTGGTAGCCTATAGATTGTTACTAGATCAAACAAAAGGTGAGTTAGCTGACAGGTTGGAACTTGAATGACTATTATTAAATAGATCTGCAACAGTAATGCTGAACAGACTACTGCTAAAACCCTCTGACTCATGAAAAGGTGTAAATGATAGCTAGCTCAGAGGAAAAATAATGAGGGACAAGTTTAAGTAGAGAGAGGCAGGCACCACAGGCTGAGGGATAGACTGGGGAGACGGGCGAACGAAGGGAAGGAGGAGATCATAGTGGGGTTGTGTAAGGAATGAGCTATGGAAGATGTGCACAAGACTGTCCATGTTTATCTCTCTATGGTCAGCGTGTATGTGTGCACGTGCTTGTTATCTGTGTAGCATTGCCTAGTTTCCAGTTATCTTGGACTTGCCATTGGATCATGTTCTTACTCTTGTCTTGCCATTTGGGGTACTTGTTACATTACCTTAAAAATACTAACACTTGGGCATTTTTGACCTCTCAGAATTGGAGTAGAATCAAGTTAGCCTCATCTACAATGGACTTGGGGCTTGAATTTGATTGTTAACAATCAGAGGGATTGAATTGGTAAAGAATTAGCAGCATAAGTATTAGTAGTATTGATGCAAAGTAGAAATTTAATTATGAACCAAACAAGTTAATATTGTATAATGGTCTAATGTGGCTTATTCATTATGATGCACGTGTTTATGATTACATTGACTTGTTGACTAATATAGGACATCTGACATTGCAGTCAGAAGTACTTAAGGTCAAAAGTTAAAAAAGAACTAAATTAGCTTAAGTGGTAAGCTGGTTAACTTGAATCTGTAAACTCCTTCGTGACATAGCTGCCACAAAGAAGGCCTTAACTAGTACGTCAGAAGACACTGATCCAATCTTCAGAATTTTTATAACTAGAGATGTTAAGGGAAGGTTCTTTGTGCATTTCATATCAATAAATCATGCTATGCTTACCCATTTTGTATGTATAATATGTCTCTGTACATTTTTGAACATGAAAAGCACAGGGTTAGCTAATAATAAACTCCACTTGGGTTGCACGCCTTTACCGAGATTGTACCCAGGTGGCAGTTTGATGGTACAGTCTGCTGAACGCAAAGAAAACTGCCAGGAAAACACAGTGACATATTTCTAACTGATGTTGGTTGCACGAACATCGTGCATCAAATAATCATTGATGCCAAACAGCTAGTTGAGCTGTGGCTGGTGGACAGCTCCATTTTCATGGGTTAAATCCTGCATGTTTGACTTTGACCGTTGTGAGTTTCCTCTTTGATGATCCAGTTTCTTCATGCATCTCAAATACAGACAGGTTAGCTGGTCAGTGCAATTTGCTCCCAGTATTTAGGTGATTTATCTAATTTGGGGGTGGAGTAGTGGGATTTGTTGATGAGAATAAAACTTGTGATTACTGTGGGATTAATGTGAAGTGATGGGTACTTGGTGTCAGTAAAGGGTTGTTCAGTTGGAGGTTCTTTTTCTCTATAAGGTTATGAGTACATAGCATTAAGAATTTTTACTTGTACGGTTATGAGTAAATTGCATTAAGAAATTTTTACTACCTGCAATTTTTAACTAACTTAAAAGTTTTACAAGGAGCATAATAATGTTTGGGGCATTGATCGAGTAGCAAATCAAAAAAAAAACTGAGGATGTTGTAAGTCTGAAATAAAAACAGAAAATGGTGGAAACACTTTGCCAGTCAGGCAGCATCTGCGAAAAGACAAACAGGATTAACATCAGAACTGGAAAAGTGAAAAACCAAGTGATTGTACTTGCAAAGAGTGATTGTACTTGGAGAAAGGGTGGATGGAACGAAGAGGATATATTTGATAGGATGATGCCAGCATTACCAAGGTTTTCCAGTTGTTTATAAAACTCTCTCGTTAACAAACTTAACAAAAGCAGTTGGAGAAATAAAAGGATACATGAATCTTGTGCAGTATTGATGTCAAAACCTAAAACCAGAAGTGGAATGTCAGAAATACCCAGCTGATCAGGCAGTGTCCATGGAGAGAGGAAAACTGAGTTATTATCCAGGTGTATGACTTTCCAATAATATGATGCTTGTTTGTGTCAGAACTGGCTTGTTTGTATTAAAGGAGATGTAAAAGAAATTGCCTCATTGATTCTAATGCCAGTGAACCTATACAAAAGATGCACTTAAGAATTTGTTAGTAAAAATCATCCAGATTACTATTACTATAAAAAATATAATTTAAAATTCTTTAAATCCTGAGATTTTTTAATATTTAAAGGTTTGTTAATTAATATTGTGTTTTAAAGTAATTATGCTTTAGAATGCTTTTGAGTCCTATGAACTTAAAGCTTTTTCAAAATGAAAAAAATTCTATATACTTTCTGGCAGTTTTCAGACTTATTTAAAGATTTAAACATCAGAAAGTCGCAGTTAAACTTGCAAGTGTATCTTATCTGACCATCAGATTTCTTTTCTTTTCTTCACTTCACTTCATGCAAAGTTTTTTTTAACTTTACATCTGTGTTTCACCTTAACTGTTTCTGGGACTGCCAGAGCCTGTGATTTACAGTTTGGAGATCGATTGAGCAATCCAGCACTGTGCTGTCTCTGAGGAGATTCGGGGAAGCGAGCACATACTCAGAACAGCCTCGATGCAAATAAACTTCAGGAAGGGCCGTGAGCCACTGTTAGACTCCATTCACTGATTAAAGTGTCAAGAAAGATTGCGACATCGAGGCGAATGTGGAAGGCGAGTGAAAGTTCGGTGCTGACTACCTGCCTTTTGATCACGGCTGAGACGGAGTCTGTGAGCGGCCAATCACTGTGTGCCTCGCTGTGGTGGCGGGTAGGCCTCTGCCTCATGTGGTGTTCCTCTTTTTCAATGAACGTCGGTGATATAGGAGGATGGTGTTGTTCTGCGTTTATGGATTGTGGACATTTTTAGACTTGTGGTTTTTATATTCTGTGTTTTTTAACATCTGTTCCTTTTCCGTTCTGTTGTGTGAGGGGAGAGGGTTTGGCGGGGTTGATGTTCTGTTATTTTTTTTGTACGGGGGTTGTGGGTTTGATGTTTCTCTCTGAATGACTTGCATGTTCTTTGTTTCGTGGCTATCTGGAGAAGGCAGAGTTCAGAGTTGAATACGGATACATGCTTTGATAATAAATGAACCTTTGAACCTCTTTGGGCATGGCTAGTGTAGGTTGCCACTCACAGTATCAAATGTTAAATGGGATCCCACAGTGAAGGATCTTCCCAATCTTTCACAAAATCCCAAAGGACTAATTATTGGAAATAGGATGGTACTGTTTTCAACCACTAAGATGGTAATAGGAGTAGACCTTTTAGGAGAGCATCCGGATGTGTTGGGCCCCCTGTTGAAGGATAGAGGCCTTAAATAAGCAAGTGGCACTGTTTGGTCCTAAAACAGGAAATGCCGGAAAGGCTGCAAGTCAGGCAGCTTCTGATGAAAAACACACACACACAAAATGCTGATGGAACTCAGCAGATCAGACAGCATCTATGGAGAGTTGACGTTTCAGGGCGAGACCCTTCATCGGGGGCAGGCAGCAAGGTAGTGTAATGGTCAGCACGGTGCTTTACAGCAGAGGTAACCTGGTTTCAGTTCCCTCTGCTGCCTGTCAGGAGTTTGTATGTTCACTCCGTGACTGCGTGCGTTTCCTCTGGGTGCTCCGGTTTCCTCCCACAGTCCAAAGATGTACCAGTTGGTAGGTTAGTTGGTCATTGTAAAAAAACAATTGTCTCATGATTAGGCTAGGATTCAGTCGGGGGTGACTGAGGGGCTGAAAGGGCCAGAAGGGCCTATTCCGTGCTGCATCTCAATAAATACATAAATAAATAAATCCAGACTGGAAAGGAAACAGGAAGAAGCCAGAGTAGGAGGTGATGGGGTACAGGGGTAACAGGTGAGACCAGGTGAGGGGGAAGGTCGGTGGGTGGGGCAGGGGAGGATAAAGTGAGAAGCTGAGTGGTGACAGGTGGATGAGATAAAGGACTGAAAAAAAAGGATCCTGATAGGAGAGGAGAGCGGACGTGGAAGAAACGGAGGAGGAGGGTACCGGAGGGCAGTGAAGAGAAAAGCAGGGTAAGAGGGGAGCCAGAATGGGGAATGAAAAAAGGGAGAAAGGAGAGGAGGGGATATTACCAGAAGATTGACTGAGCCAACTGAATAGATGACCTGCGCCTCGTCACCTTGTTTGCCAGCATCCTCTCCCTGTTGAGATCTACTATTGCAGTTGAAGCCCATACATTTTCTGCAATATGTCAGGTTTTCGGGAGTAGCGACAATTGTTATTGTGCACAGCTGGGAGTGTTACAGTGTTGAGTGTACACTGGTGACAGTAAATTAATTTTGTTTTCTGCACTTATCATACTCAAGTGTCAATCGCATTTTGTGATCAAATTTTTCACTTTAGTTCAGTCATGTAGCTTGTATTCTTTCAGAATATTCAGCAGAGTGCACTAAGGCCAAGTTATCGTCTTCTTTTTTCCTTTCTTATTCACTTGGATATCATTGTAATTCCTTCAATCTTGATTCTGGGTAATTTTGTTTTGAATGGTAGTTTTTATTGAGTGGTTTTGTATGGGAGGCCCAGGCAACAGAAGAGACAGCTGCCAATGCTGAGATAAGGTGGGAGGAGGGAAGGGATGGACGACTCCTATTCCAGAGTACAAGCTGCTTCTTATCTTTGGTAAATTCATTTTCAATTTATATTCTCTATCTTGTTTTGACTCGAGTAGTTCAATTTTTCAATACCCCTTGACTGGTGTAGTGTGTCCATATAGTGCTACAGTTTTTATTTTAATG
This sequence comes from Hypanus sabinus, assembly GCF_030144855.1. NCBI lineage: Eukaryota > Metazoa > Chordata > Chondrichthyes > Myliobatiformes > Dasyatidae > Hypanus > Hypanus sabinus. The sequence goes on from NC_082707.1 coordinate 177,334,864, forward strand.
GCAAAGGCGTCTTTTCCAGCATTCAGCATGCAGATATACAATCAGTAACCACTTTATTAGATGCCTCCTGTACCTAATAAAGTGGCCACTGCGTGTATGTTGAGGGTTTTCTGCTGCTGTAGCCCACCCACTTCAACATTTGATGTCTTGTGCATTCCGAGACGCTCCTCTGTACACCTGTTGTAATGTGTGGTTATTTGAGTTGCTGTCGCCTTCCTGTCAGCTTGAACCAGTCCAGCCATTCTCTTCCGACCTCTCACATTAGCAAGGTGTTTTTGCCCAGGGAACTGCCGTTCACGGATTTTGTTTTGGTGTTTTTTGCACATTCTCTGTAAACTCGAGAGACTTGTGCATGAAAATTGCAGGAGATCAGCAGTTTCTGAGATACTGAAGCCACTGCATTTGGCACCAACAACCATTCCACCGTTCCCATGTTTGGTCTGAACAGCACCTGATCATCTTGACCATGTCTGTACAATCGGCCCTCCTTATCCGCAAATTCCGCGTGCGCAAATTCAACCAATCGCGAAAACCCAGAAGTGCTCTTCCAGCACTTGTTGTTCAAGCATGTACAGACTATTTTTTTCCTGTCATTATTCCCTAAACAATGTAGTATAACAACTTTTTACATAGTATTTACATTATATTAGGTATTATAAGTAATCTAGAGATGATTTAAAGTATACGGGAGGATGTGTGTGGGTTATCGTGGATTAGGATTGAAAAAAATCGGAAGTAAGTCGGAACAGGTACATACGGTATTATTTAGCGTCAGTCAAACGTTTGTCTTAGTATATAGTATATTTTATCTTTCTATGCACATAAAACACTTAACCACATATGTTTCAGCTCTGCTTCAATCCAGTGACAGACTGCGCCCGAGCGCGCTCTCCACCGTGCCGGGTTGATATGGAGGATCAAAAACTCAAAACCCAATAATTAAACCACTGTGTTGCTTAGTAACAATTGTAGCTTTCATCGGGGCAGAGCCTTTCTCATTTTATCCTTTAAAATTGTTCTGATTGTTGACCGACCTAGCCTAATGCTTTTCCAGTGACCAATGGCATTTCACCTCTTACTGATCACTTTACTATTTCCACTTTATTTTCAATCGTGATCATGATTATTTTCGTGAACAGAAACACTGCGGATTCAGATTTCTGCAGCCGAGTCCTAATGTCCACTGCACCGCACAGATTAAATAGTCTGGGGTTCCGCTGGGTCCTAAGGTCCACCGCATTGAGACAGATTGAATAAGGGACTTGAGCATCCGCGTTTTTTGGTATCCATGAGGGGTCCTGGAACCAATCCCTCATGGATAAGGAAGGCCGACTGTATGTGTTTATGCATTGAGTTGCTGCCACATGATTGGCCAATTAGATATTTGCTTTAATAGCCATGTACAGGTGTACCTAATAAAATGGCCACTGATATGCAATCGTTTTAGTCTTTTGGCTTGAATTCCAGGAGTCCTCGAATCTCTAGATGGTTTTGAATCTTTTTGCCTAATTAAGACAGCGGAATTGTAGGTCCAGTTTTCTGAATGCTCTTCATCTGCTGTTTTGGTACAGTGGAGCTCTGATATTTTGAGGAAAACATAAAGGTTATGGGCTAATTAAATATGCAGAGGATTTCATAATTAGCTTGATACCATTGACTACTGGGCCAGGTGTCCAGTGGCTTCTGTAAATGGTCTATAGACTTATTCAAATTGTCCTTAGCACTTGAGGATTTTAAATGTGGATTTAAAGACTACATAATCGTAAAAGCACACTTGGTTGATTAGAGGAAGATACTTGTTGTTTCTGCATTGGTGGCCTGTGTATAATTCATGAAAATGGATTCTCTACTGGCCTCTTAAAGCTGACGTGTGTGAACCATTCAACCAGGAATGGGAATAAATGCTCTTGTTGGCAAGGACATGAAGGTGTTTTTACAGCAATGTTGCGTTGGGTACCAGTGCTTCATGTAGTTGGACTTGATTTGTGGATTAAATTAATAAACTTAAATTAATAAACTTGATGAGTAGTGTAAATGACAGGAGCTAGGTTTAACCCCATGGCAACGCAAAAGAAGCTCAAGTCCTCATATCAAGTTTATGCTTCTTTGTTATCTTTTGCACCCTTGTTGAAATACAAGGGAAAACTGAGATCCAATAAGGATGGCTGTCTTTATTATCTTGATTTCATTCATACTTCATATATTAATTTCTACCATTGTATAAAACTATGAAAGGACAGATAAGGTCTTTTTTCCCCCAGGGTTGGGAAATAAAGTATTTGAGGGCATAAGTTTAAGTTAGGAAGGGAGAGGTTTAATAGGAACCCCAGGGCCAACTTCTTCACCCAGACAATGGTCAGTATTTCAAATGAGCTACAAGAAGAAATGGTTGAGGCAGGTACATTAACAATATTTAAAAGACACTCGGACAGGTACGTAGATAGGAAAAGTTTAGAGCAAGGGTTCCTAACTTTATTTATGCTATGGATCAATACCATTAAAGCAAGGGGTCCACAGACGCCAGGTTGGGAGCCCCTGGTTTAGGGGCATGTCAGCCTAATGCAGGCAGGTGGGAAGTTTGTCAACATAAACCAGTTAGACCAGGGGTGACTTTTTGACTTGTGGGCCACAAAGGGTTCTAAAATTTGACGGGGGGGCCGGACCAGGAGCAGATGGACGGAGTGTTTTGGTAATACACCTCATAAGAGAAAATAAAATATCATGGGATATGTAGAAAACATGTGCTTTAATTTCAATTGAAAATGAACAAATGCATTACAATAAAATATCTGCCTTTGAAGTCCCATGGTATTTAGCTATTTATTGAAATGACTTTTAAAACACTGAAAATTAAATGAATAAAATGCAGCTTTTTTAATAGTAACAGTTATTATTTTAAAGCACTGAAAATTCTGTTATCCTTCAAGATATTATCATCATCACTCTCCTCCTGACTGTCTTTATTTCAAAAACGGTAGGAGATGCAGGTCTACTTGTCCTGCTCCTTCTTATTCAATTGTCCTCTGTGCCAAAACTCAACAACGACCAGCACAAAGACAGAACAGTGACAGCGCGCCAGTATGGGGAGCGCGTTATTTGATCTGGAGCGCATTTTTTATTTTCAGAACGTACGTGCACCTGCGCACTACTCATGTCTATCACTTAACAAAAATGACATGTAACATGTAAGGCTTATTGAAAAAAATATTTTCAAATGCATTTTTTACATAACACAATGAAGAAACTTATTTTTAATTTCAGTGGGAACAGTGTTGTTGGTCTCCCTTTTTAGCCAGCGCATCAAAGTCTGGATTTAGTTTTGTTGTGGCGATTCTCAGGATGCATCTGAGGTGTTGGTCAGTTAACTTGGATCTGTGGCTGGCTTTGTTGATGTTCATGACGCTGAACGCCTGTTCACACAAATAGGTTGAGCCGAACAAAGAGTAAAGCGCAAATGTAGAGTAATACGCTGCACCTCAACAAAGGTCAATGTGTAGCTGTGTGCTACATGCAGCGCTAAAATTACGACATGGAGTCAGTAACTGTAGTCGAAGAAAAAAACTTGATTCGAAATCCCCAGCCTCACTTTTAAGCCTCCCTCAACCTGCCCCCCCGTGGCGCAGATGCTCCAAAGCTCTGTGCTCGCAAATACCCGCAGGCTATCTCCCTTAGCCGGAACGCTGGCTAATTGTGAACCGGTTCGGATGTGCCAGGAAATGGGTCGCCACAAATGTATATAGAGTGCGTCATCTATTGGGAAAACGCCAGAATTGCGGGGAAAAAACGTTAACAAGGTTTATTAATATAATTTCATCAAGTTCTGCGGGCCGGATTAAAAAGCTTAACGGGCCGCATATAGCCCGCGGGCCGTAGTTTGCCCATGCCTGAGTTAGACCGAAGGGCTTGTTTCCATCCTGTACGACGCTTTGGCTGCGATTCCTGCTGTTTTTGAACATTGCTATATTGTTCTCCACGACACAAGGTGCCCCATCTTTGAAAGGGAATCCAGGAACTTGTCTGTGGCATCCAGTGGCAGGGTATTACAGCAAAGATACCAGATTAGTATTGTGATGCTTGGATCCTTGATCTGGAGTATTGGAAGCTGAGGGGCGACCTGATAGAAGTACATAAGTTATGGAAAGTATTGTGAGATTCTACAGATGCTGGAAATCCAGGCTATCGATAGAGTTGATAGTCTTTTTATCTGAGGGCAGTGACGTCAAGTACAAGAGAGCCTAGCTTTAAGGTGAGAGGGAAAGCTTAAAGAAGGTATATGAGACAATATTTTTCTTTACATAGACTGTGAAACACTTCCAAAGAAGTGATACAAGTAGAGACAATAACAGAGTTGAAGAGGCATTTAGACAGGCACTTGAACGGGCAGAGAATAGAGGGATGTACAGGCAGATGGGATTAAAATAGGCATTTTTATTGGTACAGACAGTTGAAAACAAGGGTTAAAAAAGTATTAGAAATTTTATTGAGGATTGTCTGTCTCAACATAGTTAATGAAATTTCTGATATGTCTGCAAAGTTGCAAACAATTCTGCCAATCTGTTATTTTTGAAGAAGGGTCTTGGCCCAAAGCATTGAGTGTTTGTTCGTTTCCATTGGTGATGCTTGACATGCTGAATTCCTCCAGCATTTTATGCACGTTGCTGTTGCTTTTGAAGGCCATATTAAAAGATGTGCCTGTCTTCACTTTGTCTAATATCCTCATAGAGTAAGTCAACTTCAGCCATTTTTGAGGGGTTGTCCAATTCTGCCCTTTGGACAATATTCTGATTTAATACGTTGTGATCATGTCTTCAAGGAAGTGTACCAGCTGTTCTAGAATGAAGAATTTCTACAAGCTTTTGTTTTCTTTTTGGACAGTATTAATCACATCAGCTTTCTCAGACAGCAAAATTAACTTGATGGATTGATTATTGTTTTTCTGATATTTGAAAAATATGAAAGAATTATATGTAAGGGGCCTAAATTTTAACTTTTTGAAGTATTAGAATCATATTTGAATGTTATAAAATTATACCTGTATTTATTTCAGAAAATAAAAAATGTAATTGGAAAATGATTTGCTTTAAAATGATCAAGTTAAAATCAAATAAACTACAGATTAGACATTGTGGAATCATAGAGAGAGTAAAAGTGAAAAAAACTCTGCTTACATAAATGCTTATGTTCCAATAATAAACAATTCCCAGTTTCAAAGCTAATAACTTGTTTACCATTTATATTTTATGCCCCAAGTCATTACTTGCTATCCATGGGAAAATAATCCTGTGAGTAGCAATTAACTTAATTCTTTTACCTTGCAGTAACCATCACCGTTGGAGGAAAGCAGCATTTGCTTGGTCTATATGATACTGCAGGACAGGTATGGACAAAGCTGAACTAAATATTTTACTTTATATTGGGATTCTTGCATCTGTCAATCTTAGATATGTTTCTTATTTGTGGCAAATCCAGTTTTGTAATCAGAATGGAATCACTTAAATGGATGGTAACACTTTGACTGTATATTTATCACCCAGATAACTGAAACAGACAATTTTAGTTTTACAGTGGCAGAATCCTGGGGGTTTAGATGAACTGAAAGTTAAGGATAATCTACTGTAAATGAATTACCAAGTCTGCGTATGCAACAAATTACTTTGTCTTTAGTTCAAAGTCCTATTTTTACAATATCCATATCCAAGTACTCAGACTTAATTCGCTATGTTCGTGTGTGTTTGGATGTTTGAATGTACTATATACCAAGCTATGCTGTCAGATTTCAACTTGCCCATCACAGATGCATTCCACTGGTACAGCTGCAGAACATCACAGGGGAGGACTTTGGGTGTTAATGCCTGTTCTGGCATTTTGGAAGTACTTTCCCGCAATCAAGCTTTTTCTCCATGGGTCTCCTATTAAGTCTTCCTCATGTTAAGTTGCTGTATTAAACTTCCTTTGGTCTCTAATTACATCACACTTTCAGAAAGTGAATTGCAAATTTACGCAATCCTAAGAGAAGTCTACGTTTTTCTTGGTGCTCCTTTGCCAGTTATCTCAAATACAGGTCCTTTGCTTGGTCTCTCATAACCTTCTGTAGAGGCAGATACATCGATAGATGGAGAGAAAAAGGAGGAAAGGGGGGGATAGTAATGGATAAATTTGTCTTTAATTTTCCACTTCGGCATTTGCGTTCTCTCTCTATTACTGTCTCCCTCCATCACGTTCTAAAACGTTCTGTCTGGACTTGACCAAAAGGCCATAAGACATAGGAGCAGAATTAGGCCATTTGGCACATCAAGTCTGCTCCACCATTCCATCATGGCTGACTTATTACCCCCTCAACTCTCAACCCCATTCTCCTGTCTTCTCCCTGTAAACTTTGACACCCTGAATATTCAGTAACCTATCAGCCTCCTCCTTAAATACACCCTATGACTCAGCGTGCGCAGCCATCTGTGACAATGAATTCCACAAATTCACCAAACTCTGGCTAAAGATATCAATGTTTTAAATGGACGTTCCTCTATTGTGAGGCTATGCCCTCTGGTCCTAGACCCCCACCACATCCGCTCTTTCTCGGCCTTTCAATATTTAATAGGTTTCAGTGAGATACCCCCTCATTCTTCTAAATTCCAGTGAGAACAGTCCCAGAGCGATCAAGTGCTCCTCATATGTTAACCCTTTCATTCTAGGGACCATTCTCACGAACCTCTTCTGGAATTTCTCCAGAGCCAGCACACCTTTTCTTAGATAAGGGGCCTAAGACTGCTCACAATACTCTGAGTGCAGTCTGACTAAAGTCTCAGCAGTACATCCTTGATTTTGTATCTTGGTCCTCTTGAAATGAATGCTAACATTGCATTTGCCTTCCTCACCACTGACTATTCCTGCAACTTAACCTTTAGAAAACCCTGCATGAGGACTCACAAACACAAGGAAGTCTGCAGATGCTGGAAATTCAAGCAACACACACAAAATGCTGGTGGAACACAGCAGGCCAGGCAGCATCTATAGGGAGAAGCGCTGTCAACGTTTCGGGCTGAGACCCTTCGTCAGGACTAACTGAAAGGAAAGATAGTAAGAGATTTGAAAGTAGGAGAAGGAGGGGAAAATGCGAAATGATAGGAGAAGACCAGAGGGGGTGGGGTAAAGCTGAGAGCCAGACAGGTAATTGGCAAAAGGGATACAGAGCTAGAGAAGGGAAAGGATCATGGGATGGGAGGTCTAGGGAGAAAGAAAGGGGGAGGGGAGCACCAGATGGAGATGGAGAACAGGCAGAGTGATGGGAAAAGAGAGAAAGAAAGAAAAGGGAGGGGGAGAAAAACAAAAAAAAACTAAATATATCAGGGATGGGGTAAGAAGGGGAGGAGGGGCATTAACGGAAGTTAGAGAAATCAGTGTTCATGCCATCAAGTTGGAGGCTACCCAGCCGGTATATAAGGTGTTGTTTCTCCAACCTGAGTGTGGCTTCATCTTGACAGTAGAGGAGGCCATGGATAGACATATCAGAATGGGAATGGGATGTGGAATTAAAATGTGTGGCCACTGGGAGATCCTGTTTTCTCTGGCGGACAGAGCATAGGTGTTCAGCGAAACGGTCTCCCAGTCTGCATCGGGTCTCACCAATATATAAAAGATAATAAAATATTATTTATTTAATATAATAAAATAATAATAAAAGATAAAATATAATATATACAAGTGCTACACCTGCCCTTACACTTACTCCCTCACCACCATTCAGGGCCCCAGCCAGTCCTTCCAGGTGAGGCGACACTTCACCTGTGAGTCGGCTGGTGTGGTATACTGCGTCCGGTGCTCCCGGTGTGGACTTTTATATATTGGTGAGACCCGATGCAGACTGGGAGACAGTTTCGCGAAACACTGACGCTCAGTCCGCCAGAAAAAGCAGGATCTCCCAGTGGCCACACATTTTAATTCCACGTCCCATTCCCATTCTGATATGTCTATTCATGGCCTCCTCTACTGTCAAGGTGAAGCCATACTCAGGTTGGAGGAACAACACCTTATATACCGGCTGGGTAGCCTCCAACCTGATGGCATGAACTTTGACTTCTCCAACTTCCGTTAATGCCCCTCCTCCCCTTCTTACCCCATCCCTGATATATTTAGTTTTATTTTTGTTTCCCCCCTCCCTTTTTTCTTTCGCTCTCTCTGCCTATCACTCTGCCTGTTCTCCATCTCCCTCTGGTGCTCCCCTCCCCCTTTCTTTCTCCCGAGGCCTCCCGTCCCATGATCCTTTCCCTTCTCCAGCTCGGTATCACTTTCGCCAATCACCTTTCCAGCTCTTAGCTTCATCCCACTCCCTCCGGTCTTCTCCTATCATTTCACATTTCCCCCTCCCCCCACTACTTTCAAATCTCTTACTATCTTTCCTTTCAGTTAGTCCTGACGAAGGGTCTCGGCCCGAAACGTCAACAGCGCTTCTCCCTATGAGGACTCACAAATACCTTTGCACCTTTTTGTTTAATTCTGTCCACATTTAGGAAATAAACCACACCTTTATTCCTTCTACCAAACTGCATTGCCATGCAGTTCTCTACACTATATTCCATCTGCCACCTCTGCCTATTCTCACAATCTATCTAAATCCTTTATATTAATAATATTGTTAATAGGATATTAAGTCGGTATTATTGTATACAATATCAAGCAGAGACTTGCCATTATGTTTGTGAAGACCACTGCAAAGTTCTAATTGAGTACCTTATTCGTGACTCCAGAAGACAACCTTCCATCTTTCTAAATGGTTACAAATTTTTCCTATCCTTTTTACAGTTTTTCATTTTTGCAAGATGACTATTTATGCTAGTCACTAATCTTTCATCATATTCTCTGCTTCCCTTTTGCATATCTGTTTAATTATCTCCTGCGCTCTGTTCTGATTGTTTTTAATCAATCAATTTTTGTGCCAGGTATTTGTTACAAACAGAAGTGTTTTGTAAAACATTGGTTTGTACTTGGAATTCTGATAGCATACTCTTGCTCATTTACCCAGCCAAACCTCTCTATAGGAATGCTAACACTCCATGATTTTTTTTTTTGATTTTGTATCCATATTAAAGTATATTAAAGTTGTTCCAGTCATCTAATTTTAGCTGCTTTATTGTATATCTCTGAGTTTTTAATGTGCTGTAGTAAATGCCCAGAGATATAAAAGTCCCTTTACTCTAACCAAAAATATTCAGCCCTTGGTCTTCTGATACAGCTTTCCCCTGATAATATTATTATCTATCAACCTTTCTGTGTCACTCCTAAATGGGTTCACCCTTCTGCCTGTGTTTAACCCAGGTCTCTAGTTTAGCCATGGTGTCAACCCTGTCAGGTCATTAACCATGAACAAATATATATTCTAGTATCATCCGTGCAATTTTTTTCCTCTATCTTATTCATTCTCTTTGTTTCTCATGTAACCCATTCATTCCTGAAATCATTTTCGTGAACTTCCTTTGAACCCTCTGCAATGTCAGCACATCCTTTCTTCGATAAGTGGCTTAAAGCTGCTCACAGTGCTCCAAGTGAGGCCTCACCAGTGCTGTAAGAAGCCTCAACATTACATCCCTGTTTTTGTATTCTAGCCCTCTCGAAATGAATGTCAGCATTGCATTTGCCTTCCTCAACGCTGACTCAACCTGCAAGTTAACCTTTAGGGAATCCTGCACGAGGACTTCCAAGTCCCTTTGCACCTCTGATTTCTGACAGTGTACACTTTTATTCCTTCTACCAAAATGCACTGACTTTTCAACACTGTATTCCAGGGATTCCCAACCTTTTAGGACCTGTATTGTGCTGTAGGTTTTCTATGTTTCTGTGTTTTTTCATGCCATGGACCCCTACTTTAACCAAGGGGTCCGTGGATCCCAGGGTGGGAACCCCAGCTGTATTCCATTTGCCACTTTTTTGCCCATTCTCCTAAACTGTCTAAAACCTTCTGCAGTCACAACACTACCTGCCCGTCTACCTTTCTTCGTATTGTCCATTATCATGGCCACAAAGCCATCAATTCCGTCATCCATATCATTGATGTGCAACGTAAATAGAGGCGATCCCAACACTGACCTCTGCGGAACACCACTAGTCACTGGCAGCCAATCAGAAAAGCCCCCTTTATTCCTAGTCTTTGCCTTCTGCCAATCAATCCTATCCATACTAATACCTTTCCGGGAATACCACGGGCTCATGCTAAGCAGCCTCGTGTGTGGCACATTGTCAAAAGCCTTTTGAAAATCCAAGTATATAACATCCATCTCCTTTGTCTATCCTGCTTGTTATTTCCTCAAAGAATTCCAACAGATTTGTCAGACAGAACTTTCCCTTAAGAAAACCATGCTGACTTAGGCTGAGTTTATCATGTGCCTTCCAAATAACCCAAAATCTCACCCTTAACAATCAACTCAAACATCTTCCCAACCACTGAGGTCAGTAAAACTTGCCTAAAATTCCCTTTCTTCTGCATCCCTCCCTTCTTGAAGAGTGGAGTGACATTTGCAATTTTCCATTTCTCCAAAACCATTACAGAAACTAGTGATTCTAGAAAGATCATTACTAATGCCTCCACAATCTCTTTAGCTACCTCTTTCAGAACCCTGGGGCGTAGATTATCTGGTCCAGGTGACTTGTCTGCTTTCAGAGCTTTTCAGCTTCCTAAGTAATTTCTCCCTAAAAATGGCAACTGCATTCACTTCTGCCACCCCCCCCCCACCCCCCAACACTTGCAAACTTTCACCATATTCTGCTGGTGTCTTCCACAGTGAAGACTGGTGCAAAATGCTTATTCAGTTTGTCCACCATTTCCTTTTCCCGCTCTCCAGGGTCATTTTACAGCAGTCTGCTACCTGCTCTTGCCTCTTTAACTGTTTATATATTTGCAAAACATTTTGGTGTCGCCTTTGATATTATTGACTAACTTACTTTCATATTTAATCTTTTTGCACCTTGTGGCTTTTTTAGTTGCCTTTTTGTTTTGAAAGCTTCTCAGTCCTCTGACTTCCCACTAATTTTTGCTCTATTAAATGCCATTCTTTCACTTTTATGTTGGCTTTGACTTCCCTTGTCAGCCTCAGTTGCGTCATCAGTTTCTTTGGGATGTACCTATCCTGTGCTTTCCAAGTTGCTCCCAGAAACTCCAGCCATTACTGTTGTGCAGTCATCCCTGCTAGTATCCCCTTCCAATCAACCTTGGCCAGCTCTTTCTCATGGCTCTGTAATTCCCTTTCCTCCACTGTAATAATGAACCCTCTGACTTTAGCTTCTCCCTCTCAAATTGAGGGGTGAATTCTATCATATTATGATCACTACTTCCTAAGGCTTCCTTTGCCTTAAGCTTCCTATTCAAATCCAGTTCATTACACATCACCCAATCCAGAATAGCTGATCCCCCTAGTGGACTCAATCACGAGCTGCTCTAAATAGCCATCTCAGAGGCATTCTACAAATTCTCTCTCTTGGGGTCCAAAATCAGCAGCAACCTGATTTTTCCAATTACCTGCATATTGAAATTCCCCCTGACTATCGTAGCTTTGCCATTTTATGTGCATTTTCTATCTTCCGTAGTAATTTGTAGCCCACATCCTGGCTACTGTTTGGAGGCCTGTATTTAACTCCCATCAGGGTCTTTTAAGGCTCACAGTTCCTTAACTCTACCCACAATGATTCTACATCTTCCAATCCATGTCACCTTTGTCTAATGATTTGATGTCATTTTTTTTTTTACCAACAGTGCAATGTCACCCCCTCTGCCTACCTGCCTGTACTTTCAATACAATGTGTATCCTTGGATGTTAACCTGCCAGCTATAATCTTCTTTCAGTTATGACTCCCTGATGCCCAAGCATCATGCCTACCTTCCTCTAACTGTGCTACAAGATCATTTACCTCATGCCGGATACTGTGTGCATTCAAATACAACAGCTCCAGTCCTGTTTTCATCAACCTTTTTGATTTTTGTCCCCCATTACACTGAAACTCATTCAACTGACTGCAGTTTTGCCCATTATCTTCCTGACGGTCTCACTGCACACTGCCTCTGCTTGTAAAGCAATTGCCCCATCCTCAGCCCTATTGCTTAGTTTCCCATTCCCCTGTCAAATTAGTTTAAACTCTCCCCAGTGGTTCTCACAAACCTGCCCACAAGGATATTGGTTCCCCCTCTGGTTCAGGTGTAACCCCTCCCTCTTGTACAAGTCGTACCTTCCCCAGAAGAGAACCCAATGATCCAGAAATCTGAAACCCTGCCCCCTGCACCAGTTCCTCAGCCGCACATTCATCTGCCAAATCATGCTATTCTTGCCCGCACTGGCGCGTGGTAATCCAGAGATTACTACCCTGGAGATCTTGCTTTTCAGCTTTCTACCGAGCTCCCTAACTTACCTCTTGAGGACCTCCTCCCTTTTCCTACCTATGTCATTGGTGCTGACATGTGCCACGACTTCCAGTTGCTCACCCTCCCCCTTTAGATTACTGTGGACTTGATCGTAGACGTCCCTGACCCTGGCACCTGGGAGGTACTTAACATCCGGGCGTCTCTATCACATCCACAGAATCTCATGTCTACTCCCTGAACTATGGAATCTCTTATCTCTACTGCAGTGCTCTTCGCCCCCCTCCCTTTCTGAGCCACAGCGCCAGATTCAGTGCTAGAGACCCAATCGCTGCTGTTATTCCCTCCCCAACAGTATCCAAAGTGTTGTAGTTATTGGTGAGGGGAACAGCCGCAGGGTTACTCTGCACTGGCTGCCCATTTCCTTTCCTTCTCCTTACAGTCACCAAGGTACCTGCCTCCTGCAACTTAGTGGTGACTCCCTTCCTGTAGCTCCTATCTATCAGCCCCTCAGTTTCCTGAATTGTCGAAGGTCATGGAGCCACGGCTCCAGTTCTTGAACGTGCTGCAGCTTGCTGTGCCTGGTACAGATGTAGTTACCCAGGAGGCTGGAGAAAAACATCTGAATCTGATTTTCAAATTGTTTAGTTTTCCTGAAATATTTTATGTTGCAAGGCAGAAATCATAACTTTACAGAACTGTGAAAGGTTGTGTATTTGTGGATATTATGCTTGTTTTGTAAAAAAGATAGCTGCCAGATAAAATTGTAAACTATGCCAGCAGTAAAATTCTTTGACAATTTTATAATGTTTAGTTTATTTAACTCCATATCCTGCATAAAGTAAAACACAATGTCAGATCTTGAAACAAATGTGTAAGCCGAAAGTGTTGATCCACTGTAATATGTGACAGGTGTGGCTTGTGCAGTATTGCAGACAGTAAGGGTTTTGTTCGTTTGCAGAAGGATAATCTGCAGACACCTGCTTTTATTTTTGACACTTTCTCTGCAGATGGAAGCAATTCTTCAGGTTTTGGCCAGTAACAGAATTGTGACAGCTCTTAAAATCACACCTTTATCCTATCTCATCATTATTACTTGTGCCTTTCAAGGGTGCTATAGCTCAGAACTTTAATGGTTCAATCATAATTTCCTATCAAAAAAGGAGGTGTTATTAAAATCCTTAGTAGGTTTGAGGATGGTAGAGATCATAGGTTAAGGGTGAAAGGTGAAAAGTTTAAGGGAAATATGAGGGGAAACGTCTTCATTCGGAGGGTTGTGAGGGTGTGGAATGAGCTGCCAGCACAAGTGGTGGATGCAAGCTCAATTTCAACATTTAAGCAAAATTCGGAGAGGTACATGAATGGTAGTGGTATAGAGGACTATGGGCCCATTGCAGGTCGATGGGAGTAGGCAGTTTAAAAGGTTTCAGCATGGACTAGATGGGCAAAGGGCCTGTTTCTGTGCTGTACTCTATGGGTACATCCCAGGTTACTGTGGTGCTTTGACAGAGTCTAAGATCTTCACTGGCCACCAGTGAGGTGCCAGATATGCAGTAGCGTAGACCAGGTAAACCCGGGCCTGTGAAAGTAACATTAGCAATAGGAAACTTACTGGAAAAATTCTGAAGGACAAAATTATCATATACAAGAAAGGCAAAGATTAATCAAATGTTGTCAGCATGTCTTTGTTAATACATTTAATTGAGGTAGCAAGGTCTGTTGACGAAGACAGTATGATTGGCGTAATCTGGACATCAGTAAGAACTTTAATAAGCACCATGTGGGATCCATGACAAGTTGCAAATTAGATCTAAAATTAGTGAGTAGCAATGACAAAGAGTATTGGAAGTCTGCTATCTGTGATGTACCATGGAGATCATTGCTGAAGCCCTTACGATTTGTTATATACATTAATTTGCATATTAATTTTAGAGGTATATGATTGGTAAGCTTGCAGTGGACATGGAAATTTGGCTTTGTTGATAGTAAGGGAGATTGCCACCAGGTGATATTGATCAGTTGATAAAGTGCATAGAGCAAAGGCAGATGGAATTTATTCTTAATGTGCAAATTGGTGCACTTTCACAGAACTAACTGGGGTAGTACATACACAACAAATGATGGTACGAACATAGCGGATGATGGGTTCAGAGGGAATATTGAGAAATGGAGGGACTTTAGTTCACAGCTTTAAGATCATTATGGTGTAGAATATTTGCTTGCATTAACTGATTTTAAGAGGAAAAAGATTGGCTGTATTTGCCATACGTACATAGAAACGTACAGTGAAATGCGTCATTTGTGTCATGTCAAACCCATGAGGATTGTGCTGGGTAGCCCGTAGGTGTTGCCTCGCTCCTGACGCCAACAAAGCAGGCTCACAATCTACTAACCCTAATCGCATCTATGGAATGTGGGAGGAGAACCACGCAGTCACGGGAGAATATGCAAGCTCCTTACAGGCAGCAGCAGGAATTGAACTCCGACTGGGAATTGCCTATGCTGCAAAATAATGTGCTAGCCACTACACTACCGTGCCACCACGAAGGATAGAATACAAGAGCAATTTTATGTTATAATTTTCTAAAACATTGGTTAGGCCACAGCTGGAGTACAGGGTACATTCCTCAACACCACACAGTAGGAAGGATATCATTATACCGGGAAATTGCAGAGGAGATTCACCAGATGTTGCACAGAGTGGTTTAGTAATAAAGACTGAACATGGTATGTTTATTTCCCATTTGGGAAGGATACTAAGGAAGATTTTACGATATAAATATTGATGAGGGATGTACAGTATATCAGAGAGCTAGAAAGAAACTTTTCCTCCATTGAAAATGTATCTAATGTAAGAAGACATGGGTTTTAAAATAAAGGGTAAGGAAGTTTAGATGGAATCACAAGAGGATTCTTTTACCACTGGGAGGATGATTGGAATCTGGAACAGACTGCCTGAGTAGGTGATGGAGGCAAAGATTATCACAAGGGTGAGAAGTTTGAAAATAAATTATGGACCCTGTCTAAGATATATGAATCTTTGTTAGCGATGGATGAAGCGCTGGAAGACTGGAGGATGGCTAATGTTATGCCTTTTTTTTAAGAAGGACTGCAAAGAAAAACTGGGAACTATAGGCCTCTAAGCCTAACCTCTGTGGTAGGTAAGTTACTCAAAGGATTTCTGAGGAAAAAGATACAGATGCGCTTGGAATGTTGGGGTTCATTAGGGTTAGTCGGGACTGCTTTGTGCATGGGACATCTTGTCTCTTGAATTTGAATTTTTTTGAAGCAGTAACTAACAAGACTGATGAAGATAGACATACAGACTTCAGTAAGGCCTTTGATAAGATTCCACATCATGGACTGCTATGGAAAGTTAGATCACATGGGATTCACGGAGAGCTTGTTAATTAGATACAGATTTGGCTTGATGGTAGGAAGCAGAGAGTGATAGTGGAAGGTTTTCTTTTAATCAGACTACAGACGCATAACCGTGCTGTTTTCCAGGGGTCAGGGCTACGCCCATTGCTATTTGTTAACCATATCGATGATTTGGATAAGAATGTAAAAGCTGTAGTTCAGAAGTTCCATTTAATTATCGGACAATGTATACAATATACAACCTGAAATTCTTACTTTCTGCAGTCATCCTTGAAACAGAAGAAAATCCCCCAAAGGATGACAGTAAAAAAACATAAGAAGCCCAAAGCCCCTTGCCTCCCTCTTAAGCACAAGCAGCATCAACCATCCCCTTCCCCCACTTATTCTAGCATAAACATCAGCAGTCCCACCACCCACTATGCAAGCAAAAGCAAAGACCCCAAAGAGAGGCCGTGGTCTACAGTCCATCAAAAACTAACTGTTTACTCCAATATTTTGACATCCAAAAGTCAGTCAGTCCCTCTCCCTCTGCCTCTACCTCCCCCTCTGCCCCTGTATGCAGAACCCTCCAACAGCCTTTCCCACTGTCTTCGATGTTCTGGCTCCCACTGTGCTTCAGTGCGTGTCACCGGTGAGAGTTCTTGTCCTCGGGCCCCAGAAGTGTCCAACTTCAGGCCAAACCCGCACATGCTGAAATATGGCCAGTCAGCAAGCTCCAAGATCGGCAGATCCGCAGTCTTTGAGTGCTGCTGTAGATCAGAACACCCAATAGGACTCAGCAACCCCCTGAATAGGCAAATAGAGACATTAGAATAGGAAGAATTTAATTTTTTCACTGATAAGCTGGGAGAAGTTGCCCTCTTGTGCCATCTCTTGTTCTGCCCCTTATAGTTGGTAAGTTTGCAAATGGCACTGAAAAAGGTGGTGTCGTAGAGAGTAAAGATGGGTATCACGATTTGCAGAGGGGTTTGAGCTGCTGGGTAAATGGGCTGAGGAATGGCAAATAATTTAGATATGTGCCAGGTGTTGCATTTTGGGAGGGCAAATCAGGGCCTTAACAGTGAATGGTAGAGCCCTGAGGGGAGTTGTAGAACAGAGGGACAAGTACATAGATTCCTGAAAATGGCATCACAGGAGAACAGAGTGGAGAAGAAGGCCTTGTTTGTTTGTTTATTTGTACAGTGCACAATAGGCCCGTGTAGTCTTCCACCCCAGAAATCTCACAACCTCGATTAGTCCTAACCTAAGCGGGATGATTTACAATGACCAGTTAACGATCCAGTATGTCTTTGGACTGTGGGGAGAAACTGAGAAAACCCACACATTCCCCTGGGAGGACGTGCAGAGACTCTTTACAGACTGTGTTGGAATTGAACTCTGAACCCCAAGCTGCAATATTGTTGCGCTAACTGCTAGGCTTTGTAGCACCCAAAACTGGAAAACCCACATGGTCACAGGGAGAACATACAAACTCCTTACAGACAGTGTGGGAATTGAACCCAGGTTGCTGGCGCTAACCACTACACTACACTGGCCCCCAGTAAAGGCATTGAGTATAAGAAGTTGGGATGTAGTTGCAGTTTTGCAAGAAAATAGCAAGGCCACATTTGTCATTAAGTGGGAGAAAGTGTAAAGGAGATTATTGAGGATGTTCCTAGGGCTTGAAGGACTGAGTTATGGAGCGGAGTTGAGCAGGATTAGGCTTTGTTCATTAGGGTGATATTATACAGGTGTATAAAATCATAAGGGACATGATTTTATGGTCATTTTTTTCCCAGGCTTGGGGAATTGAGAATGGGAGGGCATAGCTATGGTGTGAGGGGACAGATCTAATAGGAACCTGAGGGGCAACTTTCTCTGGCAGTTCATTCCAAAAGTTGGTTGTAAATGGAATGAGCTGCCAGAGGAAGTGGTTGCAGCAGATGCATTTATAACTTTAAAAAACCACTTGGATAGAAAAATGGTGTGGAGGAATATGTAGGCAAATTTACTCAGTTAGATGGGAATCTTGGTCAGTTGGGCTGAAGGGCCAGTTTCTGTGCTGTGTGACTCTACTTAAGATGAGTATTTGAATTTCCCAAGTTCTGGTAATTGGGATAAGCTCTGCACTTGGCATAGATACAGTAGGCTTAAGACCTGTTTTCTGTGCCCTCTGATTCTGACTCTAAATTAGTGTCCATTAATTTCTTGTGCACTGAATGCAATTAACTGATGACTGGTCACATTGTTCTTGGTGGTGCCCAATCATTAATGTAAATAAACATCTATCTGCTATGACAGCTATTGTGTATTTAATATTTGAGTGATATTGTGAATAAATTGTTTGAATAAGCATTCTTTATTTGTTAACATAATTCATTATGGGTTATATGTAAATGGCATACGTCACCATGCCACCACATCATGTGTGCACCTCACTAAAAGTAAAAACTGAGCATACTCATTTGTCCTGGTCTCCATGACTTTTTCTTTCGATTAGTTTTATGTTCTGGAGTTACAAAGCATATTAATCTCAAACATAAGGCCTCTCACATCACAGTGACTAATGCAGGGTTGGTTAGTTCAAGCTGTTTCACTTCTTCCTCTGTGGGCAGCAGGCAGCAAAATGAGAGGCATTCAATTTCTTTCAGATGGTGGGATTCACTGTTCCCTCACTGATAGTGCTGTATCAGGCCAGTTAACTTTTCTTTAGCAGTCACGAACTGGAAGGGTTCCATTTCACCAATGTGGAACTCGTTTGCGACATTTGACCACAATGATGTAAGTGATTGGTCACTTTCCAGGCTGCCATCATCTTGAAGTAGTCTGCCAGGAATATGCTAACAATCTGCCAGGAATATGTTAATATTTTATTTGAAAGAAGTAAAGAAGATTATGAAGTCTGTGACTTCCTTGGAGAAATCCAATTGTGAATTAATGAGCATTATTTAGAAATAATCTGGAAAAAGTTGCCAAAAATCTAACTGTTCCTAACATTTTGCATCCTTCCTTTCTAATGGGGAGCCCCCATCCCATTTGCTCCATGAATCACGTTGTACTGGGAAGCATTCTTGAGAGAACACACAGCCTTACTCCCACACCTGAAGTCCTTTGTCCTGGATCAGCAGGAAATTTGTTAGTTCCCACAATTAATCATCTTACACTAGAAGTCTCGGTTTAGTTGGGGAGAAGGATGATGGTTATCTGGCTGCAGACTAGTTGTTTTTCTATGTTGAGTGTGTCTTTTAATTTTCTCTCCTGTGGTTGCAACTTGCTGCAAATTAATTCCTGTACACTGCTGAGTTTGTGGATGTGCCTGTGACCAGACCAAATGAGCAGAAGCATATGTGTGGCTAAAATCTGTGATGGTGGTTTTTTGTGATGTTTACATGTGAGTGTATAATATGATAGTCCTCAGTTTTAGGAAGATCCATTTCTGCCATGGTTCCTTGTGTTCCCTTGACCGATATTATTCACAGTGCTGCTGGCTGAGGTCTGAACTGAGAATCATCCCTTGCTTTTCCCCAGCACCTTGTTCTCTTAACCTAACTGATACAGATAAATAAATACTTTATTAATACCAAAGTAAATTACAGTGGCATAGTAGCATTACAAGTGCACAAATATACAAATATTAGAAGAGAACTAAGAAAGAATAAAAATAATTTACCTTTAAAAGGTTTACACGTCAAAGATTTCAAGATCACTTCTCCAGCAATAGGTTGACTCATTATAGAGCCTGATAGCCAAGGGTAAAAATGATCTTGTAGCGGTGTGCTGCACGCAGCGCTAAAATAACGACACGGAGTCGGTAAACTGCAGTCAAAGAAAACTTTATTCGAACTACACAGCCTTGCTTTTAAGCCTCCTCAACCTGCCTCCCATGGGGCGCAGATGCTCCAAAAGACACGTACTCACAAATCCCCGCAGGCTATCTCCCTTAGCCGGAACGCTGGCTAATTGTGAGCCGGTTCGGATGTGCCAGGAAATGGGTCGCCACAACCTCATAAAAACACTTTTTGGAGCAGCACAGTTGCCTTAGTCGGTTACTGAAAATGTTCCTCTATTGAGCCAAGGTGGCATGCAGGGGGTGAGAAACATTGTCCAGAATTGCCAGGGTTTTCTGTAGTGGTGAAATAGTGGTGGGATGTAGAAGTTTGAATAGCTCTCAAAGGAATGACGGGCAAACAGTCACTCTGAATTGTAGTTTGTGTTGTGCACAAATTAAATGTGTGCCACTTAGTTTGATTAGTTGGGGAGTTTGTCTATTTCAAATGTTAACCAAACAAAATGTGTTCCCCCACTTTTAATCATGTTAAACATGTTAATGATGTGCCCTGTACTGGTGGTGGCGTCAGAAACAAGCACAAACAATGCTGGAAATACTTGGCAAGTCAGCTAGCATCTGTGAAATGAGAAGCAGAGCTATTGGTTCGGGTTGGAGACCCTGCTGAGGAGAAGGGTCACCTACTTATAAATGTTAACTCTGCTCTCCTTCCACAAATGCTGCCTGACCGGGAGTATTTTTTTTGCATTCTCTATTTTTTGTTTCATTTCTCCGGCATCTAAATTATATTTTCATTGTCAGTAACGCTGTGCTCTGCTACAATGTGGTACCTGTGAAATTTTGCACAAGTGTTCTGTCCTAGTTATTGTGTAGCTCTTAGTGCTCTAGCTATTTTGGTTATCCACTTTGTATAGTGTGATGCTGCAATCTATTTGAAGAAGTCTTCAATTTGTCGTCTTATTTACTACCGTTTCTCCTGATATTTACGACTGTTTTCTTTGTTCACCACCTTTGATGGAGTTGAGGTTGGGAACGTGGGAGGGGTTCACACTTGGATGCCCAAGTCGGTAACACATCAGTAAAGCATGTCTTCCACTCGGTGCCATTTTCCTGTTCTGAGCATCATGAACATCCACGTAAATTCTATCTGCAGCCTTTAACAAATTCAGCTCTGGTCAGTGGAGGTAACATGGCCGTTGTGCAGAGGCTGAGTGCAGCATGCTGATCTTCCTGAAGTCAATTGCTTAGCAATTTTTATCAGCAGCGTTTTGCAATTAAACATTGATTGAAGCTGGAGTAAGTCGTCTCCACAACCCCTTCTGCATCAGCTCATACTAATGAAGAAATTCAGCCCAAGGCATCGAATTGCCCGTCCACAATGAACCGCTGATATGATTTGGCTTTGGGGAGGCACAAAGATACTTTTTCTCATTCATCTAGGAAATATTCTCCTGGGGTATTTCCAGGAGGACATGGTCTTATTAGTATAATGTCCATCTAGGAGACCAGCAGGCAAGTTAATAACTTGCCTGAGTTATTAATACTAAATCCCTCCATCACTGCCCCCTTTCTCCTGACTAGATTCTGTCTCAGAACTGCATGGTGATGCTGCAGTGCAGCACGTACCAGCGCAGAATCTTCTGGAAACGTACGTTCACAGTTCAACCAGGGAGGCCGGTGAAGGAGCAGGATGGAGTTTTTTACTGAAGGAGGATTTTGCTTATCCAGGACTACATGCAGGGGCAATGGATGGTTTAAAAGTTACAAAGAATTATGAGGAAAATACTTCACAAACCATGCTCACTCATAAATATGTAATTACTTCATGAAATATCAGTGGGAATATATTATGAATCATAACATATGTTAATTAGTTTAAACCATGCAAGTATTTTCTTGGTAACCCATTAAAGAATAGTATTGCACCATACCTTGCATGGAGCAGTGTTTCTTGCTGTCAGTGATCACCACCCTAATAAATCCACCCTTCTTGTGACAACTTCTCTCGCAGAGTTTGGCTCTGATCTGACTTGTAAACCCCCTACTTGGCGAGGAGCCTTCCATTTGGTAAATCCTGTGAAAATGCTCGAAGAGCTGGTAAAACCTGTTAAATTAGAATATCAATGAATGACATATCGACAAGCACTCAGAATCATGAAATCTATCAAAATTGAACATATTAAGAATATATTGACACACACAGAACAATTGAATTTTTGGTATTTTATCAGAAACTGTAAAGCACCTGGGGTCACTCCTTTTTCTTGGGTGGAAATTCAGTTCTTTTTGGGAGAAAGGGGGAGAATGAGAGGCTGAGGGAATTTTCCACCTTTGGCCAACTTCAAGCAGGCACTGGAGGGGTTGAGCACTGCATTCAGCTATCACAAACAATGCACCCTGTTACCTTCCTTGCAGGGGCTTTCATCCAGGCCAGCTTAAAGAAGAACTACCCAGCAACGTATCACCTGTGGAACCAGAGGAGCCAGCACACTTGACAAGATTAATGCCATGTCCTGTACACAGGTGTAAGGAGAACAATATAATTATTACTCCGCATCCAATGCAGCACAAAAAAAATCAAAAGAACATAATAAAACTTAAAAACACACAGGATAAATATTAATACAATAAAATAGCTTATATATATATTGATGTAGGTCCATAAAGTGGCACTCCACTGTACATAAGGCAACTGACAGGAAATAATGTGTTGGTGGAGTTAGTGGGTGGAGGCGTTGATCAGACTTGCTGCCTGGGGGGGGAAAAACTGTTCTTTTTGAATCTGGTAGTCCTACCATGTACGCTATGTATCCTGCTCCCTGATTGGAGCAGGACAAACAGTCCATGAGCAGGGTGTGTGAGATACTTCATGATGTTATGCCCTTACTTGGCGCCTTTCATGCCATATATTTTATATATTTTAGGCTGGTCCCAGTGATGGTTTGGGCAGCTTTGACTAGCCATTGTAGGGCCTTCTGTCCACCGCAGAGAGGTTTCCTTTCTAAGCAGTAATGCAGCTCATTAGAATTCTCTTTACTTGCACATCTGTAGAATGATGTGAGTATGGATGTTATACCATTACACCACCATCTAAAACACTTACTGTGCCATTCCACGCCCATACTTTGGAAGTCTGATCACCTGGCTGCATTTCTACTCCTGCCATTTAGGCAAAGACCTTAGCACTAGTGGTGAGGACCAAGAAGGTTTGGTGAATGGAGGCAGAGGAGCACCTATAGGAGACTGCTTTGAGTCAGTCGGCTAGACAATATTCAGGGATTCATCTTTGAATCTGAACGAATATGCTACAGTTGTCACCAATTTCACCGAGACCTGTGTGGAAGGTAATGTGACTTTGAGAACATACCCAAACCTAAAGCTGTGGATGAACCAGGAGCTTCATTGGCTGTTGAGGGCTAGAGCTGTGGCATTTGAGACCTTTGATCCAGAACTATACAAGATGTCCAGGTATGACCTACAGAAGGCTATTTTAAGAACAAAAAAAAATTCTGACTGAAGTTAGAGATGGAATCAGATGCGCATCAGCTCTGGCATGGTTTGCAGGCCATTACTTCTTACAGAGCAAAGCCCAACATCATAAATGGGTGTGATGTTTCACTCCTAGATGAGCTCAATTCCTTTTATCATCCTTTGAGAGAGAGAATAAAGCTATACCTGTGCGAACCCCTGCAGCATCTGGTGACTCTGTAACCTCCATCTCAGAGGCCAACATCGGAACATCTTTCACCCTCGCAAGGCGTCAGGCCCTCTTGGTGTACCTGGTAAGGCACTGAAAGCTTGTGCCAACCAACCAGAGGTGATGTTCAGGGATACCTTCAACCTCTCATTGCTATAGTCAGAGATTCCCACTTGCTTCAAAAGGGCAACAATCACACCAGTGTCCAAGAAGAGCAGAGTGAGCTGTCACAAGGATCTCACCCACTTGCACTCTCATCCACTGTGATGAAGTGCTTTGAGAGGTTAGTCATGGCCAGAATTAACTCCTGCCCAATTAGGAACCTGGAGCAGTTTGCCTGTCACCACAGTAGGTCTACTGTGGCTACAACCACACAGGATCTCCACTCAGCCTTGGATCACAGCAACACCTGCATCAGGCTGTTGTTTATCGATTGCAGCTTAGCATTCAACACAACCATAACCTCAGATCTAATCAGAAAGCTCCAATACCTGGGCCTCTGTACCTCCCTCTGCAACTGCATCCTTGACATCCTTGCTGGAAGACCATAGTCAGTGCAGATTGAAAATAACATCTACTTCTCGATGATAATCAACACTGGCACACCTCAGTGATGTGTACATTGCTCTACTCTCTCTACGCTCATGTTTGTGTGGCTAGGCACAGCTCAAACACCATCTATAAATTTGCTGACGACACAACTGTTGTTGGCAGAATTTCAGATGGTGATGACGAGGTATTCAGGAGTGAGAAAAATCAGTTGGTTGAGTGTTGTTGCAATAATAACCTGGCAATCAACACCAATAGAACTAAAGAATTGTTTGTGAACTTCAGGAAGGGGAAGTCAGGGGAACACACACCAGGCCTCATCGAGGGGTCAGCAGTGGAAAGGGTGAGCACTTTCAAGTTCCTGGCTGTCAACATTTTTGAAGATCTATCCTGGGCCCAACATTTTTACATAAATGGCATGACAGCAGCTGTATTTCTTTAGAAGCTTGAGGGGACTTAGTATGTCACCAGGTGATGATGCTGACATCGATTCAGGCCTTACAAGGCGAGGAACGAAAGACTGTGTGGGACGCCACTCCTCACACAGACATTTCGCAGTATTTTCCGAGGACAAATTGCGAACTCAACACTCAACCCGGCACGGATGGAAAGTGTACTTGGGAGCAGCCCAACTGGATTCAAACCCAGGAACCTCTGTTCCGGAGTCCAGTGTTGATATCACTGCGCCACCAAAGCCTCTAGCAAATTCTACTAATGTACTGTGGAAACCATTCTAATTGGTTGCTGCGTTGCTTGGTATGGAGGGACCGTTGCACAGAAAAAGTTGCAGAAAGTTGTAAACTCAGCCAGTTCTATTACTGGGCACTAGACTGCTGAGGAAGCCTTCAAAAGGCAATGCTTCAGAAAGGCAGCATCCATCACC
This sequence comes from Hypanus sabinus, assembly GCF_030144855.1. Taxonomy (NCBI): domain Eukaryota; kingdom Metazoa; phylum Chordata; class Chondrichthyes; order Myliobatiformes; family Dasyatidae; genus Hypanus; species Hypanus sabinus. The sequence continues at coordinate 177,359,477 of NC_082707.1, forward strand.
AATCTACTTGTTTATTGAGAATAGGCCCTTTGGGCCCTTCAATTAGTGCAATCTACCAGTTTAATCCGAGCCTAATCATGGGACAATTTTCAATAACTAATTAACCTAACAAGCGGTACGTCTTCAGACTGTGGGGGGAAACCCATGTGGTCACAAAAAGAATGGGCAAAGCTCCTTATAGGCAGTGGCGGGATGTGCCCTTTTCTCATTGCTACCATCAATGAGGAGGTACAGGAGCATAGGGGGACACACACAACATTTTAAGAACCATTTCTTCCCCTCCAACATCAGATTTCTGAATGGATAATGAACCCATGAACTCTACCACGATTTTTTATTTTGCAATACCTGTTTAATTTTTTATGTGTTCTTTTTATAACGTATAGTTATTTTCTTATGTATTGCAATGTACTGCTGCTGCAAAACAGCAAATTTCATGCCATATGTATGCCAATGATATTAAACCTTATTTTGATTCTGAATTCAGGAAAGTGGCTTCAGCTCAGTTTAAGAAATAAAAACGGGAATGTTTCTTATAAATTAAAGTTGATGCACTTCTAATCTCAGTATGGCTTCAATCCGATCTATGTTTGATGTTGTTCTAGTGCATTTAGTTTATTTGACTTATCAGGGATATCTAGCTTCCCACCTTTCTCTTGGCAGGTGGATGCCAGATGTAGATGATGTAATCTTACTAAACTGACTACCTGGTTTCTCATTTAACTCCTGAGCTAAGGAAGCTGTTGCTGACAATTCAGACACATCAACAGATAGTTGGGCCCCAGTTAATCAGCATCAACAGATACTTCTTAAAAAAAAAACATCGCACAAACAGGCATCTCACTTCTTCACCCCAAAGCCTTGAGCAAAATTATCTAAGGCTTGCTCATGGACCGTGGTTGATCACCATGAAGTTGTGGTCTTCTACCACAGTCAGCCTCGCGGTGGTTAGAACAGGGTTGCCTCATGGTCCCTGGGTTTCTGCTAGTCGCTCTGCTTTCCTCCCACGTCCAGTTGGTAAGTTAAGTGACAACTGCAAGCTTCCCCTAATGTATGGCTGAGTGGTAGGATCTTGGGGGAAGTTGAGCTGAAGATGGGGAGAACAAGCATAAAGATTATCGTAGGATTAATATGAAATGAATGGTTGAGAGTCAGTTTGGAATTGATAGTCTGAAGGACCTGTTTCCTTGCTGTATCTTCCTGTGACCCTACACCTTATCTCCTAGAGCCAGCTGAACTCCAGACACCGGTAAGTGACTGAAAGAAGAATACATCTTGCTATCATCTTCTCCTTCTTGCCTCCCCGCCTCTATTTGGCATATAATACACAAACTATGTAGTATATATCCAGTTATATTTGTATGACTTTCTGTCAAAGCCATCTTAAACAGTTCACTCTGAATAAGAAACAAAACTCCTTACTTAATAAATAATATGGCAGGAAATATGGTTTATTGAATTGAATGTTGTCTTGCGAAAGCTCTAATTTATGAGGAGCTGTTAAATAAAATTGGAACTTGCTCTACATATTCATTTTTATGTTTATAAAGTTAGAGGTTTGTTTTGGATATTTGGTTATATAAGCTTCACATTTTGTAGCCACAGTGTTTTGGAACTCTTTAAATTTGGATCTTTTAGAATCTTAAACATTCTTTTTTTTTAAAGTGTATTTAATATCTGTGTCTGTAGACATGTGACTTGTTTGCTTGCAGTATAAAATTAAATCAGTACAAGAGCGACCTTGTAATCTGGAAATTTTCTGTCAAATAGTTCATTTCTTCAGCAAGATTCTCACCATCTTATTCAGTTTGTCTTCTCGCCAGTAGGTGGAGTATTAGCAGTATTATTCTTCCTATGTCATCAATTGATACTGCAACTGTACTCTTTGTGAATGTGTCTTATTGATAGGCATTATTTTTTAGTCATTTGAGGCAACAGGACTCACAAGAAGACTTAAAGTGCCATGAAGATTCACTTGTTCATTAAAAGGCAGACTATAAAGCAATTCCATTGCAATGACAGCAACATACACAAAATGCTGGAGGAGCTCAGTAGGGCAGTCTCAATGAAGGGTCTCATTCTGAAACATCGACTGTTCATTATCTTCCATGGATGTTGCCCGACCTGCTGACTTCCTCTGGGATTTTGTGTGTGTTGCTCCAGATTTCCAGCATCTGCAGAATCACTTCTGTCTTCCTCACAATGATGTAGAATGTCAAATAAAAATTGAAAATTCAGGCAATATCTATGGCAAGAGAGGAGAAAAAAAGCTGAATTTAATGGAAGTTCATTGATTGGAACAGTAAATGCTGCTTCTGCACACATGCTCCCAAGGTGATGAGAATTTCCAGACCTTGTTTTTATTTGAATCTAAATAAATATACATTGGCAAAGCAGTGTTGTTATGGAGAATAATACTTAAATAGTCTGATAAGTAGAATATTGCTTTGATTGCATTGTATTTTGTGTCTTCTGAGAAAATAAAGGCAAATAAACTGAATACATTCGAAATAGATCATTGAGTGGACATTTCCATTGCAACTTAAGAACAACCTGAGAATAATAAACACGAGAGATTGTGCAGAATCCAGAATAGTACGAGCAAAATGCTGGTGAAATTCAGCAGGTCAGGTAGCATCTATGAAAAAGAGTGAGCAGTCGATGTTTATTCCTTTTCATAGATGCTGCCTGACCTCCTGAGTTTCTCCAGCATCTTGTGTGAGGTGCATCCTGAAAATGTTGTTTGCTTCCAGTAATGCAGATGATTAGACAACTGTTCAAAACCAAATATATCTACTGCATTGGATTGAGGCCATTCAAGTCAACTGCATGACATCACTGAGGGCAGGAAATCGAGCCACTTGTATATTGATTTATGAAATTACACATAGCTGTTCCGATAACAGAAGGAATGCAGGCATAATTAATCTCTTGTGTAACACACAATAGGTTGGAGTTGATGGCTTTTAATTATTCCTTCTCCTCTTAATTTATTACAGGAGGACTATAATCAACTGCGACCCTTCTCCTATCCAAATACTGACGTATTCTTGATTTGTTTCTCTGTCGTAAATCCTGCATCTTACCACAATGTGCAAGAGGAATGGGTGCCTGAGCTTAAAGCATGTATGCCTCACGTGCCTTATGTATTGATTGGAACTCAGGTATGTTAATACTATTACAGCAAAGAGTGGAATTTCCTTTGTCCTAACCTCTCTATTCAGAACAGCAATTGTGCTGCAACAAGGAATGTAATAATGAGACGCTGAGAAGGCAGACACTGGGGTCCGGAGCAACAAGCTATCCACTAACTCGGTAGGTTGAGCAGCATCTGTGAGGGTGGGGGGCCTAGTGGAGAACTGTTGATTGGGGTCGAAGCCCTGCATCGGGACTGAGAATGGAGATAGCCAGTATAAAGAGGAGAGAGGGAGTGGTAACACAGGCAATTAATGATCAGTGGACTGAAGTGGGTCCACTAAGTTTGATTTATTTATTGCGATAGAATGCAGAATAGACCCCTCGAGTTGCGCCGCCCAGCGAACCCCAGTTTAACCCCGGCCTAATCACGGGACAATAGACAATGACCAATTAACTTACCAAATGGTACGTCTTTGGACCATTGGAGGAAACCAGAGCACCCAGAGGAAACCCACGCGGTCACGGGGAGAGCGTACAAACTGCCGGCGGGCAGCGGCGGGAATTGAATCCAGGTCACTGGTACTGTAGAGTGTGGTGCTAACCACTGTGCTGCCTTGCTGCCCGGCAGATGACCCGGTTGGGAGACGAGGGGGAGGAGAGGAGTTGAGGGGATGGAGGGTGGTGACGGACAGTAAAAAGGCAAGTGGAGCTACTGGAGGACAAAGTGAACGCAGGAGGGGCATAAACAGGATACACAGGCTGCCAATGTTAGAATCTGGTGTAAAGGAGGTGATAAAGCAAACAATTAAATCAGAAGATGGAACCTGTAGAGTAAAATATGTTGGCAGTAGGTGGATGGAACTGGTGGGTGGGGGAGGCAGGGTCAAAAATTGGGGATGGGGAATTAGAGAAGGGCGTTGGAAAGGGGACAAAAAGGGACGACCTTTTCTGAAGTAGATCAGAAGAAGAGTGGGGAGAGAGAATACAGGAGGCAAGAGTTACCTAAAATTCGGAAGTTCACCCTAGATACTGCAAAAGATACAGTACTGAACATAAAATAGCAAAAGACTAGTGTAAAGTTATATAAAAAATGTTTCCGGCTGTACTGCTGCACTGATTATATATTTCATCCGGTAGTTTAAAAGTTATTCTCTGCAAGCTCTGCTTGTAAATAACTTTTTAACTACTATTGAATGCTTGGCAATGTGTTTAACAATGAATACAAATGCCTTAACATGATCTTATCAAATATATTTTTAGATTGATCTGAGAGATGATCCCAAAACATTGGCCCGATTAATTCATATGAAGGAAAAACCTATCACATATGAACAAGGTGTGAAGCTGGCAAAAGAGGTAATTATTTTTGTAAAGTTTTCACTTTAAGCAAGTATACATGAGCTGATAAATACATTTATAATCGAGATGCGTTTCATCTAGAAACGTTCAAGCCACAACGACTATTCATCGTAAAGTGTGGAATTTGTGTATTAGCATAGTTGATGGAAATTTGTATTGCTGGCAACTAAGTTTTTGTGTAATGTAATCGGTTACAGTTCAGAACGGGCAGGTTCTCTACAAGTTAGCATTCAGGTTGATGGTGGTATTGAATTTTGGGGCAGCCCGGTGTCAAAACTACAATGGCAGGACTGGGTTTCACTTCCCACTACTGTCTATGCGTTTCCCCTTGACCGCATTGGTTTCCTCCAGATGCTCCAGTTTCCTCCCACACGCATTCCAAAGACAGCGGTGTTAATCGGTCAGTTGGTCACATGGGGGTAATTGGGCAGTGCAGGCTCGTTGGGCCCAAAGTGCCTGTTTCCGTGCTGTTCCTCTAAATCAAAAAAATTAAGTGAAAATATTTCTATGCATGGTAAAAGTTTATTTAAAAATGAAGCCTTTTGTTTATGAGGGATAACTGGCAGCATTAACATAACACAGCTTACCATAATGAACTATTGAAAATCAAATACCATTTCCTTATTAAAATCATACAGCACAGGAGGCCATTCAGCCTAGTAAGTTTGTGTTGACTTAGTGAAAGACTCCTACAATTGTGATTTCCCATTATTTTTGTTTTCACAAATGATATGCTCTTCTGTTAAGTCACTGTCAAACCAGCTTCCAGCAATCAATACTACTGCTTTTAACAAGAATTCTTCTTTGATATCAGTGCAGGTACCAAATGAGAAGCCCTTGACTGCATTCTAATAATGACACTAATACTCTACTCTGTTAGTGACTGGTGTTGATCTATTCTGCGAAGCACCTAAAGAAGAATTTGTAGTAAAATTATAACTATTGAAAGAGATTTAACAGACCTGTGATCACTGTTTAAATTTAGCTTGACATCTATCCTCTACATGCTATCCATGCAATATACAACAGTGCTGCCTCAAAAGGCCATTCAAATTTCACTATTCTGACAAATTCACTTCAAGAATTATTATTAAACTTACTAATCCAAGGAGTTTAATGTACACTCAGTGGTCACTTTATTACCGGCTTGTTAATGCAAACATCTAATCAGCCAATCATGTGGCAACAAATCACTGTATGAAAGCATGCAGCTATAGTCAAGAGGTTTAGATGTTACTCAGACCAAACGTCAGAGTGGGGGAGAAATGTGACCTAAGTGACTTTGACTGTGGAGTGATTGTTGGTGCCAGACGGGGTGGTTTGAGTATCTCAGAAACTCAAAGTTCAAGGTAAAATTGATAATAAGTATACATACATGTCACCACATACAACTCTGAGATTATTTTTCCTGTGGGAAGTAAATCTATAGAACAGTAACTGTTAACAGGATCAATGAAAGAGCAAGAGCATAGAAGACAACAAACTGTGCAAATGCAAATAGATAGCAATAAAAAACGAGAGCGTGAAATAAAATGAGTCTTTAAAGTGAGATCATTAGTTTGTGGGAATGTCTCAATAGATGAGTGTAGTTACCCGCTTTTGTTCAAAAGCCAAATGGTTAAGGGGTAGTAACTGTCCTTCAGCCTGGTGCTGCAAGTCCTGAGGCACCTGCAAATTCTACCTGATGGCAACAGTGAGAAAAGAGCATGGCCCGGATGGGGGGGATCTTTGATGATGGATGCTGCTTTCCTACAACAGCATTTCATGTACAGTGGCATACAAAAGTTCGGGCACCCCAGTCAAAATTTCTGTTCTGTGAATAGTTAAGTGAGTAGAAGATGAACTGATTTCCAAAAGTCATAAAATTAAAGATAAAACATTCTTTTCAACATTTTAAGCAAGATTAGTGTATTATTTTTATTTTGTACAATTTTAGAGCGGGGGAAAAAAGGAAAAAAGCACCATACAAAAGTTTGGGCACCCCAAGAGATTTGAGCTCTCAGATAACTTTTACCAAGGTATCAGACCTTAATTAACTTGTTAGGGCTATGGCCTGATCAGAGTCATCGTTAGGAAAGGCCAGGTGATGCAAATTTCAAAGCTTTATAAATGCCCTGACTCCTCAAACCTTGTCCCAACAATCAGCAGCCATGGGCTCCTCCTAGCACTCTGAAAATTAAAATAAATGATGCCCACAAAGCAGGAGAAGGTTATAAAAAGACAGCAAAGTGTTTTCAGGTAGCCGTTTCCTCAGTTCATAATGTAATTAAGAAATGGCAGTTAACAGGAACAGTGGAGGTCAAGTTGAGGTCTGGAAGACCAAGAAAACTTTCCGAGAGAACTACTCGTAGGATTGCTAGAAAGGCAAATCAAAACCCCCATTTGACTGCAAAAGATCTTCAGGAAGATTTAGCAGACTCTGGAGTGGTGGTGCACTGTTCTACTGTGCAGCGACACCTGCACAAATATGACCCTCATGGAAGAGTCATCAGAGGAAAACCTTTCCTGCGGCCTCACCACAAAATTCAGCATCAGAAGTTTGCAAAGGAACATCTAAAAAGCCCGACGCATTTTGGAAACAAGTCCTGTGGACTGATGAAGTTAAAATAGAACTTTTGGGCCGCAATGAGCGAAGGTATGTTTGGAGAAAAAAGGGTGCAGAATTTCATGAAAAGAACACCTCTCCAACTGTTAAGCACAGGGGTGGATCGATCACGCATTGGGCTTATGTTTCAGCCAGTGGCATGGGGAGCATTTCACTGGTAAAGGGAAGAATGAATTCAATTAAATACCAGCAAATTCTGGAAGCAAACATCACACAGTCTGTAAGAAAGCTGAAGATGAAAAAAGGACAGCTTCTACAACAGGATAATGATCCTAAACACACCTCAAAATCCACAATGGACTACCTCAAGGGGCGCAAGCTGAAGGTTTTGCCATGGCCCTCACAGTCCCACGACCTAAACATCATCAAAAATCTGTGGATAGACCTCAAAAGAGCAGTGCATGCAAGACAGCCCAAGAATCTCACAGAACTAGAAGCCTTTTGCAAGGAAGAATGGGCAAAGATTCCCTAAACAAGAACTGAAAGACTCTTAGCTGGCTACAGAAAGCGTTTACAAGCTGTGATACTTGCCAAAGGGGGTGTTAATAAGTACTGACCATGCAGGGTGCCCAAACTTTTGCTTCGGGCCCTTTTCCTTTTTTGATATTTTGAAACTGTAAAAGATGGAAATAAAAAAGTAATCTTGCATAAAATATTAAAGATATGTGTCATCTTTAACTTTATGCCTTTTGGAAATCAGGTAACCTTTTACTCACTTAACTATTCACAGTAACCGAAATTATGACCAGGGGTGCCCAAACTTTTGCATGCCACTGTAGATGTGCTCAATGATTGGGAGGGCTTTACCCGCGATGTACTATGCTAAGTCCACTACTTTTTGAAGGATTTTCTGCTCAAATCAAGTACCTTTTGTAGGATTTTGTAGAAACTGCTGATCTCCTGGGATTTTCAAGCACAACTGTATCTAGAGTTTGCAGTGAATGGTCCGAGAAACAAAAGGTAATCCAAAGAGCAGCAGTGTTGTGGGCAAAAACACCATGTTAATCTGTGCCCAATGAAGCACTGGAGGCTACCTCAGTAAATGCATTTAAGACAAGGCTGGATAGATTTTTGCATAGTAAGGGAATTAAGGGTTATGGGGAAAAGGCAGGTAGGTGGAGATGAGTCCATGGCCAGATCAGCCACGATCTTATTGAATGGTGGAGCAGGCTCGACAGCTCAGATGGCCGACTCCTGCTCCTATCTATATACTACTAAAACTCTCATGCTCTGTTTGTGACCTCCAATTAACGCAAACGATGAATTACACTGGCACTGTTTTGGGCTAAATCGACTTAAAATGCCCTAACTTACAGAATGCTTGCAAAGTTCAGGGTTTATATATTCGTACAAAATTGCCCACTTGCCAAAATCAACAGCCCCGCTTTCACCCGAGAGCCGATGTCAGCCACGATGGAAACCGCGTTGCAACACCACGACGCATGCGCACGGCCAGTCTCAGAAGTGACTCACAATGCTCACAGCAGCAACACCAACTGGAACAAAAGGGCAGGGCAGCTCTATTTCGAGCGGTCACATTCTGCATGTCACCATCAGCACGTGCAGGATTGGCACAGATCTAACTGCCATCCATCAATAAGAGATCATTAAGTCTTATTGTAATGACATACTTCGAGACACCCATCAAACCCTTTGCTCCAGTCAAAGGACAGCGGTGACTATATCACGTCCATTTAGGAGAGCGCCAACCACATCGTCAAGAATAATCAGCATCCTGGAGGCTTTGGTGTTACTGCTTCGGATCTTCTATCCAGCATTAGGGTAGAAAAAAAGGGTCAGCCTAATTATGATGTGTGGAAAGAGAAAGGGGACATTATAGTCAAGAGATGACGCCAAGTGTCGTTGGGAAGCGGCAAGGAGAGGGAGAGAACAAGAATTGGAGGAGGCCAGGGCCACACAACTCCAGGATCAAAAAATCAGGACAATAAAGATGAGAGACAGAGGAGGAGAGGCATGCACGTTTCCAGAATGACAAAGACAGGTACAGGAGGAGGAGAGAGGAAGAGACAAAGGAGCTGAGAAATGCATGTCTCCAGGATCAGAGACAATGAATAAACAGTAGAAGAGATGAAGAGATGACAGATGAAAGGACTGCACGTCTCCAGAATGACATCGAGAGGCACACCCTTGTGCCTTGGTAGATCAACCAGAAATGATGCCGTCAAAATTGTCCTTTGTTAAACGAGGAGGAGCTATATTTGCCTTGCTACACGTCGTTCTTCTTTAATAAACTGAGGTTTTCTTCTTCAATTTCCAAAGCAAAGCGATACCAGTAGCATTCAGGAAAATGTTATGTTCATTCTGGCCACATCAGACTGCACTACCTTTCTCCCAAAGGGTGCACCAACGGGTCACCCCATTGTCTAGTTTCTTATGTTTTTATAGAGTTCAGAGGAGAGGAGCCAGAGTGGTTCAAGCTGACAGGAAGGTGACAATAACTCAAATAACCACACATTGTAATAGTGGTGTGCTGAAGAGCATCGCTGAACACAGCACATCAAATCTTGAAGTGGCTGGGCTACAGCAGCAGGTGGCCACACCAGGTTCCATTCCTGTACTTAAGTAATGGGCTAATCGAGTTGCCCATTTGAAAGAAATGCACATCAACACTGATAGCTGAAAATCCAGGCACAGACAAAATCTTTAAAAGTGAGAAAGACTAACCAGCAACAGTGATCCTCAGTGCCTTTTACATTTTCCAAAAGTGCTCTCGATTCTGCTATTGCTGACAGCGTAACGTTTTAAGACAGATGGAATATTCATCAGTGGAGAGGGAAATAAACTCTGAGTAGTGTCATGCATGGAAGCACGTCATCTGTGTGAAGAAACAGAGTAGCTCAGAAGAATTATTTGGCAGACTGTAAACAGACAAAATTTCAGTTGATTAGTTATAGGAATGTTTACTTTGGTTCTTCTGTCCTAAAGAAAAATGTATTTGATCGTAATCACTTTTTCACATTATTTCAGGATGCCGAAAGCCACTGCCTCCAGAGATTGAAAAGTTTACTAAATCTTTTGATAATGATAAACAAGGTTTTATTTCAGGAAATTCAAAGCTTGAGTCAGCTACAGTGCATCTACTGAATGTAAATTCAGATCAACTGATTGTGAATGCATAATGTTGTTGTCTTATCTTTATATTTTGATTGTATTAAAATGTATTTTCTATACCTATAGTTTTGCTGCTAATATATGGCTTAACACTTGATTTAAAATCATAAACCAAGCAAAGCAGTGAATCGAAGGGAGATGTCTAATTATGTCTGTGTGTGAGGGGGAAGAATTACATTTTTAAACTATAAACACAAGCGATTCTGCAGATCCTGGAAATCCAGGGTAATGTACACAAGATGCTGGAGAAACTCAGCAAGTCAGGCAGTATCTATGAAAAGGAATAAAGAATCACCATTTCGGGCCGAGACCCTTCATCAGGACTTAGAAACTAATCTTTTTTTTTAATTTAAATTTATAATTTTTTTTTGTTCTTTCAGATTGGAGCACAGTGTTATTTGGAATGTTCTGCACTCACACAAAAAGGCTTGAAAACAGTTTTTGATGAAGCAATTTTGACAGTTTTCCACCCCAAAAAGAGGAAAAGAGGTTGTGCAAAATGTCGTGCGTGCTGTGCAATTATCTGATGCAATGCAAGCGAGTAAAAGAACTTCATTTACAAGAAGGCAAGTTCTGGATGACTAACAAGAACGAAGCTGATTGTGCAACCAGAAAGCATTTTACTGAAAGATTTTGGAAAAGGAAAGCATGCATTTCCTTGTTCCTTGGTATGATGAAGAGATGGAGATCGGGTCCAATAGGAACAGCTGCAATAGTGGACTAACATAAAGTATCAAACCTCACAAAAGTCATATTAGTTTACTGCTAACTACCATTCACTTTTCAAATTGCCAGGTGTGCATCTTTTCTCAAGCCTGGCTGAAAAGTTCTGAGCCATTGTTTCAAAAGAACTATCTGTTATGGCAAGGATGTGACAAAGGAACTCTGAGGAGCAGTCCAGGTGAAGATGCTATAGAGAGAGCATAGAAGCACTGCGGTGGAACCCTGTTACTTTCAGCTAAGCTTTTCCGTGGCCTTATACTGCTTACTATAAGCACATTCTGCAGTTTGAAGACCTCAGTGGTATTTGTTCATGCAGTACTGCCTTCCTGAAGCTGGGTGAGCACTAAAGCGATTTGCAATAGCCACCCGAACTCGTGTAGCCTGCTACGATCAGTGAATACCTTCTAACTATGTAAGCCATTATTTCAGAAACTCAGTGATAAAGACCGTCTACAGTGATTGTTCGAGGTAGCATGTCAAAGTAATACCAGCACTACATGTTGAATTTAAACCATGATACAAAGTGAGATCATCTTCCCCTGGGTTCTCTAATTTCATGACAAGATTAATTCTCCATGGAACAAGACTTGAAATAATCCATGCTCTAAGCAAGCCAAGTTTTTTTATTTGATTGTTTTCACAGCATCTGATGCTTCGATTTGGATCTGCTATGGTCTTGTTTTAACCCATTAACGACAGAGATAAGGCTTAGGAATTCCTAAGTAACATGTTACTGTTACCAAGCTTTACTTAAGTATTTTTTTTTCTAAATGTACAGAGTAAGAATGCTTAACGACTGGGTTAGTAGTCCCTTGTAATGGCTGGAGATGCATGACCCATTGGGTTATGGAATGCTGTCTAGATTCCTTCACAATGAAAGTGTTGAACAGAGGCAATGTCTCTCCATTGCAGGAAGAGTACATTTGGAAAGTTAGATTTTTCACCTTTCAAATGTTGGCAAATAGGGCATAAAGATATTATGATCACACCACTGTTTGCCCATTCATCTACAGATAAAAACCCAGTGAAAACTACTTCAAATAATCCATTTCCAACATTAGCAAGCATTTTAAGGATTAGCAATTAATTTAGAACCTCCTATGTTTTCCTAACACCTGATCACTTCTTTGCGTTTCTGAGCAGATGATGAGAGTACAGTCTGGTGAGAACTTTTTTCTCAGCGTGTTCTTCCCATTGAGAATGTATCTGTTATTGGTCTCAAGCATTCATTTGAAATTTTCAATTAGTCAAAAGCACAGTGTTGTACATTCCACCTTGCTTTATTTTCTACAGAATCACTGTAAAAAGTGGAGTTTTCGTTAGTCAAGATTAAAGCAGCAGAACAGAAAGTAAGCTACGTCATTGTAATTATGTTTATAGAGCTATACATTCATTAGCACTGGAGAAACCTAATAGAAAGGTTTTCTTTAGCTTAATTGGGATATGCATTTCAAATAACAGTCTGTTTGATTAAATTTCGTTAGCCCCATTTTTCCTGTATTTAGCTTGTCCTGTACAATGCTTGTAGGTGAGCTGTTAATGGTGCTGGGAGGCCACGGGGCCACGATGCATAGTGAGATGTTCACTGTTGTGACTTGAGGGTTGAGGAAGGAATAGCAGATGGAGAAGATGGAGGTAGAATTTAGTGTGAATTAAGATTTAGAGGCTTTAAAAAAAATGGAGAAAAGAAATCTGGATGAAGAAAGAGTAAGAAGTGACAGAAAGGTGAAAGGGTTTAACATTTTAACATTAATGGTGTTAGTTGTCTAGCAATTCATGGTAGTTCAAAATCCACAGTGCATCATCTTCTTGCCATGAGCCACCATGCTTTCAGTGAAGTAATAGGAAGCAACACTAAACCACCCTTTATTTTTGTGCAAAGTGAACGAAAATAGAATGTAGTTTTTATTACAATTATATAGTGCAAACATCTATTACAACTGCAAGTCAGACAGAATAATCACTTGAAATCATGATTGTGCTGACAACCATTAATTTTCATGTACAGTGCACATAAAGCAAACCAGCTTCATTTAAAAATTAACTTTAGTCATGAAGAACAGTTTCAATTAGTTCTGAGAACTTTATTCAAATGGCAATACTAATTTAGTTAATGGACTTCAGTGGTTAAGCAGCAATGCTGTCTTTGTGGAAAGCTGCCTGTAAAAATCCACTGCTTCCTTGTGGTTTTTTCTACGCCAGTTCTGTGGGATCCCTGATGTCCAACAGCAGAAGGTCACCAGGCACGCTGAAGGATAATCAGATCGAAGAAGTCTTACTGGCATCAGACTGGAAAGATTAAAGCACAACTAGTAGTTTAAACATTTTGCAGAGCTTGAAGTAGATTAGAATATATGCATATGATTAAAGTAGTGGCTAAAATATCATTATTTTTAAAATGCATTATATTTTGAAATATTTACCTTAAAGAATTATAATCCAGAAACAAAATTAATTTGTTTCAGGAGAACAGTTTGACAAGTGGTATTTATGGCTTAATATACCATTTAAAACTGACTTGCACATCAAATAACAAAGCAAAACACCTCTTAGGTGTTTTGCAGAAAGACCAGTTCATGAATATCTGAAAATTTGTTTTCAATTCTTGGGATTACTATGCAAAACTGTGCCCTTGTGCTGAGTCAGAGAATCAGTAGCAACAGCTTCTGGCTCAGTCTTCAGGTGCATTGTCCCGAAATTACTGATATGTGATGATGTGATGGTAAATGCTGGCAATTTCACCATTAAAATGCCAAAATTTGGGCCAATATTGAAATCTGGTTTGACTTGGTGTCTGAGAGGTTTCTAAACACCTGTCACTGCCCATTCTGTTCCGCCAGTGGAACCACACTATGTATTCCTGCTTTATTACATCTTCCAGGTGCTTCCTAAATAATCACATGATTTCTAAGTAATCATAATTGCTAGCTCAGTGTTATGCAATTTAAAAATAGTTCTATACTTTGTATTATAAAATGCCTAAATCTGTGTCCATTCATTCGACACAATTTTTCAATGTCCTCAGTTAACTAGGCCCTATTCAGAAATTTGCATTAATCATAGGTAAAATACCCCAGAATTTCTAGCTGCACTGATTCGGTCATCTGTCTCTTATTAATTATGCTAGTCGTCAGGAAACTTAATGTTCTAGATGCACTTTTTACAGTTGACCAGTGAAGAGATGGGTGTATTCTGGAGCTTTTCTGCTTATCCATGTTCAGGAATTAGTTTTCTTAATCGCAAAATGTGAATTTAGGAATGTTACAGGTTTCCTTTCCTGTCCTATATCCAACTATTTCTCCTGTGTTATTTCTTGTTCTTAATTCATACTGTTAAACTACAGGTATAAGCTAAACATTATCATTCAACGTGGGCTCGCTGGACTTGTTCAGTAAGCAAGTGGGTAAGTTGTGGAACTAAGCAATATTTCAAAATAAGTACAAAAATAGCAAAGTGAGTCCAAAGAAATCTTTGAGTAAACTAAATCTACATGAATTGGTCAATGGATCATTGAAGTGTTAATATAGGTGAAATAAGCAGTATATTTTAACTTTGCATCCGGAAGAACTAGGTTCTTATGCTTTTGGTGTGTGTGATAGACTAAGTGAAGTGGAGGGTGTTTTTCTAAAAGTAGGGAATACCCGGTAATAAATTGCATTACTAATGAGCTCATATTGCTAAATTGAACAACGCATTACACAAATGCATTATGTTTCGGAATGTGCAGTAGCATTCTAATGATCCATCTTAGAATTCATGATTAGCATGTGGTTTTGTGGTCGTGCTGCACTGTGGCATTTTAGTGCTCTGCCAACCTCAAAAGTCAAACAGGAAACTGCTGGTTACAATTAAAACTGGTTGAGATATATCTTTGTGCAACTGGGATTCTGATCAAACCATCCTATTTATACTAGACCTAATCACTTCAAAGCTTGTTACCAGTTTTACGTGATTCAATTTAGCAGGTTTTCCTTTGAAAATTTGATCAGAGCAATTTTAATTGTTGTATTCATACTGGTTCTGATGTGTAATTGTTACAGTTTAGGGTAAGAATCTAATTTTTTAACTTCATGACCAGAAAGGTTATAAGTACTTAATAGCTAGGCATTTCTTTATCTATCTAAATGAAATAAGACAATTCCACTCTTGATTGCCCATCTCCTGCTCTCATCCACTGTATTTGCATATTGGCTAACAACATTGAAACTAGCAAATACTGTTCACATACATCAAATAATTACAGCAACAATAGAAAACTTCTTTAAAATTAATCTTGCAAACACTTTAACGCTGAAATTGTAAATAAGATGCTTTTTCTCAGCGTCTGTTAGGTAGTTAATCTTATCTAATTAATTAATGGATGGAAATTTGAAAGAAATATTCGGTCATTCTCAACCATACAAAACCACAAGCAGCATGTTTTATATATTGCGGGCAATAAATCAGGCACATAAAAAGGTGAATAATTTGCATACAGTGCTGTTGAAGGAAACTCTAATCTCCCAAAATGGGAGGTAGAAATTTATTTTGTGAAAAACTGGTAGTTTCAGATTAGTCTGCCTTTTATACATATGCGGGCGCTGCTTTGCATGTAAATTAGTGACACATTCGATACTGCCCACGTTGTGGTGCCATTTGGGACGAGTATCAACCCTGTTGGTTTTGCTTGCTTTCCCTTTCGTGTAGCCAACGGCATTCTAGCCCTTTGAAACAAATACCCAGCAGATGATTGTTGTAAATATTCCACTGGACCTTTGACGTTCCGCAAGAACATCAAATTAATTAAAATGTCCAATATAAACACTGTAATTTATTTTGTGATTCACTCCACAGCTCAAAATTTATGGCTGAGTTTTAAAAACATAAAAGATGTTGGAATGAGGAACAGATATCAATCCTAAAAGCATAAGCAAATAAAAATTATGTGGTTTGGGTTTAATTATCTTTCAATGTAACATGCCTCTTCCATGAAGAAAACCTATTAACAACGGTAAGATGAGTGAATCTGCAGATGCTGGAAATAAATAAAAACACAAAATGCTGGCAGAGCTCAACAAGCCAGACAGCATCTATGGGAGGAGGTAGTGATGATGTTTCGGAGTCCTGATGCAGGGTTTCGGCCCGAAATGTCGTCACTACCTCCTCCCATAGATGCTGTCTGGCCTGCTGAGTTCTGCCAGCATTTTGTGTTTCTATTAACAAAGCTACCTGATTGTATGACTGTTTAACTACCTATTCATGGATTCAGTCATCATAGTACAGGTTGTTTGGCCCACTATGTCTATGCTATAGCCAGGGAAGGCAGACATCTCCTGTATGCCTTGTCAAATAAGAGAACTACGGATTAGAAATGAAAAGTTATTCATTATTTGGAAGTTTTGGGTGAAGTGGATTTTGATAGTTTAGTCTCAAAGGAACACATGTTGACCCCATTAGATTGGAAATGGCATGAATGGTAATCTAGTAACCCCTTTTTGACGCAAGATGAGCTAGTTTTTTCCAGCTGCTCTTGCCAAGCTATGAGCAGCCCACTTGGTTTCTTCCTTCCCACTACTGATTCACCAGGACTGCTTCATTCCACTTTCAAAACAACTCTGACATCTTCACTTCAATCTTCATATTCCTGCCCTTTGGAAATCTCATCTCCATGTGCCTCTTTGCACCTCACTGTCACTTTCAAAAGCTTTCATTCCACTGCAGGACTTTAATTCTGCAACTCAGCTACTCCAATCTTCCTCCAAAGCACATTTCCCAAACCACTTGCTTACCATATCCCTTTCTTCCTCACAGTAGAGGTAACATCCAAGTCTTAAGCAGAGTCAGGTCGCAATAGTGCTGTGATGAACTGAGCATGACATTTCACTCAGCATGGTGCAAGTAATTTCATTGGGTAAGATGCAATAATCATCTTTGTGGAAAGGAATGGAGTGGAGCAAGTTAAGGTGATGTAGATAAAATGAACATTGTTCTTTATCTGTAGGAATTTAGGAACAGAGATATAGAGATGAAAGGCCATAACTGAAAGAATCAGCGAGGATATTTATGAACTTTACAATAAATTGGATTTCAGTCACTTTTCTTGCACTAAGTGGGAACTACATTTTTCCTTGTTGCCAAATTTGCCATTACCAAAATAACACATGGGATGTGCCAATATTAAAAAGTTATTGTATTATTGTACAAGGGGTAATAACTGGCTTGTGTATTTAAAGATGGCAGAGCCTCATGGAAACGAGGGAGGTAGAGAAGAGTTCAATGGCAGGTTTGTGTCATTTTAGACTCTTTAATATGCAGCCATCTGATTCCACCCTGTGCCACATGGACCATCACCAAGGCCACTTGTTGCAACATCTTCCAATGAGAAGGATAAATGCTATGATCAACTAGTGATCTTAAAATGAAAGTCTATCAAGGAGCCTTTATGTCATAAAATCATAGAAAGTTGCAGCATGGAGTCAGGGTCTTCAGCCCATCTAGTCTATGCTGACCAACCATTCCATCACACTAATCCTACATTAATTTCACTTATTCTCCCATCATCCCCCACCCACCCCAGATGGTGTTATTCACCTCAACATCGGTGCTCCCAGAAGAAACCCACAGGATAATGTGCAAATTCCATGCAGGTGGCGCTTCAGGTCAGTGTCGAATGCAGGTCTCACACTTTGAAAAGGCAACTATATTAACTATAACATGGTGCTACCCTTTAGTACAGATCATGACTCGCCATGTGGTTTGTTCTTTGTTTAACTGTGGGCAAACATTGAAAGCCATAACCTTTTAGTTCAACCTCTGTCAGTAAGACAGAAACAAGTGCCGCTTATATTGGTGAACTTCTGACGTGGCGTAGAAACACCATTTGCTCTAGGATGAACCCAGATAGGAATTTCCCAGTTCAGTTTCCACTGGTGCATGATTAGTGTAAGCAAATAAAAATATACTTGTCTAATATATTTTTCAGATTCAAGCTCTAGCCAGTTTTTTTTAATCTACGTGCAGAATTGGTTTGAACAGAGATTTCAGAGTTTTCATCAGGCGCAATTAAGTATGTTCTTGAAATTAAGTACTATTCTAAGGACTTGGGTTATGCTAAATATTTTCTGAGCACATTGGGAATGAATGCTGAACACTGAGTCAATGTATATTATCAAGTTATAATAGAAAAACACCATTGGCCCAAATGGTAATAGACAGATATGTCAAATAAGTAAAACATTTGGAATTAAGTTAATACTGTGATATCCAGTTGATTAGTTTTAACAATATGCTCAATTGGATCAATGCTTCCTTTCTATATACAAGATGCCATTAAGTTAAACTTGGATTCAGATTTTTTTTAAAGAACATAGCAAATGAAATCTCTGCCTCTCAGTTTAATAAAAGAAACTCAGGTGATAACTAGGAACGGCCTCTACTGAAGAAACTCTATAGTCTAGTTGTTGCTTATTGTGCCGGACAATGAGTCATAAAATTGTAAAAAGGTATTAACAACATCGTGCACAACCTTGGATAGTATTCAAATAATCTATTGATTGGAATGATGATTCAAGGAGACTGTTCGGAGCACTGCACGGTAATCGAGTCTCGTATGGATTTTGTTAGAAACATAGAAAATAGGTGCAGGAGTAGGCCATTCGGCCCTTCGAGACTGCACCGCCATTCAGTATGATCATGGCTGATCATCCAACTCAAAACCCTGTACCTGTTTTCTCTCCATACCCCCGATCCCTTTAGCCACAAGGGCCATATCTAACTTCCTCTTAAGTATAGCCAATGAACCGGCCTCATCTGTTTCCTGTGGCAGAGAATTCCACAGATTCACCACTCTCTGTGTGAAGAAGTTTTTCCTCATCTCGGTCCTTTCCCTTTATCCTTAAACTGTGACCCCATGTTCTGGACTTCCCCAACATCGGAAACAATCTTCCTGCATCTAGCCTGTCCAATCCCTTTAGAATTTTATACGTTTCAATAAGATCCCCCCTCAATCTTCTAAATTCCAGTGAGTATAAGCCTAGTTGATCCAATCTTTTCATGTGAAAGTCCTGCCATCCCAGGAATCAATCTGGTGAACCTTCTCTGTACTCCTTCTATGGCAAGAATGTCTTTCCTCAGATTAGGGGACCAAAACTGCACACAATACTCTAGGTGTGGTCTCACCAAGGCCTTGTACAACTGCAGTAGAACCTCCCTGCTCCTGTACTCAAATCCTTTTGCTATGAATGCCAACATACCATTTGCCTTTTTCACCGCCTGCTGTACCTGCATCCCCACTTTCAATGACTGGTGTACAATGACACCCAGGTCTCATTGCACCTCCCCTTTTCCTAATCAGCCACCATTCAGATAATAATCTGTTTTCCTGTTCTTGCAACCAAAGTGGATAACCTCACATTTATCCACATTAAATTGCATCTGCCATGAATTTGCCCACTCATCTAACCTATCCAAGTCACCCTGTATCCTCTTAGCATCCTCCTCACAGCTAACACCGCCGCCCAGCTTCGTGTCATCCGCAAACTTGGAGATGCTGCATTTAATTCACTCGTCTAAATCATTAATATATATTGTAAACAACTGGGGTCCCAGCACTGAGCCTTGCGGTACCCCACTAGTCACTGCCTGCCATTCTGAAAAGGTCCCCTTTACTCCCACTCTTTGCTTCCTGTCTCCCAACCAATTCTCTATCCACATCAATACCATACCCCCAATACCATGTGCTTAAGTTTGCACACTAATCTCCTGTGTGGGACCTTGTCAAAAGCCTTTTGAAAATCTAAATATACCACATCCACTGGCTCTCCCCTATCCACTCTACTAGTTACCTCTTCAAAAAATTCTATATGAGTCGTCAGACATGATTTTCCTTTCACAAATCCATGCTGACTTTGTCCAATAATTTCACCTCTTTCCAAATGTGCTGTTATCACATCTTTGATAACCGAATCTAGCATTTTCCCCACCACCGAAGTCAGACTAACCGGTCTATAATTCCCCGGTTTCTCTCTCCCTCCTTTTTTAAAAAGTGGGGTTACATTAGCCACCCTCCAATCCTCAGGAACTGATCCAGAATCTAAGGAGTTTTGAAAAATTATCACTAACGCATCCACTATTTCTTGGGCTACTTCCTTAAGCACTCTGGGATGCAGACCATCTGGCCTTGGGGATTTATCTGCCTTTAATCACTTCAATTCACCTAACACAACTTCCCTACTAACATGTATTTCCCTCAGTTCCTCCATCCCTTACTACTTCCAGAAGATTATTTATGTCCTCCTTAGTGAAGGCAGAACCAAAGTAGTTATTCAATTGGTCTTCCATGTCTTTGTTCCCTATGATCAATTCACCTGTTTCTGACTGTAAAGGACCTACATTTGCCTTGCCCAATCTTTTTCTTTTCACATATCTATCAGTTACTGTCAGTTTTTATGTTCCCTGCCAGCTTTTTCTCATAATCTTTTTTCCCTTTCCTAATTAAGCCCTTTGCCCTCCTCTGCTGGTCTGTGAATTTCTCCCAGTCCTCCGGTGTGCCGCTTTTTTTTTGCTAATTTATATGTTCCTTCTTTGGACTTGATACTATCCCTAATTTCCCTTGTCAGCCATGGGTGCACTACCTTCCCTGGTTTATTCTTTTGCCAAACTGGGATGAACAATTGTTGTAGTTCATCCATGCGATCTTTAAATACCTGCCATTGCATATCCACCATCAACCCTTTAAGTATCATTTGTCAGTCTATCTTAGCTAATTCACATCTCATACCTTCAAAGTTACCCTTCTTTAAGTTCAGAACCTTTGTTTCTGAATTAACTATGTCACTCTCCATCTTAACGAAGAATTCCACCATATTATGGTCACTCTTACCCAAGGGGCCTCGCACGACAAGATTGCTAACTAACCCTTCCTCATTGCTCAATACCCAATCTAGAATGGCCTGCTCTCTAGTTGGTTCCTCGACATGTTGGTTCAGAAAACCATCCCCCATACATTCCAAGAAATCCTCTTCCTCAGCACCCTTACCAATTTGGTTCACCCAATCTATATGTAGATTGAAGTCACCCATTATAACTACTGTTCCTTTAGTGCACGGATTTCTTATTTCCTGTTTAATGCCATCCCCAACCTCACTACTTTCCTCCCAGCACAGGGATCCCTCCAACCTACTCCCCTCCTGCCACAGGGATTCCCCCCCCCCCCACCTACTCCCCTACTGCCACAGGGATCCCCCAACCCCCCACTCCCCTCCCACCACAGTATTTTGACAGAATAATGACATCAGAGTAGTATTTATAGAAACTCCATTTATTTAAAGTAGTGACTCTTAAGCCTGTTAGTGCTCTTCATTGTTGAAGCATCTATTAGATATGTTGCTGGTTTAGAAACTGGAATCTTAACAAATTCAATGGGTTGTCTGTTCCATCTGTCTCTTAGTACATAAGTACATTACAGTACATAATTATGAGCCTGTAATCTTTTCTAAAGGGCTGTTCATCTTAAATCTCCAAAAACTAGTTTAGTCAGGAGTAGTAGTAGTATTCTCATAACACCTATGCAGATTCTGTGAATATTCAAAGTTTTCTGTTGTTGAAAAGAGTAACATGTCATTCTATAATAGTTGCCCGTATTTGCTTAGCTTAGAAAACATCTGAGATTAGAAATAATCTGAAGGTAAGAGCCAATAAATTAATCGGATAAATTGAGAATCTGTTTGGCTCCACTCCAGATTTACAGTGTAATGTCACTCAGGATGCAACTTCAAAGCATGCATGGTGTGGACACTCTAGAATTGCATATATATGTCTGAATGCTTTGTTGAAAAGCACACTTAATCTTTTTAGTGATCTACTCTCCTGTTGGTAAACGTTGAGACAGCCTGTTACTGGGCAATAAAGCTGTCCAGGTGTGTCAGCATGGTTTGGTATCTGTTGCAGTTTAGAACTGGGCCTGTGCTAATATGAAGGTGTTTTAGAAGGATCTCTTTGCTGGGACTCCTTTGCTGTATCTCTCCATTACTCATTTTTTAAAAATAAATGACTCCATAAATCAGCTGTAACAGAAAATTAGAGGCACTCTCTTATGATGTCAATTCTCCTCTCAAGTATTAATGACCAATTATACAGTATATTAATCCTTTTAAACAAATATCAAACAGACAAATGGAAGTTCAATTATAAGTTTTGATTTTTGCTAAAATAAAATTTCTATTAATACTAACCTCAACTCAGTTTTAACTGACGTTTTATGAAACTGACATTAACATGACACTACGCATTTGATTTATTTTCCAATTTTACTCTACAGAGGATTGTATCTAGAATAATTACTTTTATGTATTAAAGCATACTACTGAGGAGGCTAAAATTTAAAATAAAAAGCTTTGTCTTTGGAACTCCTCAACTGGTCAGACAAAATCTGTGGAGAGGAAGCATCTTGCAAAACGACTTTGTGGAAACTCTTAACCTGTTTTCTCTCTCCGTAGATGCTGCCTAACTGCTGTGCATTTCCTGTTTTACCTGTTGCAACACTCTAGAATTTTGAACTATAGATTTGAAGTTGATTTCTGAAAAAATGCACTTTGAGTCATATTCATAGTCACCTGGTTCCATTTTCCTTATACGAATTGTTTTGATTTCCTGGGTGGCATTTCTTTATAAGTAGTACTGATAAATTCCATTTGGTTTAATAGGAATTTTACTTCACGTCTATTATCAAATTGCTGATCCTCATTGGCATTCTTTTAAGTTTCCTAACAAAATTCAGTGTTTTTGTTGCACAAGCAATTAGAACATTAGTTGTGCTTGCAGAAATTGACCTGGTAAGAGAGTGCGTTTGGCTTTTAAAAGTTTATCGTCACTGCTTAAAAATGCTAGTTTTAGGAGTTCAATTAGTTAGAAATCAGGGTAACCAACAGACAAGCAGGTTTTAAAATATATCGGGTAACTTTTTTTCCACCATGTAAATGGAAGAGTTATAGTTAAAATGTGTTGTTAATATAATATCACCTGTGTGCTGTTATTGTATGTTGAAGCAGAATTGTATTGTTAATAAACCTTCATATATTCTTCAAGCTGTTAAATGGGAATGTACCACTGACCTGACATCTAACCAAATGGTTCAGCAATCGTACTGTATATTGCTAAGATCTAAATCTCTGGACTTTAATTTCCACAATTAGTTTTCAGTCACAACGTAAAAGCAGATGCACTTGATAATACGATAATGTCAATGTAAAGGTCTTGTTTTTCATTATCACAACAAAACACTCCTGAAATCTTGTATGGCGTAAGTGTTGGAAAATAGCTACAGTTTAACTGGGTGGAATTTGCGATAGGAATTTCTCGTATAGTTGATCATCTTTGCTTGCAATATCCAATTACATCTTGTTAGTGCCTTAATATTGTTTCCATATATTGGGTAAATGCAGGTATTAAAATTTCAGAAGCAGCAATATCTTGAAACCAGTAGAAGTGCAAATTCCACAGGTTTAATATTATTAAAGTGCAGATTACAACTTGTAAGTAATCCCATATTTCCTTTTAATTTCTATGCAACAAATTCAAGTATTGCTGTATTAATAGCAATTGCTGTATATGTTTAATTTTTGTTTAATTTGTGCATTTTTCAATGAAAGTAAAAGTTTATTGGATACATCTGCCTAGTAGTGTTTTGTTCTCAACTTCCGTATCATCCTTTGGCAAAATTACAGAAGCTTTGGCAAGATGAATCTTAACCATTATAGCAAACACAATACAGATAAAAATGGGTTTTCAAATAAATAATTTGCTTACAAATTCATTCTTTATCCTTTCACATGCAGAAAAATTATTTCAACAGTAAAACCACTGGTTTGCACTGACTGCACAATGTTAACTTATTTTCCTGATACAGTTTATATTTTAAAATGCTGATGAACAACAGGGTGATGACCATTCAAATCTTGATTTCCATTAACATGCCTAACTAATTTTAAGTATGGTACAGAGACCAGTAGGTGGTGTTAAAACATCCAGCACTAATCAATGTTGTCTATCTTTGCTTTGGTAAACCTAGCCTAAATAATGTGAAGCTTTATTCCAATTTTTTGTTATTATGAGGATTGTCAGAATTAAGAATTTCTAATTTTTAAAATAAAAATGGAAACTGGCATTAAGAATAGTAGTATTAGTTGACAATGCAATGCTTAAACTCTCTCTGCCAGTGGATACATATTGATATCAGCTCCATTTTTAACATTCTGTCCCTAACTCCACTGAATTCTTTAGTACAAAGAAGTCTATCTAGGTACTGCATCCAGATCCATCACCCAATGATCTAGATTATAAATAGCTGAGGTCTAAATATTGAACCTTGGAGCACATGACTGATTATACAGTACCCTAAAGATGATGAAAATCCATTTATTTCCCCACCTAGTTTTGTCTATCAAGCAAGCCTAATGTGTAGTAACTTCAATGAATGTATTTGGCAACTGCAGTCCTCTGGGGTAAAGAAACATTCCACATGAAGAGTTCTCTGGAGTAACATATGCAAAATGCTGGGGGAACTCAGCAGGTAGGCCAGCATCTATGGAAAAGAATGTTTTATGGAGTTAACGTTTTGGGCTGAAACCCTTCATCAGGATTGGAAAGGAAGGGGGAAGAAGCCAGAATAAGAAGGGGGGCGGGGAAGGTGAAGTCAGGTGAGGGTGGAGTAAATGGGGGAAGAAGAATGAAGTGAGAAGCTGGGAAGTGATAGGAGGTCAAGGGCAGTACAGGAAATGATCTGCTAGGAGAGGAGAGTGGACCATCAGGGAAAGAAGAGGAGGGGAACCAGAGGAAGGTGATGGACAGGTGAGAACATGAGAAGAGGCAAGAGGAGAGCCAGAATGGGGAATGGAAGAGAGAGGGCTGTGTCCTGAATGACTAAACTTCATCCTGAAACAATCACTCCAAAGAAATAGGCTTTCAGCTTCAAACCGGACAAGTTCTTTTTCCAACAATATAGGGCCACTGTGAATAACTTCCGGCTTCATCAAACATCCTGGAGTCAAGTGGTGAGGAGCATGGTGCCAATCTCCAATGTGTTGGTCTAAGGACCAACTAGGGAAAGAGTCAGGACACCAGCCTCAGCAGCAGGAGGTAAGTTCAAAAGTACCCAGTGATGTGTTTGAGCTTCTGTGGTTAAGTAAAATAATTTAAACTGTTATTTAACAGCGGGATTCTAGGATAAGGAGCACGATTTCAGGATTAAAGGATGTCCTTTTAGAACTGAGATGCAGAGAAATTACTTTAGTCAGAGGGTGGTAAATCCGTGGAATGTGTTGCTATGAGCGGCTCTGGAGGCCTAGTCATTGGGTGTATTTAGGGCAGAGATAGATAGGTTCTTGATCAGCCAGGGCATCAAAGGGTATGGGTGAAAGCAGGGGAGTGGGGATGACTAGAAGAATGGATCAACCCATGATTGATTGAATAGTGGAGCAGACTCAATGGGCTGAATAGCTTACTTCCATTCCTATATCTTATGGTCTTATAAACTTCATGAAACTATCAGAACTTTTTCAAAAGCCCCTGTCAGCAGGAAGTTTAAAACAATCACTTCTTACATTGAATTTGCTTTTAATGAGTATTACATTGTACCATACTGTGCAAATGTCTTAGGTGTGTATATATAGATAGAGATATAGATATAGATCTGTCTAGGGTGCCTAAGATTTTTGCACAGTACTGTATTTGTCAATGTGGAGCAGAGAGTGAGTCTATAAATCTGTTGGGAGCAAAGAATGCTGGGAATGGCGAGGGTGGAGCGCCCAGGAGGAGTGTGGGATAGGTGGCAAAGAAGGAGTGCCGGGGTAGGTGCAGAGACACCCTGCCCTGAGACATGAGGCAAGGTCATTTGATTCCAAACAATTGCCTTATTGATCATTACAGAATGTCCCTCTGGTCCTTCCCACTTCCTCCTGTCTCCCTTCCCCTTTTCCCGACCAGGATGCCCCTCTCCCTACCCTCCTTACCACTCTCAGTCCACAGTAGAGACCCATATCAGAATCAGGTTTATCATCACTTGCATATGTCGTGAAATTTGCTTTCTTTTGTGACAGCAGTACAGTGCAACACATAAAATTACTGCAGTACTGTGAAAAAGTCTTCTAGCTGTATATATGTGCCAAAGACCTTTACACACTTACTTTGATACTTAATGAAGCGTTCATGTATTATTGTGCTATTCGGTGGAAGATTTAATATTAGGTTGAGTAAGTTGGCATTTTCATACTGAATCGTTGTTGATTCTCTGCTAATATATTAAAAAGATAATGAAAATTCTCGGCAAGTCGGGCAACCTTTGTATAGCGAGAAATGAAATTAATGTTCAAGTTGTAAATGCTAGTCAAATAACAGTGACTCAAAAATGCTCTTTTTGAAGGACCAAAGCTAATAATCTCCAAATTATTTTTAAAAATCTAAAAAAATCTATCAAATTGAACAATATTAATTCCAATGCACTTTCTAATCCTCCTCAAGCTCACCAGTCACAGACATGAATAAGCATGCTAGAAGACATTTCTTTCCATTATGTAATTTAATCATCAACAGTTAATACAACTGTGGGAGTGTTGGGGTAGAGTCCAGCAGAACATTAACATCAGTTTTTAATATTTTTTTCCAGTCTGCATGTAACCAGGCACATTGACTACTCTGTATGCACTCAGTGGCCACTTCATTAGGTACACATGCAATCAGCCAATCTTTTGGCAACAGCTCAATGCATAAAAGCATGCAGATTTGGTCATGAGGCTCAGATGTTGTTCAGACCAAACATCAGAATGAGGAAGAAATATGATTTAAGTGACTTTGACTGTTAAATGATGGTTAGTGCCAGACAAGGTGGTTTGAGTATCTCAGGAACTGCTGATCTCCTGGGGTTTTCACCCACAATAGGCTCTAAAGTTTACAGAAAATGGTGCAATAAACATAAAAAACTTACCCTGACCAGCAGATCTGTGAGCAAAAAAGCCTTGAGATCTGAAAAGAATGGCTAGACTGTTTCAAGCTGACAGAAAGCTGATGGTAACTCAAATTACCACGTGTTACAGGAGTGGTGTGCAGAAGAGCACCTCTGAACACCACAACGTGGCGACTCTTGAAGTGGATGGGCTACAGCAGCAGAAAGCCATAAACATACACTCAATGGCCACCTTATTAGATACAGGAGGTACATAATAAAGTGGCCACTGAGTGTATACCTTCTTGATATTGACACGAGAGTTTTGCTGGGCATCTACCGTCCTTTTCATTGCAGAAAGCCAAACAGCTATTAAAATACCTTTAAAGGATTTTATAAGCTCTTGCCAGATGAAAAATAATAATCATTATGAATGAGTGAATGAAATGATAGAGCAATTAATCCTGAAGCGGCTGTGAAATTAATGACCTCTCCCTCTTCAGGGAATCTTGGAGCTAGCTTAGTTCTCTCTGAGATGCTTCTTCCAAAGTGAAGAGGTCCCATATCCAACATGGGATTATGTCTCCGATTTTGCCTCCCCCTTCCTGGCAGAGAGCTAAAAGAGATAGATGGTGTCCCTGGGCCCATTCATCTGCGAGTTTCAGCACTGCAGCTGGATTCAACGAGCAATTTAGCGATAGTGGCTGTTTAAAAATGCAGTATCATCTATCATTCAGTAAAGTTTAGCACTTCTCCACGTTATAACATACACAACGAACTAATTGCCACGTAAATGACTGAGTGCCAGATGTTCGTTTCAAGCCAGGAAGATCTGCCTAGTTAAGTTTCAATGTTGTCACATTTTTCTAAATGCTGGAGGAATTGGGACCAGGTTCATTTGTTTCCCATAGAACAGCTGCTTATTCCAGGAAACAGTCCAGTACACGTGCACCGAACTCTTTCAAGGCATTGAGGTCAATTAGGAGACCAAATCATTAGACTGTGCTCCAGCGATGCTCTCTCAGCAATATCCTAGATACTTAGAACTACGTACAGCACAGTAATGTGCCCTTTTGGCCCAGCGAGCCTATGCCACCCAGTTACACACGTGACTAATTGTGGCCCTTCTCACCTGTACATTTTTAGAGTGTGGGAGGAAGCCCACGTAGTCACAGAGGGAATGTACAAGCTCCTTGCAGTCACTGGTGGAATTGATCCCGGGTGGCTAGCCCTATAACAGTGTTACACTAACTGCTACCCCACCATGCTGGCCCATCCTGTACTGATGCAGTTAGACTTCCATACTCTTACAGGAAGCTCACTCATGCCAGCTGTTTCCGCAATTATTTATTGCACTTGCCTGTTAATTAGAGAATCCCAAGTCTCTCTGACCACACCCTCCCACATGCATACTGGTATTTCAGTCATTATTTTTAACACTGAATCCTTTTCATTCTTCCTACTGAACTGGATAGTTTTACTCCGTAACTTTCTTGCCTGCATCCCTTTGCAGCCTCTTCATGTACTCTAAAAATTGTTTTCCCGGCTTGTTTTGTAACATAAGCAAACTTGGATATATTCCATTTGGCATTTTAATCTCAGTGGGGAAGTCTAGAACCAGACTCTGTCAACCCCTCTCACTGGTCTTGAATTCTTAAAATGCAAGTACATGACTGTCAGGTCGTTTTGTTGAGGAGAACACTGCTGCTTAAATACATAAGAATAGAAATCCGTGGAGAATCACTGTCTTTAAAAACAGACTCCCATTAAAGATAGATCAGATTAGATGATTTTCTTCTCTCTTGAAGATGGACATGAGTCTTTGGGACACTTCCTCTCAGTATTGGAAGCAGAGATGTTGAATATTTTAAGGCAGAAGTACAGCACCATGCAAAAGGTCTTGGGCACACCTGCAGTTTCTAGATAGGGTACCTAAGACTTTCTTCACAACACTGTATATTATGTCCTTCCAGTTACCAAATAACACACATCCAACTGAGCTAATACAAAGCTAAGTTATTTCTGTTTCCCAACTACCTTCCTATTTTAACCAATATACAGTACTGTGCATAAGTTTTAGGCACCTTAGTTATATGTGACTAAAACTTTTGCACAGTACTGTAGATGGATTCTTGAGAAGCTAGAACTGAAAAACAGTAGTAGATACTGTATAAGGCAAATGTAAATTTGCAGGTAATTTACAGTTCTGGTCACCCCACTAGATGAAGGATGTTGAAGGTTTGGAGAAGGTGAAGAAGAGGTTCACCAGGATGCTGCCTGGTTTAGAGGGCATGTGCTATTACAAGAGACTGGACAAACGTGGGTTGTTTTCTCTGGAGTGTCGGAGGCTGACTGGAGATCTGATAGAGGTTTACAAGGTTATGAGAGGCATCGATAGAGTAGACAGGGAGTATCTGCTTCCCAGGGTAGAAATGTCCGATACCCGAGGCATGCATTGAAGGTGAGAGGGTGTAGGTTCAAGGGGGATGTGAGGGGTAAGTTTTTTACTCAGAGAGTTGTGAATGCCTAGAATGCGCTGCCTGGTATGGTTGCAGAGGCAAATAGATTAGAGACTTTTAAGAGAGAGGCACATGCATGTAAGGAAGATGGGGGGATATGGACATGCAGCAGGTAGAAGGGATTAGAGTTTGTGAGTTCCTGATATGCTTCATTAGCTAGTTCGACACAACATTGTGGGCTGAATGGCCTGTTCCTGTGCTGTACTGTTCTATGATACTTAAACAGGCAGTACTTCTAGACAGCTTAGAAGGTCATCTTGATAAAGGGATCTCGATCAGTTTCAAGCCCACGATCTCTGTTTTACCTAGGTCCCTTCTCTTTACTTTGTCTTCTTTGTGTGTTCATACTTCACCAGACATCCCCCTCCTCTAAAAAAAAACAGGGTTGACATTCTGTAGCTCTTCACGATTCAAGGGCTACTTCCAAACACCCTGCAGATGATTTTTGTTGCACAACCCAGGTTAGTTACCCCTTCACTCTGTCAGTCCCTGCTCCTGGTACAAAATCCAAAGTTCAAAGTATATTTATTATTAAAGAATGTATATGTCACCATATACTACCCTGAGTTTCACTTTGTTGCAGATGTTCACAGTAGACAAATACAATAGAATCAAAGAAAAATAATTATACACAAAGACCAGTGTGCAAAAGAATTCAAACCATGCAAATAAAAATCAAAATAATTAATAAATAAATATCACCTGAGAAAAGTATGCCTGCAAGAAAATATAAAATCTCAGGGTTGTCTATGGTGACATATACATTATTTGATAATAAATATACCTTGAAATTTGATAGGTTGTGGAATCAGTTCTGTATTGAGTGAGCAGGAGAGCGTTGAGGTGGTTCAGCAGTCGTAGGGTTGAAGGGTAATAACTATTCGTTCACCTGGCTAAGTGGTACCTCCTTCCCAGCGGCAGCAGCAAGGATGGAACGTGGAATGGGAGTCTGGGTTCCTTGGCGTTGGGTGCTGCTTCCATGTGGCAGTGCTCTTTGTAGATGTGCTCAGTTGTGGGGGAGGTCCACCTTACACAGTCCACTAGGACATCACCCATTTAGGCCCACATGACGTTCACCCTGCCCTCTCCCTTTCAAGTCCGCTTGAAGCCCTCCCTGCCTAGTTAACTATAAAGTTTGAAGAACACTAAAGGGAAAAAAAACTAAAGATGCTGAAAATATGAAATTAAAATTAAAGCTGGAAGTTTTCAGTAAATCAGATGGAGTTAATATTTTAAGTACATTATCTTCTGGAACTGTATAAAGGTCAACCATCTGTGACATTAACTGGTTCTCCACTGATGCTGATGTCAAGGATAATGGAAATTGAGAATTTTATTTGTCAACTGCATTGAGTCATAGCAATATACAGCACATAAGCATTGTCTTCAGCCCATGTCTGTGTTGCCTTTACACACCTAGGTTAATCCTGTATTCCCACATCATTGCTGCGTCTCCCAGCCATGTTCACTTTCACTTTTCCCGTTCCATTTTCATTCACCTGCGGCCGATTACATGAATAGTTACGCATTTCTTGACTAATTGCCTCATCGTTCATCCCACACAGTCCACTTGGCCATCATCCTTTCAGATCACTTGTGTTCCACCCTGCAGTATCCGTCTCAGCTCCACAGAGCCTCCACGATGCCAGGTCCCTTTCAGGTTTGTGAATTCCAGTGTGATGGGTCAGTACCCAGTTTGCCAGAACTGCTCTTGATTGTCCTACTGTCTCTCTGCCCTTTCCACCCTCATAGTTCACCCCAGGCCACAAGGACTTCAGTTGATGATAGATCTTTCAAGGGTATGGAGGTTTATTAGGCATATCTGTAACTAAACAGCCATACTTGAGAGTATAAATAAATGGATCAGTCATGTGCGTGATGGTATGGATTGACACATCCCAATGGAAACCTCCAAGAGGACTTGTAGCATAATTTCAAGCTAAATGAAAATGCACTTTGGCACATTTAGGCAAAAGAATGGGCTAATATTACTCCAATAAATTTCCATGGCCAGCTTAAGCACATTAGACCAAACAACTCTTCATGTTGCCTCCGAGTTCAGTAATATTTTACCCAATCCTTTACTTCAGCTTCAATTTCTCCCACCTACTCCAGATCCCTTGTTCTGTTTATGTGCAGAGACCTATTGTTCTCTGTCTTGAACATAAACTTCCTCAGTCCTCTTGGGTAAAGAATTCCAAAAGTTTGTTACCCTTTGGGATGAAGAAATTTCTACTCCTGAATGACCAATCCCTCGTTTTGGAACAGTAACCCCTGAGTTTAGACATTCTAAAGGGGAAAATTATCTCTGCTTCTACCCAGTGAAGCCCCTTAAGAATTTTTTATGTTTCAATTAGATCATTCATTCTTCTAAGCTCCAGAGAGTAAAGGCCCAGTCTGCTTAATGTTTCCTCATTAGACAGCTCCATCGTCTATCCCAAGAATCAATTCGGTGAACTGTTTCACTCTTCAATTTCACGAAAACCTTTATGGAGTCAAGACCTATATACAATACTCCAGGTGCACTCTTCACCGGGGTCCTATATAATTGCAGTAAAAATGTCAAAGCTAGAATACAATCTCACTGAGTGATCTTGCACTCAGTTTGAAAAGAAACACGGACTGCAAAACTCAGTCTCTTCATCACAATACAATACATTGGAGAACACAATTGGGAGTTTCCATTTGATTTGAATTCTCTTTTTATTCAAGTTTAGAATTATAACAGAATATATTGAACAAATGTGAAGCAGATGTCCTCTTAACTTTCATACTTTATACTTAGTGCTTTAAAAAGGGTTGTAGTTGACAATGATAGATGGTCAACCTTTCTGTTACCTTCTTATGGAAAAATTGACTGTTTTCTGAGCCCTCGCACCCTTCACTGGACAGATGAAGTGAAATTTGATCCTGTTAATGTGACATGTGGTATGTTTAAGATTCCACATGCATCTTTAATTACAGTTGCAACTGATCCAAAGTTTGGAGATGGGGAGGGGGGTGCCATTCATCTCCAGCTAATGTTTTAAACACTGCCCTCCCCGTTAGCATCAACCTCCCTCTTAAATAACTCTTTATCATCTGCAGATGTGGAAGAATATTTGAATATCCACTAAACCTGCTCAGAGAGTACATCAGTCCTGGAAATTGCCTTTCACCATTTGTGTTTCTGCATCCTGAAGTAATAGTAGTGTTAGAAATAGAGCCCCAGATGAAGTTCACCCATTCCAGTTCATTAAGAACCTCACATCTGCTTCGTTTTAAAGCTAAGCTTGCAATTACTTCTAATGTTTATACCTAACTCAGCTCCAGTGATTAGCTGTGAGGTTCTCTACACTGCTTTGAATCTTATGACACGCTTGACCGTTACTGGGCACGAGGTGAAATCTGGCCAAAATATTATACTGCTTGCCAATGAGGTATTAGACTCTCTCAATGTCAAGCCTGTCCACTTGGGAAGCCTCTTCCTTTATAGATTAGATTGGACTGGACCTGGCTGTTCTGAAGATGCGTTTGCCGTCAATGGAAATGGGTTATAGTTATGGCTGCATGTTGTGGCACAAGAAAGGCAATGACAAAGTAAATTCTTGAAAATGAGTAAACCCTGCAAATTGAGCCTGTTGGCTGATAGCTGATTTCTATGGCACTAACTTCTGTCTATCCTTGTACTGATTCCACTATTTAGTGTAGTGGTTAGCACAATCGCTTTACAGCACCAGCCTCATATGATCAGGGTTCGATTCCTGCCACTGTCTGTAAGGAGTTTGTATATTCTTTCCCAGTGACCACATGGTCTCCCCTGGGTGCCCTGGTTTTATCCTACATTTCAAACACGTACAGTGAGGGTGAGTGAGACGTGGGTATGTTATGCCAACACTCGCAGGCAGCCCACTGATTTGATTTGAGACAAATGATGCATTTTGCTATGTTTCAATGTACAGGTGACACATTAAAACTAATCTTAATCTTTACCTTGATCATTATATGCTTTAGGTATGTTGCTTACCAGAGTTTGTTGTTTGCTGTTCACAAACCATTGGCGAGCACAATGCTAAGAACTGGTCTTCCACTTTTTAGAAAGGTGTTCATTAAGTTTTCTATTTATCCAGTCATTGGCCAAGATTATCCTCCCTATCTTTCCTCAAGATCTGCTACCTTAGCTAAATGAAAACCTTCACTGGATTTAACAGAGGTTCCCCAGTGTCGAAGCTGGGAGAATATCAGAAGACTCACTTGGATTCCGTGGAGACCTCCTCAGAAAATTCTGTATACAGTTGTCAACGTTATTATCAAATTTTAACTCTTTCTCTCTCTCCGCAGATATTGCTTGACCTGCTGAGTGTTTTCAGCATTTTCTGACGTTATTTCAGATTTCCAGAATCCATAGTTTTTTATAACCACGCAGAGTTCAGCAGCAGGTACAGTACATAGTAATCGAAGGGTTATATATTCATCCCAGAACGGAAAAACGAACAGTAGTTTCCATCTGAACAAACATTTGGAGGTTGCTACAAATCAGTTACCACAAGGACAATTAATAAGTTTTCTGAGAATGCTAAGAAAATATAAAGGGATTGGTAACAACTTAACTGAAAAAATAAATATTCAGGTATTGGATGACTGATGATAGAATTATGAATCAGGAACTGTTTTAGTTCAGTGGCAATTAAGCTGTGAAATAGAGATAAATACAGAGAGTTAAAGGAGCATGGATGCAAAGTGACATACTCTATTCTCATTTTTCTCATTCGGGGTTGCTAGGCATTGCTGGGATTCGAGGCCTAATAAATTGAAAATAACAAGACAATAGCGTCTGTTTGTTGTGCGATTACCAACAATAGATCCTCTCTGAAGTACTTCCCAAAGCCTCAACGGTGGACAGAAGAGCCAGTTGTTACTCTAGTCAAAAGAGAGAACTCAAGACCTAGGTTAAGACAGTGAGACTTTGTCACGATATCCACGATGGAGCAATCAGATACATGCTCCAGCAAATAACTACCAGTAACGACACTACATGATAGATGTGGTAAATGAAGATGGTTTTGTGACAATCAATAATCCAGCTGTAACCAGATGAAGACGGACAAAATGGGTCAAACTGGGACCCAGGTTTCGATATACTACTCTCCCTTTGGACAAATACAGAAGGACCAGGGGAGAATTGTGTTTCGGAAACAGGATCTAACTCCTTACTTGGAAGGAGATGAGAACCTGGGATTTCAGTGAGAACCTCTGAAGGAAGAGGAACCCTGGGATTTAGAGAACAAGAGGAAGCCAAAAGCCTGACTGAGACTAATCTCCTCATATCTTGACAGGCAGTATCCTGTGGAAGCAGCAATTAATAGTTTGAATAAAGCTAAATATAACTTTTACCATTTGCTGAATTCAGCACAACAGGCTGCAGCCCGGATTGTTGGTAGGACAACAGAATCCACAGGAGTCCTAAAATATACCAGAGTGTTTGTGAAGAAATGCTTCCAGATCATGCAGATTGGTTATTGGTTACAAAGGTAGGACTTTCAGATCTGTAGGCGTATTGATTTGTCATGCTCTCTTTCCCAAACATAATTGTCACAAAGACTTGTTTCCAGTTCTATAACCATATAAGCAATACTTCAAAAAAAAAATTGCCCTACCTTCTTGCTGTGATTTTTGATTATGAATTCTTAGTCAATATATCAAGTATTCATAAGCAAGTAAACCATATCAAAGTGAGCAACTGAATTTTACTCAATTCCCTGTTTAGCTGGCAAAAATCGATCCCCTCTCCAAGTAGACGAAAATATCCACCCAATGTTGCTCCAGTCTGCAGTCAGAATGAGACTTCCTGGGTGTCACTATCTCAGAGGACCTGTCCTGGACCCACCACATAAATATTATTGCAAAGAAAGCACCACAGCCCCTCTACTTCCTCTGGAGTCTACGGAGTTTCGGCAAGTCACCGAAAACCTTGGCAAACTTCTATGGACGTGTGGTGGAAAGTGTGCTGACTGGCTGCATTACAGCCTGGTTTGGGAACACCAATACCTTTTGAGCAGAAAATCCTATAAAAGTTTGGCCCAGTACATCACGGGTAAAACTTCCCCAGCCATTGAGCACATCTGCATGAAATGTTGCCATAGAAAAG
The DNA here is from genome assembly GCF_030144855.1 of Hypanus sabinus. NCBI lineage: Eukaryota > Metazoa > Chordata > Chondrichthyes > Myliobatiformes > Dasyatidae > Hypanus > Hypanus sabinus. The sequence goes on from NC_082707.1 coordinate 177,394,993, forward strand.
CAGCATCCATCATCAAATATCCTCACCACTCAGGCCAGGCTCTTTTCACACTGCCGCTATCAGATAGAAGGTACAAGTGCCTTAGGACTCACACTACCAGATTCAAGATCAGTTATTACCCCTCAACCATCAGGCTCTTGAATTACACTCACTTAAGGACTTTTTAATTTTGTTATTTCATGCTCATTATTTATTGCTATTTATTTATATCTGCATTTGTAGTTTGTTTAAAGTTCTTGATGTTTACAGTTTACAGATCCTGTTTACAGTTACTGTTCTATAGACTTGCTAAGTATGCCTGCAGAAAAAGAATCTCAGAGTTGTGTGTGGTAACACGTATGTACTCTGATGGTAAATTTTACTTTGAACTTTGGTAGGGGTAGATACAGAGATGAACAGATAGAAACATTGCCAATATTCCCCTCCAAACTAGAGGCAGTAAGTTGAACAAGAAATGTATTTAAAAAAAAATTTTAAACCTTTAGAGAAAATAGGGCATATAGCTGAAATGAACTATAAAGCCATTTTAAAATATCAATTAAAGCCCAATCTAGTGTATTAATGATATTAATGATCAACAAAAGGAAATTAACAAAAATCCAATAGCAATTTTGGGTGTAAAGAAAATATAACTGAAGTACTTGGCACTTCCCACTTGATTAAAATCGGTATATAATTAGAATAATTCATTACCAAGGCTTACAGTGTTGCTATTACAATGACTGACTGTTAAACACAAGTACTAATTAAATGTAGCGATATAATAAAACATGGCTTATTATTAAAGTCAATTGCAAAGCAAATTGTTTTGAGCAAGAATAACATTTGTTAGTAATTGCAGTTCGCATTAGAGCTAACTCTGCTATTAAGGGCTATATTTACATATTGGTATATCCAATAAAGATGTGTAGTTTTTAACAGTCCTATTTAGTAAATAGGTAAATAACTTGCAAGAAGATTGAATTTAATTTTGCAAACTATCCTACTGTTCCTCAAAGGAAATATTAGAGTTAGGCAATAATAAAAGGTTTAACAGAAAGGATTTTCAAGATAAGGAGAGTAATATTAATCCAGTTGATTTTCTTAGACTTGTCTCAGCTGTGGCATTTCCTCCTCTGAGGTGAAAGATCACCGGTTCAAGTTCCACTCCAGAAACTTGAATATGCAATCTAGACCGTCACCGCAATATAGCAATGACCTTAAACCAGGCTGTATTGATTTGTTCAGGTTGCAAGTTATCTTGCTACACTCCCCTCTGTCATCAAAAAAACACTATCAAAATTAATGACCTGCTTGTTTAGTTCATTGTTGCTTACGGGATTTTTTGGTGCACGTAACGCTGCCGTAGCAACTTTTATTACTATAGTGATAAGATTTGAAAGGTAATTTAATGGCAGGCTGGCAATTCTGGGTGATCTCCTTTAGAGTTATAAAGAAATACAGTGCAGAAACAGGCCCTTCAGCCCATCTAGTCCATGCCAAAAGCCATTTAAACTGCCTTCATCCATTGGCCTGCATGGGGACCATAGCACTTCATACACTTACTATCCATGTACCTATCCAAAATGCTGAATTTTGCATGGACCGCTTGTGCTGACAGCTCAATTCACACTCTCACGACCCTTTGAGTGAAGAAGTTTTCCCTCACGTTCCCCTTAAAATTCTTAGCTTTCGCTCTTAACCCATGACCTCTGGTTGTAGTCTCACCCAACCTCAGCTGAAAAAGCCTGCTTGCACTTACCCTGTCTATACCCCTCATAATTTTGTATACATTTATCAAATCTCTTTTCAGTCTTTGAAATTCTAAAAAATACAATCCTAATCTATTCAATCTTTCTTTACAACGCAGGTCCTCTAGACCCAGCAACATGCTGGTAAGTTTTCTCTGTGCTCTTTCAACCTTATTTACATCTTTCCTATAAGCAGATGAACAAAACTGCACATGATATTCCAAATTAGGCATCACCAACTTCAAATTCAACGTAACATCCCATCTCCTGTACTCAATACTTTAATTTATGAAAGCCAATATGCCAAGAACTTTCTTTACGACCCTACCTACCTGTGACACCACCTCCAATGAATTAAGGAGGTGTATTCCCAAATCCCTTTGCTCTACCACACTCCTCAGTGCCCAATCGTTCATTGTGTAAGACCTACTTTGGTTGGTCCAACTGAAGTGCAGCAGCTCGCACTTGTCTGCCATTTGTACGCTATGCAGATCCCTCTGCAAGCCATGATAGCCTTCCACATCGTCCACTACACCCCCAGTCTTGGTGTTGCCACAAGCTTGCAGATCCAGTTAACCACATTATCATCGTGATCATTGCTATAGATGACGAACAACTGACCCAGCACCGATCCCTGAGGCATTCCAATATTCACATGCCTCCAGTCAGTGAGGCAACCATGTGCTACCACCCTCTGGCATCTCCCACAAAGACAATGTTTAATCCAATTTACTACCTCATCCTGAATGCTGAACGACTGAACCTTCTTGAGCAGCCTCCCATGCAGGACCTGGTCAAATGCTTTACTCGTCCATGTAGACAATATCCACTGCCTTGCCTTCATCCACTTTCCTGGTAACTTCCTCAAAAAGCTCCATAAGATTGGTTAGACATGACCTAACATGCATGAAGCCATACAGAATTTCTTTAATCAGTCCACTTCTATCCAAATCCTCATATATCTGGTCCCCTAGGATACCTTCCAATAACTTTCTCACAACTGATGTCAGCCTCGCCAGCCTATAATTTCTCAGCTTTTGTTTAAAACCTCTTCTTAAACAATAGAATAACATTGGCTATCCTCCAATCCACTGGTACCACTCCTGCCAGTAAGGATGATTTAACTATCTCTGCTGGGGCCCCAGTAATTTCTGCACTTGCCTCTTGTAGGGTCCGAGGGAATACCTTGTCAGGCCCTGGGGATTTATCCACACTGATAGGTAGCAAACATCTCCTCTGTAACTGTACAGGATCCATGCAGTTGATGCTGCTTTTCCTCACTTCTATTTACACTGTACTCATCTCCTGAGTTAAATACAGATGCATTTAAGTCTCCCTGTCTGTTTTGGCTCCACGCATGGATTACCATTCTGGTCTTCCAGAGGACCAATTTTGTCCCTAGCAATCCTTTTGCTCTTAACATAACTATAGAATCCCTTGGGATTCTCCTTCACCTTATCTGCTAGAGGAACTTCATGCCTTCTTTTAGCCCTCCTGATTTCTTTCCGAAGTGTTCTTTTGCAGTTCATATACTCCATAAGCACCCCATTTGTTCCTATCTGCCTATACCAGTCATACACCTTCTTCCTTCTCTTAACCAGGACCTCAATATCTCTTGAAAACCAGAGTTCCCTATGCTTGTTATCTTTACCTTTTATTCTGACAGGTAGATACAACCTTTGTACTCTCAAAATTTCACTTTTGAAGGACTCTCACTTTCCAAGTACATCTTCGCCAGAAAACTGCCGTCCCAATCCACGCTTGCCAATTCATTTCTGATACCATCAAAATTGGCCTTTCTCCAATTTAGAATCTCGACCAGCAGACCAGACCCACCTTTTTGCATGTGTACTTTGAAACTAATGGCATTGTGGCTACTAGATGCAAAGTGTTCCCCTTCACAAACTTCTGTCACCTGCCCTGTCTCATTGTCTAATAGCAGATCCAATATCACACACTTTCTCACTGGGACTTCTATGTACTGTTGAAGGAGACCTTCCTGAACACATTTGATGAATTCTATCCCATCTAATCCTTTTACCGTATGGAATTCCCAGACAATATGTGGAAAATTAAAATCACCTACTACAACAACATTCTGTTTCATGCAACAGTCTGTGATCCCTTTACAAATTTGTTCCTCTAAATCTCACGGACAGTTAGCTGGTCTGTAATATCACCCCATTAAAGCGGTCATACCTTTTTATTTCTCAGTTCCACTCATAATGCCTTACTAGTCAAGTTCTCCAATCTGTCCTGATGGAGCTCTGCCGTGGCATTTTCCCTGACTGGTAGCACCACCCCTCCTCCGTTAAGCATATATACTTAAAGGTACCTAATAAAGTGGCCACTGACTGTACATCCGTGTCCATTTCAAGGTTGGAATTGTTGTGCATACAGAGATACTCCTCTGCACACCATTGTTGTAACACGTGGTTATTTGAGTTACTGTCACCTTCTTGAACCAGTCTGCCCATTTTTTTCTGACCGCTCTCATTAACAAGGCATTTTTGCCCACAGAACTGCTGCTCAGTGGTGTTTTCCCACCATTCTCTGTCAACTCTAGAGACCGTTATGTGTGAAAACCCCAGGAGATCAGTAATTTCGGAGTTACTCAAACCACACCATCTGACACCAACAATCATTCTACAATCAAAGTCACAAAGTCATTTCCTCCCCATTCTGATGTTTAGTCTGAACAACAACTGAACCTCTTGAGTATGACTACGTGCTTTTATGCATTGAGTTGCTGCTGCATGATTGGCTGGTCAGATGTTTGCGTTAACAAGCAGGTGGTCCTAATAAGGTGGGCACTGAGTGTATTTTTCTCCACAGAAAATTCACCTAAGATGCTCTGCCCAATATTTAATTCTTTTTTGTAACCAACAATGTTAAAATAAACATTATTAGATACTTCCAATGTTACCATTGCTAATCATCATTTCAAAACTACTTCATGGGCTGCTGTGGGGTAGGAGATAAATTACTAAAAAGCCTCACTTTGCAGGTTGTGCCAACTAAGCACTACAGTGAATATAGAACAATACAGCACAGTACAGGCCCTTCAGCCCACAATGTTGTGCCGACCCAGTTCCAAAGCGTGGAATCTGAGGCTATAAAGGTACAAAAATTGAATGTATTGAAGAAAATAAAAAACTAGGAGTTTAAATTTAGTACACTTCTGCACAACGAGGTGTGGTGATAACAAGAGCAAAGGATGATGAGACTGAACACAGACTGTGATGGAATTTTGGAGTTAATGTAAAGGAGTTCTGTGGTCAGCAAAGAGACCACAGTCTTAGGGAGCAGCAGGAGTGATAAATATTTCATTCAACATTGAGATAAGGAGATCTTTGAGGCAATTATCGTTGCAAAGGTAGAAATTTATTGATTTACGGGATTTTAACCTGAAAATTCTGTAACAAAATCCAAATCCTTTTGCAGCTGCTTTCAAGATACCTTGATCTGGATTTTGCTATTGTAATGATAGCAGCGATTGTTAATTATGTGTAAAACACTATGTGCCTGGAAGCATTTTCTAGTGTATCCATTGTGCAGAAATCAAGATCTGCTATTTATACGTTCTCCAGTATAATTCTCAGAAATCCATGATCAGAAGAAAATTGTTTAGGAACTGCTTTACTTTAAAAAGCTCTGAAAATTATGTGGTTGGTTACATGAAGAAAGTGAATTTTAATGTAAAACAAAGTCATATCACTTAAAAAAAAGATACTTAGATTGTCACCCCACCATTTATTTCAAAGTACTTCTTTTAATGTTAAATTATTTCATATGGCTTAATATTGTACACATTCCGAGCTTTATTTCACTTTCTATAAAGTTTTAGTTAAAAATACTGCATTTCCCTTCCAAGTTTGCTACCTGTGACACATCCTCTAAGTGATTGGTTGCTTAGCCTGTGTGATGACCTCCCTATCTCTAGATGTCAAAAATAACCTTGCACTAACGCCTGACAAAATGAGAGATAAAATTCATGCCACAAAGTCTGCTCAATACCTGCGAGCAGATTTTTTTTTGCTAACCACAGAATGAGAGCCCTTGTGTTGGAGAAAATATTGTAATTTGATTCTATTATATACATAGGGAAATGGATTTCATTGTCAGTATGTAGAGCAAGCTAATTCCCACTGTGTGTTAATTATCTTGCATGTCATTGAATGAATGAAAGGGAGATTATTACCGAGAGCTGAGAAGAGCCATGTGCTTCACTGCTAATGATTATAATGAGGCCACCTCTTTGACATCTGTGATCTGGATGTATGTACTGTTGTTTGTAAGATCACGATGAGCAAGCTGTGTTAGCAATAATTGTTCTGCATTTTCCTTCTTCACAGAAACTTCTATTAAGAATAGTTGTATTCAGTTAAGTAGTGAATATGGGAATATAGATGTATTTAATGGAACTCTGCATGAATGTAATTGTAGATCTTGAAGAATTGGTTTTCCTCTGCAAGCTTTGCAAGAAGTAAATAGACGATAATGTAGGGACACTAAGTACAATGAGAAAAAAATCAGACAGTGAAATATTGCTTGCTTGTATTGTATACACTCAGTTGTCACTTTAGTAAGTACACCTGCTTGTTAATGCAAATATCTGTTCAGCCAATCTCAATACATAAAGGAATTCAAGCATGGTCATGAGGTCCAGTTGTTCTTCAGACAGAACATCAGAATGGGGAAGAAATGTGATCTAAGTGAATTTGCCTGTGGAATGACTGTTGGTGCCAGACAGGGTGATATGAGTACACATATCTCAGAAAATGCTGACCTCCTGGGATTTTCAAGCACAACAGTCTCTAGAGTTTGCAGAGAATGGTGCGAGAAGCAAAAAAAAATTAGTGAGCAGCAGTTCTCTTGTTAAAATTGCATTGTCAAAAAGAGTGGTCAGAGGAGAATGGTCTGACTAGTTCAAACTGACAGGAAGATCTTAATAACTCAAATAACCATGCGTTACAACAGTGGTGTGCAGAAGAGAATTTCTGAATTCCCGGCCGCCCCCAGCACATCCTCGGACTGTGTTGGGCATTGACACAAGCGGCACATCCCACTGTGTGTTTCAATGTGTATGTGATTTTAAAAAAGTATTTAATGGTATTGCAATGGCAGCTGTAGTATTGAAACATATGGAAGGCCAGCAGTATAAAACTACTTTCAAACTTGCCAGTAAAGTTTAGAGCTGTTGCAGTGGAAGCAAAATTTAACCCTCTGAATCTCTCTGGCACTGGAAATTAATTTCAATGGGTGTGGAAACTCATTCCTTCGGATCATGTCTGTATTTGAAAATGCTTTTAAATTAGCAATTTAATTTATTTTACTCTTTTGTCTCTTACATTGTCCTTCTTTCTCTAATCAAGTATTTCTTTCCCTCTCTCAATTTTGCTTTCGATCTATGTATTTATTCTTATTTGCATGTCCTGTTTTATAATAGAATAAGGGGATTATTCTATCTGATTGTTTAAACAGATACATGATTGCCAAGCATCCAGAGGATGGAATGTAGGGTTTCCAGTAACAGCAAAAGTGCGTGTTTCCATCCTGATGGTCAGACTCTTGCAGTTCAGAATCTGGCCAGCAGGTGACGCTGCTACATGTGTATATACTGCAAGTAAAAGGACGTGATTGGAGACTCGGGGCCAGCCGGATTTCTTTCAGAATTGTAAGACGTGTTCATGCTCAATTGACACAGTTGTCCTTCTCTCACTCAGATCTTTGTCACCAACATCTGCCCAAACACTGAGCCAGGAAAAAAAAACTCTTACTTTGAGCTTCAGTTATGCTATTAACCCGATGGGACAGAATTTGGATTCCCCGACTCAGAATAAAAAGTGATCAGTGTCAGAGTTTGCAATTCTTGCTCTCCTCCACAAAGGAGACAAACTCCGATCCCGCCTCTCCTCCTCCACCCAATCACTTTTCCCACACTCCTCTATATTTTCCTCTTGCTCAGCCTCCTTGTTTCTTTGCCCTTCTCCAGGAAATGGCAGATGAAATATAACCGAGACAGGTCTCGACTCAGTGGTGTGGTTAGGGAAGTTAAGCCAGGGCAGGACATACGTAGAGTCATAGAGCATGCAGCTCAGAAGCAGGCACTTCAGCCCATCTAGTCTATGTCAACCTGATATTCCGCCTATTCTCATTCACCTGAACTTGGACCGTAGCCCTCTAAAGCCCTCTCATTCATGAACCTATCCATATACATTAATTGTTATTGCATCTACCACTTCAGCTGGCTGCTCGCTCCATACTCACAGAGTGAAGAAGATCCCCTTCAGGTTCCCTTAAATATTTCACCTTTCACCCTGACTTATTACCTCTAGTTCTAGTCTCACTCAACCTGAGAGGAAAAAGCCTGCAGGCCTTCACCCTGTCTATACCCCTCATCATTTTGTATACCTCTATAAGATAGATGTGGATAGAATATTCCCTATGGACAGTGAATGACAGGGCCCTGGGGACTGTTGTTGAACAGGGGGTATGAGTGCATAGTTCCCTGAAAATGACAACACAGACAGAAAGGATGGCGAGGATAACACATGGCATGCTTGCCTTTATTGGCAGAGGCAATGAGTATAAGAGTTACGCCACACTTTGAGTACTGTGAGGTGTTCTGCTCACTACACTCGAGCAAAGATGTAACTAAGCTAAAGAGGGTGCAGAACAGATATTGCCTGGATTGGACAGCATGGGGTACCAGAAAAGGAGGAATAGAATGGGCTTGCTTTCACTGGGATAATGGAAGATGAGCAGTGACGTGATAGAAATGCATGAAATCGAGTGAGGCATGGATAGGGTGTACAGCCAGTGTCTGTCCCCAATGGTGGGGATGTCTGGAACTAGAGGGCATAGATTTAAGGGTGAGAGTGAGGAGGTGGGAGCTGAAAATTTCACACGAAGAGTTGTTGGCATCTGGACTGACCTGCCAGAGACAGGGACGGTCACAAAATTTCATGCAAGTAGGATTGGTATAGATAGATAGGATGATCGGACTAGACCCAGTTAGCTGATGGGCCTGAACAACTCTAATACTGTGTGTGTCACAGAGAAAGGCGACTGCATAATGTTCAAGGATTTGACTATATTTGGCTGGTAACTAAACATGGTAAAACTGATTTTTGCATTTCAGTGTTTCATATGCATTATATCACTTACAAGTATGTTTCTTTTATTTTCAGTAAGAACAACGTTGCTTCCTATCCAAGAAAACTAACAATTAAAATGATCAGCATGCAAGATTTATTACAGAAAGATGTTTCTTTTTGAATCAATAGATCAGAGTTCCCTAAGCGTGGGCGCATGTACTGCATCTGGTTTCGAAGGGGGTGGGGGAATGCTTTACAAGGTCTCGCACTCGGTGGTTGTGGTTGAGCAGATGCCACAGTCACACCGCACTGCCACCGGGTAGGTGTAGAATGGGTCGACGTCAGCATGGCAGTTGGGTAGTTTCACAGTGACGAACCTGGTTTCGTTGTAGGTACAGACCCGGTGATATGCTTCCACGTAAGGAGGGTCAAGAATCGGTCTCTGGAAGCAGAAGCACAGGACAAAATCATTCCAGTGTACAATATACATATAAATATCCAAAATACATTACACTAACATTCAACCTTCTGATTGCTGTCTGTTTTGCTGACAAAGCCTGGCAGTAGACCATGGGGTCATAAAAATCAGGAGAAGGTCAATAGCCCCTCGATCTTGCTCCACCATGGCACATTCACTGACCTCATACCTACTTTCATCTTGACCCTCAATTCCTTCACTGATTAAAATTCTATTTCTCAGTTTTGAATAAATTCAAGAGATCAGTTTCCACAGCCTTCAGCAGTAAGGGAATCCAAAATCACTCAGCCCTTCGAGAGGAGAAATTATTTTTAATCTCACTTTAAATGGGTGCCATCTTAATCTTGGACTACCCTGTGGTCCTAGACACACTCACAAGAGGAATCAATCTCTCATCATTTACCTTGCCTTAATGTCCTCATCATGAAGAATTAAGTTTCCTGATGTGATTAATGCATTATTCTTTACTTGCTATATTACAGTGAGTTATCAAATATTTCCTTAGTTTATAAACATGTCCAAATTTAGTAAAGCAAGCACATGTTGGTTTCACTCAAGTTGGATAAGCCTTAGGGTTTCAAGGTGAAACGGGCCCTTTAGTCAGCTCCCTCGGGTAAGGCATCTTGGTTGGTATGGACTGGTTCACATCCCTCTAAACCAGGGCTTCCCAACCTTCTTTATACCACAGACCCTTATCATTAACTGAGGGGTTTGTGGACCCCAGGATAAGAACCCCTAGTCTAAAACGTTCCCATTTATGAGACTGACCAAGCGTCTTTTTAAATTCTAATTGTGGCTGTCTCCATCATCCAACATCAGTAAGAGCAAAGAAATGGGGACTTCAGAAAGGGGAAGTTGAGGGAACACCTACCTGTCCTCATAGCGGAATCAGAAGTGGAAAGGGTAAGCAATTTCAAGTTCCTGGGTGTCAATATCCCTGAGAATCTTTCCTGGGCCCAACATATCGATGCAGCTACAGTGCCTATATCTCATGAGGAGTTTGAGGAGATTTGGTATGTCAACAAAGACACTTGCATATTTCTAACTGGCTGCATCACCATCTGATATGGAGGGGTGGTGGTGAGGTTACTCCACAGAGTCAAAAGAAGCTTCAGAAAGCTGTGCACTCACTCAACTCCATCATGGACACCAGCCTCTGCAGCTTCCAGGAGCAACGCCTCAAAAAGGCAGCATTGCAGCACAGAAAGAGGTCTCTTGGCCCTTCTTGGCTCTGCCGAACCATTTTTCTGCCTAGTCCCACTGACCTGCACCTGAACTATATTATCCATTCATTGTTAAGGAACCCCATTACCCAGGACATTCACACTAAATGGTTCAGGAACAGCTTCATCCCCTCTGCCACTGAATTTCTGAATGAACATTCAACCTATGAATACTAACTCACTACTTTTTGGGTTTTTATTTTTTTGCACCACTTATTCCTCAATTTTTTCTATTACTATGTATTGCATTGTACTGCTGCCGCAAAGACAACAAATTTCATGACATTTGCTGGTGATATTAAACCTGATTCTGATATAAAAGGTAGGAAAAGCTGGATCTAAGTGCATTAAAGTATTGATGTCATAGCAGTAAGCAGATTCACTCATGGAAATGGTTATCCAGAAAGACTTGGAAGCAAGGAGGTCCTTTGAATGTGAGGGGTAACTAATTCTGCAAGCAAGCTGAGTGGCACAGTGACAGGCAGATAATCAACTGGTCCTTCTCTGTTCCCACAAAGCCTTACCTTCTAATTCATAACAGGTTGAGATCAGATACAGTGTGTCACAATCTTTTGTTGTCTATACAATCATTATTGTTTGATTTGCGTACTTTATGTACATGGTGTGAAATGAACTGGATGCTTAAGTAAAACCTGATGTAGAAATAGAAGTAGGTTGTGTTGCTGACCTTGGCTTATGGTCTACTCAAGGTTACTGCTACATTCCTAGATGTACAAGTTTGGATTTGCTTTGTGCCAAATCAAAAAGTAAGTTGGACTTAACAAAACATTTGTGATACTCTAGAAAGAGATTTTCAGATTCCTGAGTCTCTATAGAAAGAAATATCTCCTATCCCAGTATTTATCAGCTAAACCCTGATCCTAAGACCAGTTCTAGATTTTTAGAGTCATTAAGTCATAGAACAGTACAGCACAAAAATAAGCTCTTTGGCCATACCAAACCTCTATTCTGTCTAGTCCCATTGACCTGCTCCAGGACCATAACCCTTTATATCCCTCCCAACCATGTACCTGTCCAAATGTCTCTTAAATGATGGAATCAAACCCAAATCACAACTTCCACTGGCAGCTCATTTCACTCTTTCACCACCTTCTGAACGAAGAGGTTCCTCCTCACGTTTGTCTTAAACGTTTCACCTTTCATCCTTAACTCATGACCTCCAGTTCCAGTCTCACACAACTTCAGTGGAAAAAGGCCTGCTTGCATCTATCCCATATTTACACTTCATAATTTTACAGTATATACTTCTATCAGATCTTTCTGCATTCTCATATGCTCCAAGGAATAAAAGCCGAGCCTATTCAACCTTTCCCAAAATACAATCAAGTACCGGCAACATCCTAGTAAATTTTCTCTCACTCTTTCAATCTTATTGATATCTTTCCTGTAGGTAGGTAACCAGAGCTGCATCAATATTCCAAATTAGGCCTCGGCAATGTCTTCTACAACTTCAGCATAACATCCCAACTCCTGTACTCAGTACTTTGATTTATGAAGGTCAATGTGCCAAAAACTCTCTTTACGATACTATCTACCTGTATCACCCTTTTCAATTCCTTTCAACAAGAAGAAACAAACCCACTGTTTTCATTATATCTGACTGACTAAGAATTATCTCTGTTTCACTGAGATTGCCAATGCTTTTATACTTTTGAGTGATGGCCAATTCTACTAGATTTTTCCTTACAGGACAACTTTGTCATTTTAGAAATTGTTCCAACTCCTCTATGGCAGATATATCTTCCTACCAATGAACTGTCTGTATCCAGTAAGACAGCCATCACTAGATACAAGTGTGGCCTCGCTCAAGTCTCACACAAATTGTAGTTAAATGTGCAAATCAAAACAAAATGGTAGATGTTGGAAATCTGAAATAAAACAAGAAGAGATGCTGAATCCATTCAGCAATTCAGGCAGTGCCTGTGGAATGAGAAACTGAAACAGCAGAGACCAATGGCATAGAAATGCTTTAAACCACTTTGTAATAAAAAAATGTATAATTTCTAGTTGCTTGCGGAAATTATATGTGAACTTTCCTTGCTGTGTATACACAAGGAATCAATCAGGTTTATTATCACTGGCATGTGTTGTGAAATTCATTAACTTTGCAGCAGCAGTACAGTGCAGTACATGAGAATATGGGGGGGGGGGGTGGAGAAAAATCAGTGAATTACAATAAGGTATTTATATTTAATAATTAAATAAATAGTGCAAAAACAGAAATAAAAAAGTAGTTTGGCAATGTTCATAGGTTCAGAAAATGGATGGCAAAGGAGAAGAAGCTGTTCCTGAATCATTGAGTGTGTGGATACCCAAATTTTACTACATCTCAACATTTATAGCAATTCATCTTTTAAAAGGTATCTAAAATTTTTGATCTCTTATAAAATTGTTACTTAGAGAGGAAATCTCAGTAGTATCTTCTAATAGACTCAAGTATTTGATCACACTATAATAAAATGGAAGAATTTATTTACCATGATTATGTTGCCAGTAATAAGTATTCAAAATTCAATTACATTTATTATCAGAGAATGTAAAAATTGTACAATCTTGAGATCTGCTTGCTCACAGGTAGCCACAATATATTAAGGTAATCACTAAGCCATGGTGAAAGTAAATACTTGTTGCTTTAATAACATCACAATGATCAGCACATAACAAAAGGATTCTCATTTCAAGTGTTGTTGCAGTATTTAGGTTGCAATGTATTTGTTTATATCTTCGTGGAAATTCTATGTTTTGAATTGAATTCAGTGCTAACAGAAAATTCAAAAAGTATTTTAACATTGTTTTGGATTTAGAAGAATTCTTTACTCATTTGTTAGGAAATTTACTTGGGCTAAAAATTCCATTACATTATTTTGAAACAATGACACATTTACCTCCCAGGTCTCACATCGTCCCCAGCATGCATCTGTAGTTATTCGCAATCCTTTACAACCAGGTTTCCTGGCCAGGAACCTAAACTCTCTCACAGCACAGCCAATGAATGTTTGCAAGCTGATGCTGGGGGCAGGAAGGGCATTTTCATAAAAGACCAGGAACTGGAGAATGATGCTCCCCCATAGTAAATGGTGCAGATTCAGTCTAAGACAAATGCACATTTTTCATTATTAACAATAAATTCTATAAAACAAGGAACTATGCAACACATTACATGAATAACAAATGACACTCCATGAAAAGTAAAGAATATTAATTTGGTAAATTATTTATTTTCCAGTCTTTATGAAATTGTACTAATGCAAAGCATGATTATTGTAAATTAACACAACATTGCTCTCTTAATGACACAACTCTTACAGTAGAGGTGGTGCTGAAAGAATTACAACATAATATGCAAAATAGATGTACAGTGAGATTTTTATTTGGAAAATTATCTATGTGCTATGCAAATTTATACTCTCACCCTATGTGTTTTCAATTTTAAGGATTATCAGACTATTTAAGCTAAAGCACGGTTAGTAATTTATTACATGAAGTAAATTCACATGAAATGTTATGAAATTAGCATGGTAAAGAAGGCATTTAGGTTACATAGAAACATAAAAAATAGGTGCAGGAGTAGGCCATTCGGCCCTTCGAGCCTGCACCGCCATTCAGTATGATCATGGCTGATCATCCAACTCAAAACCCTGTACCTGCTTTCTCTCCATACCCCCGATCCCTTTAGCCACAAGGGCCATATCTAACTTCCTCTTAAATATAGCCAATGAACCAGCCTCAACCGTTTCCTGTGGCAGAGAATTCCACAGATTCACCACTCTCTGTGTGAAGAAGTTTTTCCTCAACTCAGTGCTAAAAGGCTTCCCCTTTATCCTTAAACTGTGACCCCACGTTCTGGACTTCCCCAACATCGGAAACAATCTTCCTGCATCTAGCCTGTCCAATCCCTTTAGAATTTTATACGTTTCAATAAGATCCCCCCTCAATCTTCTAAATTCCAGTGAGTATAAGCCTAGTTGATCCAATCTTTTCATGTGAAAGTCCTGCCATCCCAGGAATCAATCTGGTGAACCTTCTCTGTACTCCCTCTATGGCAAGAATATCTTTCTTCAGATTAGGGGACCAAAACTGCTCACAATATTCTGGGTGCGGTCTCACCAAGGCCTTGTACAACTGCAGTAGAACCTCCCTGCTCCTGTACTCAAATCCTTATGCTATGAATGCCAACATAACATTTGCCTTTTTCACCGCCTGCTGTACCCGCATGCCCACCTTCAATGACTGGTTTACAATGACACCCAGGTCTCATAGCACCTCCCCTTTTCCTAATCGACCACCATTCAGATAATAATCTGTTTTCCTGTTCTTGCAACCAAAGTGGATAACCTCACATTTATCCACATTAAATTGCATCTGCCATGAATTTGCCCACTCATCTAACCTATCCAAGTCACCCTGCATCCTCTTAGCATCCTCCTCACAGCTAACACCGCTGCCCAGCTTCGTGTCATCCGCAAACTTGGAGATGCTGCATTGAATTCCCTCATCTAAATCATTAATATATATGTTGTAAACAACTGGGCTCCCAGCACTGAGCCTTGCGGTACCCCACTAGTCACTGCCTACCATTCTGAAAAGGTCCCGTTTACTCCCACTCTTTGCTTCCTGTCTGCCAACCAATTCTCTATCCACATCAATACCATACCCCCAATATCATGTGCTTTAAGTTTGCACACTAATCTCCTGTGTGGGACCTTGTCAAAGGCCTTTTGAAAATCTAAATATACCACATCCACTGGCTCTCCCCTATCCACGCTATTAGTTACATCTTCAAAAAATTCTATAAGATTCGTCAGACATGATTTTCCTTTCACAAATCCATGCTGACTTTGTCCGATGATTTCACCTCTTTCCAAATGTGCTGTTATCACATCTTTGATAACCAACTCTAGCATTTTCCCCACCACCGATGTCAGACTAACGAGTCTATAATTCCCCGGTTTCTCTCTCCCTCCTTTTTTAAAAAGTGGGGTTACATTAGCCACCCTCCAATCCTCAGGAACTAAGGAGTTTTGAAAAATTATTACTAATGCATCCACTATTTCTTGGGCTACTTCCTTAAGTACTCTGGGATGTAGACCATCTGGCCCTGGGGATTTATCTGCCTTTGATCCCTTCAATTTACCTAACACAACTTCCCTACTAACATGTATTTCCCTCAGTTCCTGCATCTCACTTGACCCTCGGTCCCTTACTATTTCCGGGAGATTATTTATGTCCTCCTTAGTGAAGACAGAACCAAAGTAGTTATTCAATTGGTCTGCCGTGTCTTTGTTCCCTATGATCAATTCACTTGTCTCTGACTGTAAAGGACCTACATTTGTCTTGACCAATCTTTTTCTTTTCACGTATCTATAAAAGCTTTTACAGTCAGATTTTATGTTCCCTGCCAGCTTTCTCTCATAATCTTTTTTCCCTTTCCTAATTAAGCCCTTTGTCCTCCTCTGCTGGTCTCTGAGTTTCTCCCAGTCCTCAGGTGTGCCGCTTTTTTTTTGCTAATTTATATGTTTCTTCTTTGGACTTGATACAATCCCTAACTTCCCTTGTCAGCCATGGGTGCACTACCTTCCCTGGTTTATTCTTTTGCCAAACTGGGATGAACAATTGTAGCAGTTCATCCATGCAATCTTTAAATGCTTGCCATTGCATATCCACCGTCAACCCTTTAAGTATCATTTGCCAGTCTATCTTAGCTAATTCACGTCTCATACCTTCAAAGTTACCCTTCTTTAAGTTTAGAACCTTTGTTTCTGAATTAACTATGTCACTCTCCATCTTAATGAAGAACTCCACCATATTATGGTCACTCTTACTCAAGGGGCCTCACATGACAAGATTGCTAAGTGACCCTTCCTCATTGCTCAATACCCAATCTAGAATGGCCTGCTCTCTAGTTGGTTCCTCGACATGTTGGTTCAGAAAACCATCCCGCATACATTCCAAGAAATCCTCTTCCTCAGCACCCTTACCAATTTGGTTCACCCAATCTACATGTAGGTTGAAGTCACCCATTATAACTACTGTTCCTTTATTGCACACATTTCTAATTTCCTGTTTAATGCCATCCCTAACCTCACTACTACTGTTAGGTGGCCTGTACACAACTCCCACCAGTGTTTTCTGCCCCTTAGTGTTATGCAGCTCTACCCATATCGATTCCACATCCTCCAGACTAATGTCCTTCCTTTCTATTGTGTTAATCTCCTCTCTAACCAGCAATGCTACCCCACCTCCTTTTCTTTCCTGTCTATCCCTCCTGATACTGACAAAATGTCAATGCTTGCTTTATAAAGTTTTATGAAAGCTGGTGATATTTGATAGTTCAGTTTTATATTGATACTGACCTTCATTAGACAGGGGAGTGAGTACAAGATGAAGGAGGTTTTTGCTCCAACTTTATAACTCATTGGTCAGCCCCCAGAACACTGTATGCAGTTCTGTCACCACACTGTGATGGTGCAGCAGAGGGTGGAGAGGTTAGGGTCAGTTTTCCCTGGAGATTAGGAGGGAACAGGATTGACGTGAATAAACTAATGGGGAGTATACATGGAGTAGACTGCAGAAAATTCTTCCCCATTTTCAGAGGCAAATGAAACTAATGGACATGGAATTCAGATAAGGAGTCAAAAATTTAGAATGACACACACAGATTGCTGGAGGAACTCATCTGGTTAGGCAGCATCCATGGGGAGGGGGATAAACAGCGGACGCTTTGGGCCAAGACCTTTCACTGGGGCTGGCTTTTGAGGTGGAAATGAACCACAGGAGTTAAGAAAATGTTAATTAATGAATGGCCAAGATTAATTCACTCCTAAGGGATGTATTTCATTGTTTTTGCTCACTCTTCCTGTTTCAAAGATGCTGATTCTTTCTGCAGTGTGTGAATCAAAATCCCTCTGCTATCTCATGCCTTTCCCTGGACACAGCTCATCTCATGCCTTTCTGTTGCTTTAAATATTTGTGGATTCTAGTCCCACTCCTGATACCCTGCTGGTATTTCAGTTCAGTAAAGGATTAGGTGCTACTTACTTTGAGATTCAGAATTGGATGTAAACCCATGTGGATATCTTCCCATTATGAAAAATACTATATAAGTGCAGGCTTTCTTTTGTGACCATCTCTTTAACCGTTAAAAGCCACAATCAAGCTTGATCTTGTTCTCATTCCCACCCATACAAGTTCCAATATGGAGAACAGGTTAGTGAAACTTTTTTTT
This sequence comes from Hypanus sabinus, assembly GCF_030144855.1. NCBI lineage: Eukaryota > Metazoa > Chordata > Chondrichthyes > Myliobatiformes > Dasyatidae > Hypanus > Hypanus sabinus. Next base: position 177,412,770 of record NC_082707.1, read on the forward strand.
TAATATCCTTGTTCAGGAGGCAAGCCAGCGTGACCTTACTGATCACAAACCTCCTGATCTATGTGGTTGACGGGCTGGTACAACTGCCTACTAAGTCTTTGGGGAAATTAATGGACAACCTCACAATAGAATTATTTGAAAGGTAATTGAACAGAAACTACTATTCTTCGTGTAAAGATGTCTGTATAATTTGCTCATTTGTAATTCCATGGTAGGTTACAGCACCTTAAAACAAAATTTTGCGTAAGGCAACAATTCAGTTTTGAAAGGTTAACATCAAAATGAGGCATTACCTTATCAGGCAGTAGTTAAAATATACAAGAGGTGAGTTCCATTATTGTATTTAACAGTCACTGATGTCAACTACTCTCTCCAGTGAAAATCCTTACAGCTTTGGTTGCACATCACCTTACAAAATAACTGTAGCCCATGCCTTTTGAAGCTCAAGCATTAGAAGCAAGCTCAGTGGGCCAAATTCATCCTCTTTAAACTGTAAGCTTGTAATAACAGAGCTAAGTGGCTCTTTTGCAGTATTGTAGCTGATGCCTGCTGAGGACAGCTCTCTTTGAGTTCATTTCTCTGTGTTCCCTTAGAGTGTGGCTCAGGTATTTAATATAAATCTATCCATTTTCATCAGTTATTAAAAATATTATACTTTTAATATAAAACTGAACTATCAAACATCACCAGCTTTCATAAAACTTTATAAAGCAAGCATTGACATCAAAGGATTAAGCAAAGCTGATTTTACCTTGTAAAAGCGAATTATCCCGGACTAGGGGAAATGTTACTTACCTGTGGCTGGACATCTTTTGATCTTTATTTGCTTTTTCTCTGTCTCTTTTGCAATATGTTCTTCAAATTATTGCTCAGATTTCATGAATCACAAAATAATTATTGTCTTCTTTAATGTTTACTCAAATAAATGCCACGTTTCTAACTTCTTAGAAAAAAACAGACTAGAAAAACCTTTTTATCTACGCATAGATCAGCATCATCACCTCCCAGTTGCTATTGCTCACCTTGCTGGTTCTGAAGCTCTTGCATTTTTGGAATATATGGAGAGAGCAAGTGTCAATCAGTGTCGGCACCCTGCGGTTCCTCCCTCCAATCTGTCATAGGCATCGGGTACCTCCGATCGATGGTGTCTTGACCTATGGTGTTGTAGTCAAAGTCAGAACTAAGTGGGATACGTTGCGTTCAGATAAATATCATTTAACATGGATTTATTGCACTGCATTGCACTTTTGGAAGTTGATTTGGAGTGAGGGGAGTTTTATAAAGTGCAGTATTATGATGTATAATGTAATTTAAAGCATATGTTTGTATCATGGTAGTTTTGTAATCCACAGTTGGTACTAGCCTTAAGCTGCTAAATATTTAGTCAGACTGTTATGTTAGAGATCGTATAACAATTTTTTCCATACAATTAAGATCAACATCTCTGTACACGTATGTATCAATCAATATTCTGTAAAATCAGTATAGTATGCAAGCCCCTTGTCATCTGTCAGTCACGAATGAATTTAGAAGTACAGTCAGCTGGAATGAAAGCATTCAATTACAAACCCCATTTCCAGAAAAGTTGGGATATTTTCCAAAATGCAATAAAAACAAAAATCTGTGGTATGTTAATTCACGTGAACCTTTATTTAACTGACAAAAGTACAAAGAAAATATTTTCAATAGTTTTACTGACCAACTTAATTGTATTTTGTAAATATACACAAATTTAGAATTTGATGGCTGCAACACACTCAACAAAAGTTGGGACAGAGGCATGTTTACCATTGTGTTACATCACCTTTCCTTTTAAAAACACTTTTTAATCGTTTTGGAACAGGAAACTAATTGTAGTAGATTTGCAATTGGAAATTTTGCCCATTCTTGCTTGATATAAGACTTCAGCTGCCCAACAGTCCGTGGTCTCCGTTGTCTGATTCTCCTCTTCATGATGCGCCATACATTTTCAATAGGAGATAGATCTGGACTGGCAGCAGGCCAGTCAAGCACATGCACTCTGTGTCTACAAAGCCATGCTGTTGTAGCCTGTGCAGAATGTGGTCTGGCATTGTCCTGCTGAAATAAGCATGGACGTCCCAGGAAGAGACGTCGCCTTGATGGCAACATATGTCTCTCTAAAATCCTAATATACGCCTCTGTCAATGGTACCTTCACATACATGCAGCTCACCCATGCCGTGGGCACTGATGCACCCCGATACTATCACAGATGCTGGCTTTTGCACCTTTCACTGATAACAATCAGGATGGTCGTTTTCCTCTTTGGCACGGAGAACTTGACGCCCGTTTTTTCCAAAAACTATCTGAAATGTGGACTCATCTGATCACAGCACATGGTTCTACAGTCTTTTGGTCCATCTGAGATGAGCTCGGGCCCAGAGAACTCACCGGTGTTTCTGCATAGAGTTGATATATGGCTTCCTCCTTGCGTAATACAGTTTCAAGTTGCATTTCTGGATGCAGCGACGGACTGTGTTAAGTGACAATGGTTTTCCGAAGTACTCCCAAGCCAAGGTGGCTATAATTGTCACAGTAGCATGACGGTTTCTTACCTGAGGGCTCGAAGATCTCGCGCATTCAACAGTGGTTTCCGACCTTGCCCTTTACGCACTGAGATGTCTCTGAATTCTCTGAATCTTTTCACAATATTTATGTACTGTAGATGTTGAAAGACCTAAATCCTCTGCAATCTTGCGTTGGGAAATGTTCCTTTTGAACTGACTAACAATTCTCTCACGAAATTTGGCACAAAAGGGTGAGCCACAACCCCTCCTTGCTTGCAAAGACTGAGCCTTTGATGGATGCTACTTTTATACCCAGTCATGATACCTCACCTGCTACCAATTCGCCTGCTTAATGTGGAGTCTTCCAAACTGATGTTACTTGAATATTCTGTGCACTTATCAATCTTATTTTAACTCTGTCCCAACTTTTGTTGATTGTGTTGCAGCCATCAAATTCTAAATTTTTGTATATCTACAAAATACAATTAAGTTGGTCAGTAAAACTATTGAAAATTTTTTCTTTGTACTTTTGTCAGTTAAATAAAGGTTCAAGTGAATTAACATATCACAGATTTTTGTTTTTATTGCATTTTGGAAAATATCCCAACTTTTCTGGAAATGGGGCTTGTATTTGTTAGGTTAAAGCTTGATTTAGAATACAAGGTTTCAACTTTCCCAGGGTAAGAATGGACAACTTTAAAGTGAGTGTTACTGTCAACGATTAGCCTGTTTTTACCAAACGGAAATTAAAATTGGTTGGTGAGAAAGCAAAGAGCTCTGATCCATAACACAACATGTGAGGTCATCATCAACATTATGTGCCGTGTCATACGATGTGGGTGATCATGGTCTTCGATCTATCTTCAAGCTGGTCATGGATAGGGAAAAGAACATATGAGGTAAGCCTGTACTGGAGGACTGGGTTTAGAACACCGAGATTTTGGGCAGATTCAGATGAGGAAAATCTTTCCAGGCCTCAGTAGAGAGGATGTGTGAAACAGACTTCCAGCAAAGGAAATTAATGGAGGATGCCCTTAAGTAGAGATGGATGATAGGGGGAACAAGTCCTTTACTGAACAACCATCTGAAAACAGGTGTGAATGGAGGTTTTGGATTCATACATGCTGGCTTGTGCAAGATCCACCACAGTATTGCGAGTGCATACAGATGCCCCTCCAAATGAGATCAGATGTGATTCTTGCCCTCCCCCACAACATCCCTGACTACTGTCCAGGTCCCTCAAATTTGCATTGGTAAGCAAGTCAAACAGTGCTGACTTGGATTCATCTGGTGACGTTTAAGATTAGTGGAGTCCCGTGAGTGCCAGGCAAGCACATTTTCCTCTCTTAGTGGTCTCGTTATGAATATGGTAATCCCCTACATGCCCAATCCTTCATGTGTGTTATATTGCATAGGAAGAGGTAATTAAACTCTTTATTTTGCACAGTTCAGGCAAGAGTGATCTGTGGAAGGCACTTGTACATGTTTCAGTAATAGAAACGTGTTGGGGTCTTACTCATGAAGAAAATAAATATGTATAAATTTTGCTTGTTCATTAAATTCATCTGCAGTTGATTGATTGCATCTTTATTTGTGGAAGAATGGGTTTTCAGGGGCTAAGTTACTTCATGAGTTTATTCATCTAATTTTTAAACCAATATTCAATTAACCAATATCCTTTAACCAATTATTTTTAAGCCAATATAACTGAGATTTTGGATTGAGATCCTGCATCAGGACTGAGTGTAGAGGGGAGATGGCCAGTATAAAGTGTTGACTGAGGAAGGGTGAGGTAGGTGGAACCAGGTGAGGAGCAATTTAGATTTATACAGTTTGATGCAGTAGAAATTAAAGTTATAGTTTCTATGGTATAGAAATTGACTTATTTCTATGCAATCTCAATAACAATGTCTGGACCCAACTTTACAGCATTCTGTCTAGAAATGTCATTTTTTCTGAACTCCACGTGTGAAAATGACGAACATGACATAATTCTGTGCATTTGACTGCTCACAATGAGAAATTAGCTTGAGACTGCCTGTGGTCATTTTGTCTGTCCCATCCAAATCCTTCTCCCCAAACCACATCGCATTCGACGTGTCACCAGATAACTTGTACTGAAGCCTACAGTACTTAATTTATGAACTTTATTTTGTTTATCTATGCATAATTCATTTGTAGATTTAATTCTTAATTTCCTAAGTTGTTGCATATAGTACTATGCTTTACACCCTCGTCCATTGTCTCATTTGCCAGTATACATGTAAAAAGATAAATGATAATAAACTTGACTGTGAGCTTCACTGCCCAGCAATCCCACAATTCCACCCTAGCCTAATCACAGGACAACTTACAATGACCAATTAACCTACCAACTGGTATGTCTTTGGACTGTGGAAGGAAACTGCAGCACCCAGAGGAAACCCACAGCGTCACGGGGAAAACATACAAAGTCCTTACAGGCAGCAACGGGAATTGAATCTAGATTGCTGGTACTGTAAAGCATTGTGCAAACCACTACACTAACGTGCCACTAACACTTTTAATGCTTTCTTTAACACTTTTCATTTATTCTTATTGTAACCTTTTCTGGACTGAAATAGCACATTCATCTCCCTGTGATCTTGTGGGAAGGCAAGAGTCAGCAAAGCCAATGAAGCTTTTAGTAACTGAACTGAACTAAAAAATACAACCAAAGATTAAAAGGTTTTAAGTTCCAGTCAAATCTTCAGATCAGTACATAATAATTTCTAGTACAAGGATCAGAGGGACTGAACTGTTTATTTTTCTTCAGACCATAAGACATAGGAGCAGAATTAGGCCATTCAGCCCATTGAGTCTGCTCTGCCATTCCATTATAGTTGATTTATTATCCCTCTCAAACCCCTTCTCCTGTCCTCATTGTAGAACTTTATTGAGAATGCATGTGGAGACACAAGCAATTCATTCTTTGAAGTTTACAGTGTTTAAAGACTAAAGGATGGTCCAAATATTTATGCTCTCTGTCAGTTGTCTGAGTACAGACTGCCAAAATCATTCATATAGTTTAGATCTGTTCATAAAGGGTCTGACAGCTCCCCAGCTGAAGGTTTCCACTCTTAATATTAAAGGAAGTCTCATCACAGCTTCAAGCTTGATTCGTTGTCCCACTCCCATTAGGGAGGAGGCTAGGAGGCATTCATGCCAAGACCACCAGTCTCAAAAACTGTTACTTTCCCCAAGCAGTAAAGCTGATCAACACCTCCGCCCAATAACCCACCCCACTACACCTCCAACTACATCTACTTTATCACTTCCTGTCTGCCACCTTATGTACAGACGCACCTCTGCCTAGCTTGACTTTATGGACATACAATCAGTTGATGTATATCAGCTAATCTTACATTTTTAAATTTATTGTGTGCTTTTTTAATTCTTGAGTTCTTCATTTTATTGTGTTTTTTGTGCTGCATCAAATCCTGAATAACAATTATTTCATTCTCCTTTACGTTTGTGTACCAAAAAATGACATTAAACAATCTTGAATTGAATTGAATTTTTCAGTCTCTTGAAATCTTGGCAGCTGAAGGCAGGAAATAATGCATAAAGAAGAGCATTTACTTCACCACCTGTGAGCCAGGTATGTTTTACTCCCAGACTTTTCTAAACACCCTATGATCACTCTTCATACAAAGAGCTTCCTTGCCAGATTGGAAATGGGCCCCAGGGGACATGTAACCAAAACTGTCTGCCTCAGCCCTCCTGCAACCCACCCCACACCAGACTGTGATCCAGTGACCGCTGCAATCCTGGGTTATGGATGCAACCTCCCCAGGATCTGGTCCCAAATATCTCTTCCTGTTCCTGTAGCCTTCCCTGGAATACTCCAGGCTCAACCAAAATCTGAGAGTTGAATCAGTGTGACTCCTGGATGGAAATCTATACCAAAGAATAAAGCTTGTGTAGTTACAGCTAAATTTCAAAAGCACGTGGAAGGGTAAGTTAGCCGTCCATCAGCTTCACAGACTTCTCAACACATGAACTCTCCAGCCCTTCCAAATCCTGCCTCGTGTAAATATTTCTATTAATGTTGGGACCATTTAATCATTATCTCGCTACAAATGCCTGCCCTTTTCTCAATCTGATTATATGCTAGTTACATCGCACCTGACTGCTTCAGTGAGAGAGTAACACTGACAAGTGCTTCTCTCTCTTTAAGGATCTGTAAAGTATTGTGTGTGTGAAGTAACAGCAATTGTGCCTGATCTGGAACTATGTACATTGATCCATTAACTCTAGCATGCCTTATAGTGAAAGTGTAGTGAATTGTGTGTTATGTTTTAATTAATCTAGTAATTACTCTGCAGAAGTTGAAATCCTGATTAGAATCATAGAGCACTACAGCACACAAACAGACCCTTTGATCCATCTCGTCCATGCTGACCTGTTCTTCTGCCTAGTCCCACGGATCTGCACCGGGACCATAGCTGTCCAAACCCCTCCCACCATGTACCTATCCAAACTTCTCTTAGCTGAACCTGGATCTACCACTTTTGCTGGCAGCTCATTCCACACTCACACCACCTTCTGAGTGAAGGTTCCCCTTAAATATTTCAAAATCATTTTAGAAACCATGTAGTGTTTTTTGAATGTTACAAATTAAAATTTCCTGGTACTGTTTGCAAATACATATCAAAATGCATCCAAAGCACATTGGAGAGATATTTCCACCAGTATTGAAGTCTGTTTCTACAATGGCCCAGCCTTTTTTCAGTCCACTTTTTGAAATTGCGGTCCTTAGAAATATCTGCAAGTAATGTCAGGCAGCTTGTAAAAAATCAAACTATAAGCCATGAAACCGTGAGTAGTAAGTGCCTAAACTGACTGACAGTAATCCTAGGGGCTGGTTGGCATTGAGAGTTCCCAGCCGTGGTTTCAACCTCTCTCCATCTGATGCTTTGGAATCTAATTTGTCGTCACTCCTTCACTTAAGTGCTACCACATTCAGGGCTCTTCTATGAAAACAGAAAGCTTGGATATAATGACCACTCATTACTGGCAATTTCCTGACTGCCATGAAATTTGACTCCTAATTGAATGTAATGGCCAGATAGGAGCCTGGAGAATTTTGCTAATAGTTACAATGGGGCGTGTGCATTCTGAAACTGCACCGGACTACATTGTTTAAACAGTGATGTGATCTGTTTTGCATGGAGGGGAATGACGGCTGGGGTCAAAGTAATTAACATTTAAGCAACTCACATATTTTGACTTAGTTACATTTAGTTCAATATTTTTGATTGTTCGAAGTTTTCTTCCTTGAATAATTTTAATGTTTTTTGATTGATATTTAGTCACTTTTGAAATACTTCTGAATATCAGGCATTGTCAGGGTAGCAATTACTTAATTGGCTATCAAAGTTTACTTCATCTCAAAGTTCACAGTTCATTTATTATTGAAGTATGTATACATTATACAGCCTTGGGATTCATCTCCTTACAGGCAGCCACAAAGCAAGAAACCCAAAAGAGCCCATTAAAAGCCCCAACAAATACCCAAAGTGCTGAGAGAAAGAGAGAGAGAAAAAAAAATATATCAATGTTCTTCTGGACTCCTCCTATGATGGTAAAGATCCTCAATAATTATCTCCTTGTACTATGCTACTTGGGGTGGCTAGTTGTATAGTGGCATCAGCACTGGACTTTGAAGCAGATGGTCTTGAGTGTGAATCTGGCCAGGTCTGGGATCAAGGTCTTCTGACCCTTTTCACCAATCAACTTCCCAGCTCTTTACTTCATCCGTCCCTCTTCAGTTTTCACCTATCACCTTGTGTTTCTCTCTCCCCTCCCCCCCCCCCCACCTTTTAAACCTTGACACTTTTTCTCCAGTCCTGCCAAAGGGTCTTGTCCTGAAACGTTGACTGTACTCTTTTCCTATGTGCTGCCTTGCCTGCTCAGTCCCTCCAGCACTTTGAGTGTGTTGCTCCTACAGTCCTTCCAGGTGAGGCAACACCACCAGCGAGTCTGGTGCTCCCGATACAGCCTCTACACTGGTGAGACATGATGTAGATTAGGGGTCCGCTTTGGCGAGCACCTTCCTTCCACCCACAAAGTGCAAGATTTCCCGGTGGCCAACCATTTTAATTCCTATCCCCATTCTATTGCCGACATGTCAGTCCATGGCCTCCCTTACTGACATGAAGGAGCTACTCTCTGGTTGCAGAAGCAACCCTTGATAATCCAAACTGATTGCATGAACATCTATTTTCCAACCTCCAGTAATGTTTCCATTCCCATCTCTCTTCTTTAATTGCCCACCCTGCCCTCTTCCCCTTACCTCTTCTCCTCCTCTGGCTATCATCTCCCCTGGTGTCTTCCTCCTTCCCTTTCTCCCTTGGTCCACTCTTCTTTCCATTCAGATTCCTTCTCCTCCAGCCCTTTACATTTTCCACCTATCACCTCCCAGCTTTCTATTTCAACCCCCCCCCCCACCCAACTGACTTCACCTATCACCTTCTAGTTTGTACTCCTTCAGCTCCCTCCAAGGGTGACTTCTTCACCCTTGCTTTCCAATCCTGATGAAGGGGCTCACACCGAAACATTGACTGTTTATTCATTTCCATAGACAATGCCTGACTTGCTGAGTTCCTCCACCATTTTGTATGGGTTGCTCTGTATTTCCAGCATCTGCAGAATTTCTTGTGTTCATAAATTCAATCTCCATTCATTTTCCAGTGAGGCTTTATCCTTATCAGACAGTGGGTTCATTCAAAATGCTACCCATTCTTCTCCCTTAAAGTGCTGAGGTCATTTCTAGTGTAGAGTTCTGAATCTGATTACCACCTTCACCTTTTGTGAAAGTGTTGATTCTCTGCTGTGCATTTTTGCTGACATCCCAATTTAAACTGGAAATTATTTAGTGTAGTAAACCCTAGCATAAGTCATGTTCTTTCACTATTATAAACCAGAGCATTGATCAAGCTACTCTGAAGTATAGCCAGCAGCAGCAAACTAAACCCTACCATTCAGCTGAGTACAGTAAAAATCTAGTCACAGATATAAGATTAAACACCTATTTCAGAAATCTATAACTTTCAATGTTACTCAATCTGTCTTTTGAGAAGATTTTAAGTCAGACTCATAGAGCACTACAACATGGAAACAGGCCCTTTGGCCCATCTAGTCCACACAGCGCTATTATTCTGCTTAGTCCCATTGACCTTTACCTAGACTTTACCTTTACTTTACCCTCCATACCCCTCCCATCCATGTACCTATCTTTCTCTCAAGTGTTCAAATCGAACCTGTACCCACCACTTGTGCTGACAGCTCATTCCACACTCTCACCATCCTCTGAGTGAAGACTTTTCCCCTCATGTTCCCTTTAAACATTTTGCCTTCCATCCTTAACCCATTGCCTCTAGTTCTCCAGCTCAGTGGAAAAATGCTGTTTGCAGTTACCCTAGTTCTACTCCTCATAATATCAGATCTTCCCTCAATCTCCTACGCTGCAGGGAATAAAGTCCTAATCTATTCAACCTTTCCCTGTAACTCATATAATATAACTCATATATTCCCTGTAACTCATATATTATATAACCTGCAAAGAGCAGTATCATCAATGCTGTTGTCTTGTCAGCTGTACAGATGCAGGCCACAATGTGTTAATGAAAGTTTTAATGTACTCAGTAGCTAAAAAGAGCAAAATATCTTTTGTAGATAGCACTTCTGTGGAATATGAAGATGCAATTTATAATGAACAGGATTTCTGACAACCTTGCCAATCTGTAGCTTATTTCACTGTGCTTTAATGTTGAAGTATTATAAGTCATCTTTAACAGCTGATATTTCGTCCAGTTCTAAAAGCATTAATATTAAATGCTGCAATCAGAATGAAGAGCTTTTAAATATTGTTTCTCTTTATATAACATTTACTCCTCCAGCCTGATAGCACAAACGTCGATTTTTCTAACATCTGGTAAAGAACAAAGAACAATATAGCACAGTACAGGCCATTCGGCCCACAATGTTGTGCTGATCCTTAAACCCTGCCTCCCATATAACCCTCCACCTTAAATTCCTCCATATACCTGTCTAGTAGTCTCTTAAATTTCACTAGTGTGTCTGCCTCCACCACTGACTCAGGCAGTGCATTCCACACACCAACCACTCTCTGAGTAAAACACCTTCCTCTAATATCCCCCTTGAACTTTCCTCCCCTTACCTTAAGGCCATGTCCTCTTGTACTGAGCAGTGGTGCCCTGGGGAAGAGGCGCTGGCTGTCCACTCTATCTATTCCTCTTAATATCTTGTATACCTCTATCATGTCTCCTCTCATCCTCCTCTCCAAAGAGTAAAGCCCTAGCTCCCCTAATCTCTGATCATAATCTATACTCTCTAAACCAGGCAGAATCTTGGTAAATCTCCTCTGTACTCTTTCCAATGCTTCCACATCCTTCCTCATCCTTCCTATAGTGAGGTGACCAGAACTAGACACAGTACTCCAAGTGTGGCCTAACCAGGGTTTTATAGAGCTGCATCATTACCCCATGACTCTTAAACTCTATCCCTCGACTTATGAAAGCTAACACCCCATAAGCTTTCTTAACTACCCTATCTACCTGTGAGGCAACTTTCAGGGATCTGTGGACATGTACCCCCAGATCTCTCTGCTCCTTCACACTACCAAGTATCCTGCCATTTACTTTGTACTCTGCCTGAGAGTTTGTCCTTCCAAAGTGTACCACCTCACACTTCTCTGGGTTGAACTCCATCTGCCACTTCTCAGCCCACTTCTGCATCCTATCAATGTCTCTCTGCAACCTTCAACAATCCTCAACACTATCCATAACACCACCAAACTTTGTGTCATCTGCAAACTTGCCAACCCACCCTTCTACCCCCACATCCAGGTCATTAATAAAAATCAAGAAAAGTAGAGGTCCCAGAACTGATCCTTGTGGGACACCACTAGTCACAACCCTCCAATCCGAATGTACTCCCTCCACCAAGACCCTCTGCTTTCTGCAGGCAAGCCAATTCTGAATCCACCTGTCCAAACTTCCCTGAATCCCATGCCTTCTGACTTACTGAATAAGCCTACCATGTGGTACCTTGTCAAATGCCTTACTAAAATCCATGTAGATCTGCACTACCCTCATCAATATACCTGGTCACCTCCTCAAAGAACTCTATCAGGCTTGTTAGACACAATCTGCCCTTAACAAAGGGCAACAAAGGCTGACTGTCCCTGATCAGACATGATTCTCTAAATGCCCATAGATTCTATCTCTAAGAGTCTTTTCCAACAGCTTTCCCACCACAGACGTAAGGCTCACTGGTCTATAATTACCTGGACTATCCCTACTACCTTATTTGAACAAGGGGACAACATTCGCCTCCCTCCAATCCTCCAGTGCCATTCCCATGGACAACGAAGACATAAAGATCCTAGCAAGAGGCTCAGCAATCTCTTCCCTCGCCTCATGGAGCAACCTTGGGAATATTCGACCCAAAACGCTGACTGGTTACTCTTTTCCATAGGTGCTGTCTGGCCTGCTGAGTTTCCCTTCAGGAGATGTTTACCTCCTCTCTAGCCACACGTGACGCTCTGGAGGAATGTAGAGTGGCTAAAGTGGTACCGTTGTTTTAAAAGGGTAGTAGAAACAAACTGGGAAACTACAGATCAGGAGTCCATCGTCGCTGGTGTGTTCATTGCTGGAGTGAATTCTGAAGAACAGGATCTACCAACATTCAGAGAGATGGAGTCTGATAGTCTGCACAGCTTTGTGTATGGGGGAATACATCTACAGATGACACCCAGACTTGAGGCTTAGTAGACAATGAGGAGGGATATCAAAGCTTGCAGAGGGATCTGGACCAACTGGAAAAATGGCAAAGAGATTTTAATGCATAGGAGTGTGAGGGATTACACTTCAGGAGGTCAAACCGGAGTGGGGCTTGCACGGCAAGCGGTAAGAGTGTGGAAGAACAAAGAGATCTGGGAATACAGATTCATAAATGCTTGAAAAGGGCATCACAAACAGAGAGGATTGTAAGGAGAGCTTTTGGCATTTTGGCCTTCATAAATCAAAGTACTGAGTACAGGATTCGGCATGTTATGTTGAAGTTGTATAAGACATTGGTGAGGCCTAATTTAGAGTTTAGGTGAGTTCTGCTCACCTACCTACAGGGAAGATATGAATAAGATTGAAAGAATACATAGAAAAATTACTAGAATTTTGCCCGGACTTGAGGACCTGAGTTATAAGGAAGGGTTGAATAAATTTGATTGATGTATACAAAATTAGGAGGGGTATAAATGGGGTAAATGCAAGCAGGCCTTTTCCACGTAGTTTGGGTGAAACTAGAAATGAAGGTCATGAGTTAAGGGTGAAAGGTGACATTTTTATGGGGAATGTGAGGGGGACCTTCTTCGCTCAGAGAGTGTGGAACGAGCCATCAGCAGAAGTGGTGTACTGAGGTTCAATTTCAGCATTTAACAGAAATTTGGATAGGTACATGGATGAGAGTGATATGGAGGGCTAAGGTCCTGGTGCAGGTTGATGGATTAGACAAATTAATAGTTTGGTATGGACTACATAGGCTTAAGGGTCTGTTTCTGTGCTGTACTGTTCTATGACTGATAAGTTGTGTCTGATAAATCTCTTGGAGTTCTTCAAGAAGATAACAAAATGGATGGATGAGGGGAGGGCAGTGATGTTGTCTATGTGGACATCAGCAAGATCTTTGACATGATCGCTCATGCCAGGCTAGTCTGGAATGATAGATTATATGGATCCAGTGGGAGATCGTGGATTGAATTCATTGTTGGCTCAGAAAGAGATGCAGAGGGTGATGCCTGAGGGTTGTTTCCCAGACTGCATTTTGGAAAATCAAACTCATGGAGTGGATGGAAAGTCCTGGGATGTGTTATGAAACAGAGGGACAAAGGAATGCAAGCACATCCTTCACTTAAAGTAGCAAGTAAACAGGGTGGTGAAGGTGGTGTTAGGCATCTAACCTTCATAACTCAACGCATTGAGTATAGCAGTTAGGAAGTGGTGTTGCAGTTATATAAGACATTGATGAGACTGCATTTTGAGTATTGTGTACAGTTTTGATCACCCTAGTGATGTTATTAAACTAGAAAGATTGCAGAAAATATTTACCAGGATGTTGCTTAGATGGTGGGGCCCAAGGTACAAAGAGAAGTTGCATGAACTAGAGCTTTATCCTTTGGAAGACAGGAGTTTGAGGGGTGACCTAATAGAGATGTGTAAGAACATGAAGACCCTGTAGTAGACAAAGTGAAAGCACATTGTCTTTTTCCCATGGAGAGGTTGCTAAATGCAAGAGGGCAGAGGTTCAAGGTCAGAGATGAGAGATTTAAAAGGATCTAAAGCCTTGAGGTTCTCCAGTACTGATGGTGATCGTGGAGATGATGTTACCAATCCAAACTTGTTGAGCAGTGGTCAATGAAGAGCACTTCCACTATTGGGCTGTAAGCTTGCTGGGGGGGGGGGGGGCGGGGTGGGATTTGATCCACTCAACAGTCTTTTACCTAAAATATTAACACTGTTATTCTAACTTTCTGAATAGTTCCAGCATTTTATGATTTTATTTCAGATCTCCATCCAGTGTTTTTTAAAAATTGATTCTACTGCATTATTGCGAGGCTATTTCAGTTAGATTGTACTGGACACCAAGAAAACTGTTTGGCCCCCAGTTTACAGCACCCGTCGGTCTTTACCAACCACTCATTCAAGTGTACTCCAAAAGTCAAACTATGAATGAATTTTGAATTCTACTTTTCCTGTTTCAGTAACTCATTTTAGATGTGTATTATTTTAACCCTGCTGGTCCTGGGGAGCTCCTCTATTGGAACCACAATAGATACATTCAAAATCTTGAAGTTAAACTTGCCCGGCATTGTTAAATCTAACTCAATTCAAACTTCGCAGTTCGCTAAGTAGACTAATGATGGTTAACACCAATCTAATTCCATCCCCATTCCAATTTATCACCTTCTTCTTCTTTCATAATCACTGCAGGTTTTGCATTATAAAAAAAACAGGCAAGCTGCCAGTGGTCATAATGAAAAGGGTCTTTCTCAGCTGGGAAGACAGGGAGAGGAGGTTGTGAACTCAACTTTGCTTGTACTGACCCTGTACATGCCAAACCACCCTTGCAGAACCCTCCTATCCCTCCCCACCAATACCCTCTTCCACACACATTTATTTGTATCTAACAATGTCATGCTATATCTGGTATCCAGGTTGAGAAGTGGCAAATGCACAGCTACAAGTGAACAGTAATTTGAAATTTTAGCTGGGCTGACCTTTATCAAAAATATAATGTTCTACTTGGAATGATATTAACTATTACTTTTATAATGTATGGTTGAGTAAAGAACTATTTGTTAGTTATAAGTACACTATTTATACCACATAATGATGTCAGAGATCACACAGCAAGCATATAGTATGGAGTTACTTTGAGAACCACAGATCTAATGTGGAAATCTAGAGCAGTGGTCCCCAACCACTGGGCCGTAGTGCAGCTGACTCATATCATTTCATACCGCCAAATCATATCGTTTCCTCGTGGCCCGATGGTTAGGGACCACTGATACAGAGGACTAGAATATGAAAGCAAGGATATAATGCTGAGGCTTTATAAGGCATTGGTCAGACTGCACTTGGAGTATTGTGAGCAGCTTTGGGCCCTTTATCTAGGAAAGGATATGCTGACATTGGAAAGGGTCCAGAGGAGTTTCATGAGAATGAACCCGTGAATGAAAAGATTAACGTACCAGGAGCATTTGGTAGCTTTGGGCCTGTGCTCACTGAAATTTAAAGGAATGAGGTGGTGGGGATCTCACTGAAAAGCCTAGAAACAGTGGACATAGAGAGGGTGTTCCCTACAGTGGGGAAGATTAGGATCAAAGGCCACAGCCTCAGAGTACAGGGAAGTCCCTTTAGAACAGAGACTTCCAATTTCTTTAACTGGAACTTCTTTAGCCAGTGGATGTTGAATACATGGAATTCATTGCTACAAATGTCTGTGGAAGCCTAGTCGTTGGATATATTTAAAGCAGAGGTTGATAGGTTCTTGATCAGAAAGGACGTCAAAGGTTGTGGAGAGAAGACAGGTGAATGGGGTTGAGAGGGATAATAAGTCAGTGACTTGATAGAATAGCAGAGCAGACTTGATGAACTGAATGGTTTAGTTCTGCTCCTTTGTCTTTTGACCTATGAGCTGATGAACTAACCATGCTCTGGATATAGCAAGACATTAGGGAGATGCATCGCCATTTCTTTAAACTTAAGATCATTATGGATTTTCCCTGTTTGTATATGCAATGATGAGGTCTGTAGACAGACTGATGGGTGCCTACTTGACAATAATAACATGCTTAGCTGTCCAAACTGCTTTTAGCTAATGGAAAACTGATAAAAGCAGATGCCTTCAATGACAGTTATGATCAGCTTTGAGATAACCCCATAATCCCCTCCTTAAGGCAGTGTAGTTACTGATAGAACTTGATAATTAGGCTGCATAAATATGTGGAGAAAATTCATTTAATTGTGTTAATGTGTTTCGCGGTCAGAGCTGTGGAACATTTTTTTGCGATACATCAGCTTTGTTTATATGGTTATATTTTCCAATTACCTAGGTGACATGGAAAATCGATGTTGGGTTATGGCAAACCATGATTGAGGTGTTTCAGGATTTTTGAGTCATTGCAAACATTTGCACAGTGGAGCATAATTATGTAACAGCTTTTGTTAGAACTCACCGCTTTCCTTTGTAGTCCAGTCGGTTACATGAAAACCAAGTTGAACTTGGATGTAGAGCAATTTTTCACCGTGACATCTTAAGAGCTAGTGCTTCATCTCAGTAAATAGTTCCATTACTCATAAATAGCGACACGAGTTAAAACTCTTAAAGAAGCCGACTCTACAGAGATCACATCGGGGGAGGCTGTTCGGTGTATTTCTTTCATCTGAAGGATTTCAGCTGAAGCCAGCCTGCAAAGTTTGTTGCAAGTATCCATCTCTTACATTTGGCGCTATGTGGGTCCAGTTCATGTCAACCTTGCTTTAACTGTCTTTTCTATTCTACTGCTGCTCGGAAAATTCCCAATGACCATACTTGTTCTCTTTTCTCCCTCATGAATATTCCTACTTTGGTAAGGCAGTAAAACTTCCAAATTGTTTACCTAACTTAGTAATTGGCTATTCCAAACAAAATATGATTCACATCCTTATAAGTTGTATTTTTGATTCCAAGGCCAAAGTCATTTAAAACATCATGACCAATAGAGACTTCAGCTCTAATTCTTGTGGGGCTCCTATTCCAGAGTCTAGTCATTCTCAATAACCTTCTACTGCAACTCTCTGCTTCATGTTTGACAGCTAGCTATATGAATTAACTACACGCTCTTTATTCTGTAATGCAGAAATAAGTCTAAAGCTACTGGAAGCTAATATATAAAATGGCTGTCAGAAGATAACTTTAGCAATTGCATTGTAAGTAAAATTAACATTTACCTGATTTCCATCTTCTGAAATGTAATAACACTTGTGGTATATCTAAATCCTCAATATAACAAAGTGAATTTGACTGAGGTTACACTGAATTACATTTATGTATACAGTAATCTATTCCAAAAATGTTAAAGTAGCTTAATTTTGTATCATTGTGATTGACATCAGTTTGATTCTTGCCAACCATCTATACCTCGAGATTTTCTAGCAAGTATGATATTGATAGAAAGTGGGTAAGTACTCTCTGTCCAGCAGCACCGAGAACAGTTTAATATCCTCACTGTCATCATGAGACCAATTAATTCAACACAAAGAAATATTTCTTATATAAAAATAACTTAAAAGGTATTGTACATGAAGTAAAACTTTTTCCTGGAAATTCCACACAGCATATCACTGCTCTAATCTCCAGTCTTTAAGACAAAGAACTTACTCCTGCATATTATTTTTCTTGGGAAGTTAGGAAGGATATGCGAGGAAGGTTGAACAAATAAGAATACAACCTTTCCAAAGTCAATATCAAAGTCAAGTTTATTGTCATATACACGAGTACATGTGATAAACTTATCTTAGCATCACAGGCACAAAGCATTCACAAGAAAAACAAACTAAACATAAATCATACTTGATTTTTACAAGTAGCATACATACTGAAATACACTCTGGCCCCTTTATTAGGTACGTCCGTACGCCTGCTCATAAATGCAAATATCTAATCAGCCAATCATGTGGTAGGAACTCAATTCATCAAAGCATACGGACATGGCCAAGAGGTCCAGTTGTTGTTCAAACCAAACATCAGAATGGGGAAGAAATGTGATCTAAGTGACTTTGCCAGACTGAATGGTTTGAGTATTTCAGGACCTGCTGATTTCCTGGGATTTTCACACACACTCTCTAAAGTTTACAGAGATTGGTGCTAAAAGCAAAAAAAGAAACAATCGTTGTGCAAAAAAGCCTTGTTAATGAGAGAGGTCAGAGGAGAGTGGCTAGATAGGTTCTTGCTGACAGGGAAGTGACAGTAACTCAAATAACCACATGTTACAACAGTGGGGTGCAGAAGACGACACTGGGTTCCACTTCTGTACCTGAGTCTATTTCAATTGTAATTTGAAAAGCAAAATGGCATTCTTTGTCGTTTACCGTTCTAAGCAGGCATGGTCTTTCAAATAAGGAAATGAAGTTAAAGTTTAGCAAAGTTCATGGTTCACAGCATCCTTAACATTATGGTTAAAGTCAGTACTTTTACTGCCATCATCTCAGAACTATTTTGTCATAGAATTTCCATTCTCACATGAATAACATGCCTCCACTTCCTGGACTCGGTCTACATTTCCCACTGCCTCAGAAAGCACGTGACATAAACAAGGATTCCTCCCACCCTGTTTATTACCTCTCTTCCTCTTTTCCATTGGGCAAAAGATACTAAAGCATGAAAACACACAGCACCGAGCTCAAGGACAGCTTCAATCCCTATGTTATAAGACTATTGAATGGAACTATTTTTACAATAAAGATGAACTCTTAACTTCACAACCTCCCTCATCATGGCCCTTGCACCTTATTATCTACCACCTCTGTAACTGTAATACTATAATCCGCATTCATTCTTATACTGTCTCAACCCACCTACTGTACATTGTTAAATAATCTTTGTAGTTGGCATGCAAAACAAAAATGTTCACAGTATCTTGGTACATGTGACAATAATAAACTAATTACAGAAAGTGAAACCAATAAAAAATGGGATTAATTTAAACTTACCAGAAGTAGGAGGCTGATCATTAATATGGACTTGATGGAGCAGAACTCCCATTTCAGTGCAGTAAGTGGTCCAGGCCTTTGACAGTGTCTTGATATACACCATCCTCATGCTGAAAGACAATGGAGTGTAAAAGGGACTATAATCTAGGTCTCAACCTCAGTGAATGTTCAGCCTTGTGGGGACAGTTATAGCTGTTACAGGAAGTTTAGTATGCTAACTTGTTTTGTTTCTGAATATTTAAAATGGCTCAATTGGTATAGAATAGGGAGAAGGCAAAGCATTTGATGAGTAGTATCAGTACAATCAGTAATGGTGATTTGTATTCAACCTAAACCATTGAAGCTGATGACTCCCATTGACCTGCTCCAGGACCATAGCTCTCCATACCTCTACCATCCATGTACCTATCCAAACTTCTTTTAAACTTTGAAATCGAGCTCACATGCACCACTTCTGCTGGCAGCTCACTTTCAATGAATTATTGACCTGCATTCACAGATCCCTTTGTTCTATTGCACTCCTCAGTGCCCTACCATTCACTGTGGAAGACCTATCCTGGTCGGTCCTACTGAAGTGTAACAGCTTACACTTGTCTGCATTAAGTTTCATCCGCCATTTTTCAGCCCATTGTTTCATCTGGTCCAGATCCCACTGCACGCCATGACAGTCTTCCTCGCTGACCACTACACCCCCAATCTTGGTGTTATCCACAAATTTGCTGATAGGTTAACTACATTATCATCCACATCATTGATATAGAGGACAAACAACAACAGACCCAGCACTGATCCCTGTGGTATTCCACTAGGCACAAGCCTCCAGTCAGACATCTACTACCACTCTGTGGTTACTCCCATAAAGTCAATATCTAATCCAGTTTACTATCTCATCCGACTGACTGAACCTTCCCAACCAGCTCCTAAGCAGGACCCTGTTAAATGTCTTGCAAAAGTCCATGTAAACAACATGCCTTACCTTCATCAACTTTCTTGGTAAGTTCCTCGAAAACCTCTATGAGATTGGTTAGACACAACCTGTAGCACATGAAGCCACGCTGACTATCTGTAATCAGTCCATGTCTATACAAATACTCTTATATCCAGTTCCTAAGAATACCTTCCAATAAATTTTCCGGGCTCACCGGCCTACAATTTGCTGGTTTATATTCAGAGACTTTCTTAAACTCTGAACAACATTGGCTTTCCTTGTACCTCACCCCGTTAAGGATGATTTCAATATCTCTTCTAGAGCCTCGACAATTTCTACACTTGCCTCCTGCAAGATCCGAGGGAACGCCTTGTCAGGCCCTGGGGATTTATCCACCCTAATTTGCCTCAAGACAGCAAACACCTCCTCCTCTGTGATCTGTATAGGGTCCATGGAGTTGATATCATTTGTGTCACATCGTGGACTCCACGTCAGTTTCCTGAGTAAGTACAGATGCAAAAAATGCATTTAAGATCTCCGCCATCTCTTCTGGCTCCACACATTGATTACCACTCTGAGACCAGTTTTGTTCTTTGCAATCCTTTAGCTCTTAACATATCTGTAGAATCCCTTAGGATTCTCCTTCACCTCGTCTGCTGGGGAAACCTCGTGCCTCCTTTTAACCATCCTGATTTCTTTCTCAAGTGTTCCCTTGCATCTCTTTATGTTCCACAAGCACCTCATTTGTTCCTGTTTATACCTGTAACGCACCTCCTTTTTTTCTTAACCAGGGCCTCAATATCTCTTGAAAACCAGTGTTGATGTTGAAAGAGAAGTTATTTGGATTTGGCTAAATTTAAGGAGCACCACCATCTGTTCACTAGGTCACCCCTCCCCCAAAAGAGCTCTGAATGATCCAGAATTCTGAATCCTTGCCCCCTGCTCCAATTCCTCAGCCATGCATTTATCTGCCACCTCATTCTCATTATAACCTCACTGTCGCATGGTGCAAGCAGCAATCCTGAGATTCCTACCTTTGAGGTCCTGCTTCTCAGCTTCCTTCCTAACTCCCTGTATTCTGTTTTCAGGACCTTCTACCTTTTTCTACTTATGTTGTTATTACCAATATGTACCATGAATTCTGGCTGCTCACCTTCCCTTTTCAGGATATAGAAACTTAGAAAACCTAGAGCACAATACAGGCCCTTCAGCACACAAAGTTGTGCTGAACATGTCCCTACCTTAGAAATTACTAGGCTCTGTTTTTCTAAGCTCCATGTACCTATCCAAAAGGCTCTTAAAAGACCCTACTGTATTTGCCTCCAACACCATTGCCGGCAGCCCATTCCATGCACTCACCACTCTCTGAGTAAAAAACTTACACCTGGGTCCTCTTGTGGCAACCATTTCAGCCCTGGGAAAAAGCCTCTGACTATCCATAGGATCAATGTTTCTCATCATCTTATATACCTCTATCAGGTCACTTCTCATCCTCCATCACTCCAAGGAGAAAAGGCCGAGTTCACTCAAACTATTCTCATAAGGCATGCTCCCCAATCCAGGCAACATCCTTGTAAATCTCCTCTGCACCCTTTCTTTGGCTTCCACATCCTTCCTGTAGTGAGGCGACCAGAACTGAGCACAGTACTTCAAGTGGGATCTGAACAGGGTCCTATATAGCTGCAACATTACCTCTCAGCTCCTAAATTCAATTCCACGATTGATGAAGGCCAATACACCGTACGCCTTCTTAACCACAGAGTCAACCTGCACAGCTGCTTTGAGTATCCCATGGACTCGGATCCCAAGATCCCTCTGATCCTCCAATATGCCAAGGGTCTTACAATTAATACTATATTCTGCCATCATATTTGACCTACCAAAATGAACCACTTCACACTTATCTGGGTTGAACTCTATCTCCCACTTCTCAGCCCAGTTTTGTATCCTATCAATGTCCAGCTGTAACCTCTGACAGCCCTCCACACTATACACAACATCTCCAACCTTTGTGTCATCAGCAAACTTACTAACCCATCCCTCCACTTCCTCATCCAGGTCATTTATAAAAATCACAAAGAGTAAGGGTCCCAGAACAGATCCCTGAGGCACTCCACTAGTGACCAACCTCCATGCAGAATATGACCTGTCTACAACCACTCTTTGCCTTCTGTGGGCAAGCCAGTTCTGGATCCACAAAGCAATATCCCCTTAGATCCCATGCCTCCTAACTTTCTCAATAAGTCTTGCATGGGGTACCTTATCAAATGCCTTGCTGAAATCCATATACACTACATCTACTACTCTTCCTTCATCAATGTGTTTAGTCACATACTTAAAAAATTCAATCAGGCTCATAAGACATCACCTACCCTTGACAAAGCCATGCTGACTAGTCATAATCATATAATACCTCTCCAAATGTTCATAAATCCTGCCTCCCAGGATATTCTCCATCAACTTACCAACCACTGAGGTAAGACTCATTGGTCTAGAATTTCCTGGGCTATCTCTTCTCCCTTTCTTGAATAAAGGAACAACATCCGCAACCCTCCAATGCTTTGGAACCTCTCCTGTCCCCATTGATGATGCAAAGATCATTGCCAGAGGCTCAGCAATCTCCTCTCTCGCCTCCCACAGTAGCCTGGGGTACATCTCATCCAGACCCAGCGACTTATCCAACTTGATGCTTTCCAAAAGCTCCAGCACATGATATTGTGGATGCATTCAGAAATATCATGGACCCTGGCACCTGGGAGGCAAACTACCATCTATGTTTGCTTCTTGCATCCACAGAATTGCCCATCTGTCCCCCTGACTATAGAGTTCCCTATAATTGCTGCCATCCTCTTCAGTTCCCTACCCTTCTGAGCTACAGGGCCAAATTCAGTGCCAGAGGCACAACCGCTATTGCTTTCCCCAGGTAGGTCATCTCCCACTCTCCACTAGTACTCAGAATGGAGTACTTACTGTTGAGGGGGACAGCCACAGGAGTGCTCTCCACTATCTGACGTTCTCCCTTCCTTCTCCTGACAGTTACCCATTTATCTGCCTCCTGTAGTCTTGGTGTGACCACATCCCTGTAGCTCCTGTCTATCATCATTTCACTTTCCCTATTAAGCAGAAGGTCATCGAGCTGCAGCTCCAGTTCCTCAACTCGGTCTCTAAGGAGCTGCATCTTGAGGGACCTGGTGCGGATGTGGCCATTGGGGAGGCTAGTAGTCGCCCAGAAATACCACATCTGACACCCAAAACAGAGCACTGGCTCTGCAGACATATTACCCTATACCCTATACCCTGCAGACTACCCCCTATTCTCTCAAGAGTTCTCATTGCTCTGTTTAATAGTCAAGTTATCCTGTCCAAAAGGAAACTCTATACTATACCTCCCCAGTTTATTAGCTCGGACATTATTGTCCCATTTTAATCATTCTTTCAACAGTATTCTCACATGTCTGCCATGTTACACCAAGACTTCTTTTACTGTCGCCAGGACATAAATGATGCAAGGGTTAATTAGTAGATTAATTTCTCTTTGGTAATAAAGCCAGACAGTAATGTTCCTTTTGAAAGCATGTCATTACTTGTATTCATTAAATCCAATTAATGTCATGGGTCTTTCCATTAAGTCAGTCGTTTTTTGATATCAAAAAGGTGGTATTATTCATGGTGGTGTTTGCGGGGAGCTGGAAGGTGGTTGTCAGGGACTGAACAAGTATTTAAGAATTTAAACATTTGAAGGTGAATGTCAAAGATGTCTCTAAGAATTTTCATCCCTCCACAATTCTCATTTCCAACTTATGAAATATGCGTAGACTTATTATGCTCTAGCACAATAGGCAGAGTTCTGTAATACAACATTAAACAATTGTATTACGATACAGGTAGCCAATGTCTTTACTGTGCAGATATGTGCTAGGATCATTCAACATAGAAACAGGCCCTTCAGCCAATTGGTCCCTGCTGACCAAGATGAACATCCAAGCTAGTCCCATGCTCTCTCCCATCCTCTCTTCTCACTGCTGCCATCAGGAAGGAGATCCCACACTATCAGGTTCACAAATAATTATTACCTTCCTGAACCACGTGGATGACTTCACACACCACAACACTGAACTGATTCCACCACCTATGGACTCACTTGCAATGCCTATATTTTTATTTGCCATTTGCCTTCTTCTGCTCACCAGTTATTTGCCAGTCTTTGTTTTTGTATATTTTTCATTGATTCTATTGTACTCTATTTCTACATTCTATAGAAACATAAAATGATGAAAGGGATAGTAGGTAAGATAGAGGCAGGAAAGTTGTTTCCACTGGTAGGTGAGACTTAAACTGAGGACATAGCCTCAAGATTCAGGGGAGTAGATTTAGGATGGAGATGAGGAGGAACTGCTTTTCCCAGTGATTGGTGAATCTGTGAAATTCTCTGCCCAATGAAGCAGTGGAGGCTACCTCAGTAAATATATTTAAGACAAGATTGGATAGATTTTTGCTTAGTAGGGGAATTAAAGGTTATGTGGAAAAGGTGGAGATGAGTCCATGGCCAGATCAGCCATGATCTTATTGAATGGTGGAGCAGGCTCGACAGGCCAGATAGAAACATAGAAAGATAGAAAATCCACAGCACCTTACGGGCCC